>NC_057815.1:50784224-51097891 GCF_910594005.1 Cervus elaphus
TATTTTCAAGCATTTTCTTCTACACAAAAATAAAGCATAAAAGCTATTTGCATACAGCAACAATTTGCTGTTCAGTTTATATGTGAATAGTAACAACATATACATATTAAAGGCTCATCACAACCCGATGATGTAAGCATAAATATCTCTACTTCATTGATCAATAAACTGAAGCCCAAGGTTATAGCTAATAAGCAGCAGAATCAAGAATCAATTTTTGTGGGGAGAGGGTGGTCAAGATTCCTAAGCACTGTCCTAAACTGCCCTGTGATGTCAGTTTCCCGAACCCCAGCACAGGCTCTGGTCTGACAATTCCAACCCCTGTGAGATCTGTACAGGGGTCCCAGAGCCCTACTGCCACAGATGTTGCTACTCATCTGAGTATACAGTTTTCAACCTGGGCAGGACAGGTGATGGAAAGACTGAGATTCCTCTGTATCTAAAACACGTCTCCTCTTTTCTGATTATAAAATATTAGGCTACTGGGAGTGTCTGCCCATGATTTCTTATTTTCTCAAAGAGGTGACTTGCCAATAGTAAGGGGTCAAGCGAAGTATTTCTAGAAGAATCCCCTAAGATCACCTACATGAGGAGCCACAGAGGGCCTCCAACATGCAGCAGGCACCCAATAAACAAGGGCCCTTCCGATATAGCTCTCGCTGGATGGCAGACATTTTGCATGTATTATTAGCTCATTTAATCTACACATCAACTTTATGTCTAGATACTATTATTACCCCTGTTTTATACATGAGGGAGCTGAGAAGCCATGGGGTTGAGGAGTTCACATAAAACCACACAATTAGTTGAAGCCAGTCAGTCATGTGTTCAGAGCTGATAACATCTGCTCAAATCATGAAATCCCATCTCTAAGACTATGCATGTATCTTTACAGGTTTGCATCACACCATCTCTGAGCTCTACCTTAGAGTCCATGTGGAAAAATATTTGGGTCTCCATATTGTACCTTACTCCCAGTGTCAGGCCACACAGGAAATTCTTAACTACATTTCTAACAGTGTTCTCAGCCCTCAGGAATATTCATCTTCTTAAACCTCTTTATGATAATGGCTTTGGGGGAGCAGACTGATACTGTCATAGAGATTAATCCAACTCCAGTAGACTCGTAGTAAATATTTAATAAATCCTTCTGATTTTAAAAGCAACACACACACACACACACCCCCAAAATACTCAAAACCAGAACAAACAATGTAGCAATGCATGCTGTACATAGTTGAAGCCCCCTATAATTTAGGCCGGGCTTAAAAAGAGAGATTAGATGGTAGTGGTATCAGAATATTGTATGGGCCAAAATGTTTGTTTGGGTCTTTCCATAACATCGGATGGAACAATCTGAATGAACTTTTTGGCCAACCCAATATATAAAGCAATAAAAAACAACAATTTAACAACCTTGGAAGGGCTACTTGGATTCTGCTGCCTCAAAACAGTCCCATCAAAATGTCTAAGCAAGAAGTGAAAGGATAAGAGGAAGCTCTGAGCCTCAAACTGCAAAGTTCCTCCACAGACCAAACCTAAGTTAGAGTGACCCACCGTCCCAGTTTGCCCAGGACCGAGGTGTTTCCAGGGACATGGGACTGTTAGTGCCAAAATCAGCGCAGTCCCAGGCAAACTGGGATAGTTGTCATCAGAGATTTGCTGCCCTGATGCCTCCACCTCTGCTTCGGTCTAAGGCCACCAGGACCAGCCAGTCAGATCTCCACCTGCCTCCCCGTCCCCTTCACCTGTGTGAAGGCAGCTCTGGACCCCCAGGTCTTCCTTCGCCCATCATCCCAGCCTCACCCCCTGCTTGGTATATTCTTTCTTCCTCCTCACCACACTGCCCAACTCAGGGGAAACAAGCGTTTCCCAAGGATCAGCTCTGTGCCCACTCCTCTCCCTGGGGCTTTGGGAGAAGGACACCTAATGGGAGTCTGATGTCTTCCAAGAGGCTCAGAGAGGCCAAGCCCCCCAGTGGCTCCAACTTCCCGGCACAATCAGGACCCAGGGCCGCCTCTGGGGTCCCCTCTGTGAGCAGGACACCCCACTTGATCTTAACGTAGCCCCTTGGGGCAGGATGTGGCTGACTCCTCTGTGTCTCAGAGCCCCGTTCCACTGGTATTTGCTGAGTGACTGCAGTATCCCGGACGCCTTGTCCTAAGCCTCCTCCCAGCACAGTGCACTGAGACGAGGCCACCTGCAAACCCTAGGATCCTGGGGCCGGGCCTCCGCCTGAGTCCAGATGGGGCAGGCCAGGCCCTGAGACACAGCGGTGGGACTTACCGCTGACCCGGCAGAGGGATGGAGTCCAGGTGGCGGCCTCCAGGCAGCGCCATCATGTTGACGCCAATCCGCAGCAAAGCCTGCCCACAGCGATCGGGGCCCTAGAAAGAGAAGGCAGGATGGGGTCAACCAGGGCCCCCAAGTGAGGAGGCCCAGTCGTTTTCTCTCCCAAATCCTGGCCACAGGGGGTCATCTCATGTGTGGAGAGAAGGTCCCCCGGCCCTCCTCTGCTGTTTGAACCAGTTTATATTACACTGACTTCACACAAACAATGCAAGACTCAGATCTGATCTTGATTCTAAGTCCCTGACGCACCATGAACCCCTAGAATTTTTTCTTAGGTTTCATTGCCAAACACATACTTAACCCATTTTGCTTTGTACCAAATATTGGGACACACAGACCAGCAAATATTGCATAGGAAATATTTATACTTTAAAAGTTTGTAGTCTACCTGAAATTCACATTTTACCGGGCACTTTGTATTCTTAGCTAAATCTGGCAACTCTGCATACTAATTCCTTAACCATATACTGTCATAGTACTGGGTTCTTCACTTTGCTTATGTCTGGGAAATGTGACCCTGTAATGGCACGGTGGTTGCTTCCCCAAATCTGTTCCACTTTAGATGATGTCATTTCACCCAAACTGCCAGGAATTGGTTCAGTGATAGGCATGTGACCCAATTCAAGCCAATGAGCCATGAAAGAACTGTTTCTACGAAAAATTTATTTTTTCCTTAACTGCAAGCCAGTCGCAAGGTGAGATAGTATCTTTCCCACTGAACCTGAACAAGGAAGCGTATCATTCCATAGCTGCCAGATACTACCTGGCCATCAAGAAGGGACCCAGCTAGAGAAGAAAGTGGACATACACAGGGAAAAAACCTGCATCCTTGATCACTGAGCCACTGGATCAACCCGTGCTGGGTCTGGCCTACCTCTGGGCTTCCCAGAATGTACAATAGAAAAGTTCTTGTCTCAGTGAGGATTTTGGTTTGGTAAATAGTCTAAAAAATAAAAGCGATCCAGCTTCCGGGGCCTCCAGTCCCAGCACTGAGCACCCACTTGGCTTGCCTGTGCCTCACAGGTTAGACCAAGTCAAAGAGTGTCCTTCTACCTCCATAAAATCAGCTGCCCACCTGTTTGTCTCCTGCCTTGCCAGTCCTTTCCCATTCCTCTCTCTGTCATCTCCTTCTTCAAGCCAATGAAGAAGCCCTCCTTGGTGAAAATAAAGATTCTGTCCCCTTCATCTGAGTAAAGCAATAGTCAAGAGAGGGTGACTGTCACCTATCATGTTCTGAGCTTGAGGACAACAGATCAAGACCCTCAGGGAAAACACAGGTATGAACTTGTGGGGGGATACAGCTGAGGAGGGCACCAACTCAGGTCCAGAAAGATTAAACTGTTATGGTTACAAGTGACCCTTATGAGAGAAGAATGCAGGAGGACTTTAATTAATAGTGATGTGGCTGGACATAAAGTACCCCTTGTGATGCGTGCTCAGTCATGTCCAACTCTTTGCAACCCTATGGACTATAGCTCACCAGGTTCCTCTGTCCATGGAATTTTCCAGGCAAGAATACTGGAGTGGGTTGCCAATTCCTACTCCAGGGGATCTTCCCAACCCAGGGATCAAACCCACATCTCCAGCATCCTGCATTGGCAGGCAGATTTTTTACCACGGTCCCACCTGGGAAGCCCCCTTGTGATGCTTGGAACAAAAGACAAAGAGTGAATCTGAAAATATAGGGAGGCAGGAGCCCAGAACAAATGAGGACTTTAGATAATTCCAGAGATTCACTGCCATTGCCTACTCCCTGCCCTGTGGGCCCCACTAGACTGTGAGACCCTGAAGGGCAGGAACCACTTGGTTCTAAGGGCTGGACACTTAGCAAACACTCAATATGTCCATAGAAATAATAAGTGGAATGAATTTTTAATATATTTATGTTGAGCCCTAATTCTTCATCTGCAACAGAGAATAATAGTATCTGTTTTACAGGGCTATTATAACAATGACATAAGGTAAGGAATGCAGAAGTGTCAGGCCAGGTTGAGAGCTAAATAAATAGTTATTGTTATGTCCTGAGAGTCTGCAGTGTGTTCAGCCCTGTGGTCAGCTTAGCCAGGGGAGATGCTATTAAATACAGCATCTAAAGCATCCAGCACAATAACAGTGCTCCACGAGGGCTCTTTATCATCAGGAGCATCACGATTGTTATTACTTTCATTATTTTCATTATTGAGAAGGTATATTTTTGGAACCCAGTGAGTCAGCAACCTGAAAAGAAAGGCACAAAAGAAAAAAAGCTAGAAACAACAAAATGAGGTATTTGTTCCCTTTTCGATATCTCTGATGAAAGAAGCAAAAAGGGAAATACCAGAGTCTCAGAGTGAATGCTTTGACGTGATCAGAGCACAGTGAGCAAGCAGATCTTATTTTAGCTCCATCTTCATCATGGAGAAGAAAGGGGCCAGAGTAAAAGTTAAAGAGGAAATCAGCTTAAGGCAGGTGACAGTAAGGGAAATTTAAGGACACACGAAGCTCCAAGGCCCTTGAAAGCATGAACGAGTTAGGATTCTGTGAGCACACCCTTGAACATTAGAGAACCCTTCTAGATCTGATCAAGCTGTATCTGAGGGACCCTGAGAAAGGGTCCCTGAAGGCAGGAGAATGTTCTGACTTTCCAAGAGATTCCAGAAACACTTGGTGACCACAAAATTCTAGAACAGATTCCTAATCACTGATCTGTGAGCCCTTTAGGCAGAAGCCAGCTAGAGCCCAGATGGAACAAATTATGCTCAGACAATTTCTTCCTTTTCATTAGGAACCACTGGGCTCTCAGCTGAAGGGGATGCAATAAACCTAATGTATCTTGATTTTGTTGAAAGACCCAGTTGAGATATCCTCATTGCCCCATTTCATCCACAGCCTTTCAGGAGTTAGGCCAGTGGAGGCTGCCTGCTAACGAAACCTTGGTTCACATGACTGTGCATGTTCCCAGAGGCTGGAGAGCCTGCTTAGGGACATCTAGGCAGGACATGTATCACTGCCCTCTGCATAGACTATATTATCCATGCCTCTTTTCGTCAGTGGGACAAACTCCTGGATGTCTGAAGCACCATCTTGCTCAGTGAGAAGCTGGGCATCTACATGTTGAAGCTGAGATAGTGAGTCAGATAAGCTCTCAGAGAAGCCACAGCTCATAATCACTGGGGACGGGGAACAGGTAAGGGTATATCTAGAAGATACATGCATGCTAAGTCATTTTAGTTGTATCAGATTCTTTGTGACCCTAGGATTATAGAAGGCCAGGCTCCTCTGTCCATGGGAATCTCCAGGCAAGAATATTGGAGTGGGTTGCCCTGCTCTCCTCCAGGAGAGCTTCCCAATCCAGGGATCAAACTCACGTCTCTGACATCTCCTGCACTGGCAGGCAGGCTCTTTACCACTAGAACCACCTGGGAAGATCTGGAAGATGAAATGGAGACTATCAAGAATTAACCTAGTTGATGTTTACAAAGTGCAAAGAATAGTAATAATAGCTTATATCCTTTTGAGTGTGTACTATGTGCCAGGCACCTAAATGCTTCATATAGCATTAGCACCTTTAATACTATCGGCATCCCTCTGTGATGATAAGACCTCTGAAATTCAGTGGAAGCATGTGCACCGCCCCGGATCACACAGCTAGTAGGTGACAGAGGACCGGTCTCTGTGTCTTATGATCAGACAGGAGGTGAGGTGCTGCAGCAGGTGAAGATGATGAGAGCAACAAAGGTGACGCAAGCCAGCGTTTGCTAACAGGAAGTCTGACTCCATTCCCTGGGGGCCACACTCAGCCCTCACCCTTCACACACAGCAGAGCCCTCTTCCTCTCACCAGCACCTCCCACTTCTCCTACCTCCCAACCTGTGAGACCTCCAGCTTCATTAAGTATTGGACGTCAGTGACGCAGTCGGAGAACAGAAGAGTCCTTGGAAGAAGGAAGCTCCCAAACACTGCACCAAATGGTAGGAGGAAGTGGGTCACCAATGGGAGTCGGGGGAGCATATCTCCCATTCCTCATTGGTTGGCTCCTTTAGTGAGTCATTAGGCAAAGCTGTGGGTCCCAAGGGCTTCCCAGGTGGCACTAGAGGTAAAGAACCTGCCTGTCGATGCAGGAGATATAAGAGATGCAGGTTCAATCCCTGGGTCAGGAAGACCTCCTGGACGAGGGCATGGCAACCTACTTCAGTATTCTTGCCTGGAGAATCCCCAGGACAGAGGAGCCTGCAGGCTACAGTCCATAGGGTCACAAAGAGTCAGACAACTGAAGTGACTTAGTGCATGCACACGGGTCCCAAAGAGATCAGGGGATGGGAAATGACAGTCCCAGCTAAAGTCTAAAGTGTCACCAGATTTGTAGAGAGACCCGTTTCAATCACGCAGCCCTTGGGGAGGTCTCCACAGACTTCTGGGTGGCCTTCCCCATCCACTGCCCTAAGCTGGACTCATCCTATTGAGCAGAGAGTTAGAACAGAACCCCTCCAAAGCTGCTGAGCATGTCAGGAAACCAAGAATGGATTCAAAGTAACCACTTGGCCATACGCCATCTGTCTTCACTGGTATTGCAGACCAAATTTAAAGTTTGGAGTCTAATAGATCTGGATTCAAATCCTGATTCTGTGTCTGATAAATATGTGACCTTTGGAAAAGCATCAATCTGCATGAATGCTATTTCCTCAATCATACCTGCCTCCCAGAAGCCTCATGAGGGTTAAAAGAGATCACTCATAAAATTCTCTGATAGATAATATAATTCAAAATAATATATCTTGTGCTAGGCACACGCTAGCCTAAGAGTAGGAGCACTCTTCCTCATAGAAGAAAGAGCTGAGAAATACTGGGATGGCCAATAAGTTCATTTGGGTTTTTCCATAAGGTATAATGGAAAAATCTGAACACACTTTTTGGCCAACCCAATATATCTCAGGGAGAGATGCTATCTTGCTCATGAGAGATGGGAAAAGGACACACGTAGGGGTGAGCAGGAAACAGCAAACTCCATTACTTCCACTCTCTGCCCAAGGGCCTTCCTAATTCATGGGAAATCCTACCCTGAAGCTTGCAGCCTGGGTTCTGCAGGGCTCTTGGCGCTGTCTCCCCACCAGAGGGGTTCTTTACAAGAATGACTTGAAGCCTTAAGTGTCTCTGATTTAATTCAACGCCTGCTACAACATTGCAGCTCATTTGGACAGCTCATTTCTGCTCCTGCATCCCATTAGAGGCAGCCCTTGCTCACCTCCATTTGGCTAAGGAGCCAGCTTAGGCTCTGGAGGAAATGGAGGCTATTTACAGTAAATTATTCAATTAGAACCAGGAGCAAGGCAGGGGTGGGGGTGGGGGTTGTTGTTTAATGGGCCAATCCAAGTACAGCTCAAGGCAGGGCTGGGACTGTTTAATCTGAGGAATCCATTAAGGCTGTCAACAGGAGCAGGACAGTAAATACTGTGGGAAGCAGTTAAGCTTCAGCAGCAGCACCAAGAGAGAGGAATAGGAGCCAGGCATGGCGGTGGGTAGGAGAGGCACTGACCCAGCTACCACCCCCTCTCCCCTCGTTATTTCTCCTCCATGGAATTTATCACAATTGTAATCAAACAATTAACTGTGAAATTAACGCTAACGTCTTTCTTCCTTGAGGATCCTACCAGAGGTGGGGACTAGGTCTGCCCCGCTGACTACTGTATCTCCTCGCCACTGCTCACCACACCATCTCCCTCTTGATACACTGCCTGGTACATAGATCAATGAACACATGCTGATTGACTAGGTGAGTTCTTATTGAAGAAACTTCAGCTTCCTCACTGGGGAACCAGAGATGAAGGTACCTATTTTCACCACATGGTTATCAGAATTCAGTGAGACAGTCAGGAGGGCCTTTTGCAACCATACACGCCGCACAGAAAGGGCTCTGCCTCCTAAATCCACGAGAAAGAGCCACCCGCCCCTCCAGTTCTTGCAGTCCTTGCTGCCTGGTGGTACCCTTCCTCCCTCCCACCAGCTCTATGCTCAGCAGGTTCTCCAGATAGACAGACAGATGGACGAATAGACAATCCCCAAACTGCACAAAAACTACAATAACCAGAGCTTCCCTGGTGGCTCAGTGGGTAAAGAATCCACCTGCAATGCAGAAGACACAGGAGACGCAGGTTCAATACCTGGGTTGGGAAGATCCCCTGGAGGAGGAAATGACAACCCACTTCAGGATTCTTGCCTGAGAAATCCCATGGACAGAGGAGCCTGGCAGGCTACAGCCCAAAGGGTCGCAGAGAGTCAGATATGACTGAGCAACTAATCACACACACACAAGGGGATGCTAAAGGAAGTCCAGAGGACCTCCAAGCAGTAGTAGGTAAGAATGGAAGGTGGGGGTACAGGGTCATGGGAAGTTTCTCAGGACATGACCCCAAAGCTGAGAGAAGAATGTGGGAATAAGGAAAGGAGAAGGGGCAGAAAGGAAGAGTGTGCAGGCAGAGGGAAGGGCATGTGAAAGGTACAGAATCCTGAGCATGGTAAAGTTAGGGAACTACAAGTGTTTCTAGAAAGGCTGGGGACCTCTGGGCTGGTGGTGGAGTCTGGAGTAAGCTAGCCCAGTGGTAAGAAAATACAGAAAAAGGAGTGGTCACTTTCAGCTGGAGAACAGGCCAGACTTCTTAGAGGAGGAGACATCTGACCTGAGTCTTAAATGCAGAGTGGGATCTTGCCAGGTGAAGATGGGACAGGACATTCAGTGCCAGGAGAGCCTTGGCAAGGAGATGAGAAAATGGAGCAGGTATTAGAGACCCAGGTCTCTCCTGTTGTGGGGAGGGGAGGCGGTGGGCAGAGGTGTGAGGGAGGGAAGGTGCCTCTATAGCCCTGCATACAAAAGGAGCTGATGCTTTGGATTCTATCCTGTAGATGGCAGGCGCCGCTGAAGGTGTATGAGCAGGAGAGTAAAATAATCAGAGTAGAATTTCCACTCCCGTTGTGACCAACGGAGTGGATGGGCCTCAGGGAGCGAGACCAGCAGCAGGAGTTTGTTTAAGAGACAAACACCAGCTCCGAGCAGAACCCCGAACGCCTCAGGGCTGGAGAAGTAGAGACCCGCAGTGGAAAGGAGGCATTCAATGAGCCTTGTGAAGTAGGGACAATGGGTCCCCCTCCTCACTGCGGGCCTCTGTGACTTGTCTCCCACAGGTGGCAGAAGTATCAGAGATCCTTGTGCATTGCTCGCTGCGGTGGCCAGCCTCCTGCAGCAATCAGATACTGTAAAAACCCTTATTCCCAGGGGAGATGTAAGAACTCAAGCAAACTGCCACCAGCCCTGCTGAATGGACCAAGTCTCATGAAATATAGAGAGTGCTGGCTCCCTGGAGGAGGCTCTGAAGGCCCCTCACAGCTGTCAGGCGACAGAGCCCAGCAAGTAGGCAGAACAGACCTCAGGGCTCACTTGGCTGGCCTTGTCCCCTCAGGCCCTGGAAAGCCTGGCTGGACAACCCAGGTGGCCTGTGCATCACGTAGACGGGGTCCACCCAGACTTCAGCCCTGCTCGTCAATTCTGGGGCCAGAACAGTTTCAGCAAGACACAGACTAGGTCCCAAGCTTCCACCTGATTAACTGGATATGTCTATTGACACTTTCTAGCCCTAACCTGGAAAGTAACAGGAATCCCATAAGCCTGGAAAGCAATAGGACATCCAAATTCATGGATGTACTTATGCACAAGTATGTCCGTGAACTTTACAAGAGTTAAGACTAGCAACAAAAGTTCATTTAAGAGACACAAGCTCCCAAGGGGACCCCATAAACCCCAGGGTCAGTCAAAATCTAGGCAGGCTTCTTGGAGGAGTTTACTTCATAGAGTATAAGAACCAATGGAAAGCATAAGAGAAGATCCCCTTATAATAAAGATGATGATAAGAAAATGAGGAGTAGAGGGAGAAACACTTATTAGGTGCTGTGTATCAGGCACTCTTCTAAATGCTTTGCAGTTAATCCTCAAAATAACTCTATGAAGTAAATTACTATTACTGTCCCCCATCTTCAGATGAAGAAACTGAAGCACAAAGAGGTCGGCATGAACAGATGGAGAGACCCAGAGAGGGGAAGAAATCTGCCTGATGTCACACAGTAAACTGAGCTATTCCTGGGGCCAGCACCCAGGTCTTTGCACGCCCACAAACTCCCCTGGGAAATCCAAAGAAGGCTCTTCCTAGTGACAGCCCAGAAAGCCCCATCCAGGCTCAGAGTAATTCACCCCAGGAAATCGATGGCACCTCAGTTCTCCATCTGTAAAACAGGGATAGTTACAGCTGCTTCTCTCCCTTGCTGTGATTACAAAGCACAGAGGAATGGACAGTGGACAGGCAGGTTCCAGGGATTCCTGGTCTTATTTGGTTCAGCCTTGGAATGGGACAGGCAAGTTGACTCAGAAGTGCCCATGAGTCCCCCAGAGTTGGAGGAAAACAAGCCCAGAGTCTAACTTCCCTGGCTGAGGCCAAGTGCCCCAATTCCTGATTAACACGACCACTCATCCCCCAAATGGCTCAACTTGTCAGAGCCAAACCTCAGCAGCCTCCCCTGTAGGAGGGTGTGAAGCAATCCTGCAGGGGGACACGGGCTCCTGGAGCCAGGAAAGCCATGGCGTCCCATCCTGTGACTCAGGGTAGGTTCCTTCCAGCTCTGGGGCCCCAAACTCCAGCTGCCCATGAGAGGAGCCCAAAGCCCTGAACCACACGAGGAAACTGCAGTTACTGGCATCTGGGAGCTGTCCCTGAGCTGGTGATTTTCTAAGCATCATAAGTAAGAAAATGATGCACCAGACCTCCAAGACCTTAAGTGGATGCAGTCCTCAAGGGAGGCTTGGCTGGGCCTTTGGGCCACCACCATGCAGAATTCTGTTGGTTAAGAATGTAGACTGTCCAGGTTCAAATCCCAGTTCCGTCAGTTATTAGCTGTGTGACCTCGGGTACTATGTGCCCTTGTCTATAAATTGGGGTTTGTATATTGTAAAGATAAAATGCAAGGGGTGGTCCCTTCCTCATAACACTGCTGTTCAGATTGATGAGATCACATATGTGAAGTACCTGGCACCCAAGGGTGCTTGATATAAAGATTGGTTCCATTTTTCTCTTCTGATGAGGACAGTACCCAGCAGTAGGGAGACCAACAAATGGAAGCCATTCTGCCATCTCCTGAACTATGTCAAGCTAGTCAACTGCTTCTTACTCTTTAACTTTTTAATTATCTCTTCTTACTTTCTAACTTCTGATATAAATGTTAGCCAACTGCTCGAACGTTCTTCAGCTTTGATTCGCAAAAGTGAGAGTCCTTTCTCACTGGGCCCAGGTCCCAGGATGCTAAAATTAACAATCAGTATACTTTAAGCTAATGACTTACTGGTTGTGGCTGCCACGAATAGACATAACTCTCAGATAAAGGCCATTAGAGAAAATTGAATAGCTCCAATGTGGTGAAAATTTGGATATATCCTGTTTCATAAATCACACTCAGAGGTCACACTGGGCAAGCTATTTCCCTCTCTGAGTCATGATGAGGGCCCACATTGAGGGGGGTCTATATACCCTTGGGAAAGAGGACAGAAGAGAGACTACAATCTTTTGTAGTTTCACAAATACCATTTTCTCTTACTTCTAAAGCCATGAGTAGACAATAGTACTACATCAACAACCATGCTAGTCCAGCCTCCCCATATTTTATTTCCTTCTTAAATCCTCCAAACTGGAGGATGCTCAATAACATCTGGAAAGTAGCATGACCAGTTTATGGAAATCCAAAAGTTCAGGATTGGGATTCCAACCCCAATTTTGTCTCTTACTAGGCCTCTCTGACCTTTAGCCTCTTCATCTGTAAAATGGGAATTTAATCTATTCTCAGGATTGTTATAAGAATCACATAAGATCATGTATCCTGCATGATACTTATAAGAGCAAGTGAAATAACAATACCATAAGCTACTTTGACCCAGGGAGCTAAGTTAATGGTGTCACAAAAGAAGTCTCATGATATCTATCATTGTACCCAATGACAGATCCATTTCCCACCCAGAACTCAGGCCCAAAGAGCTGCTTCAAACTGAAAGGGATTAAAAAGCAGAATATACTGTATATATTGGGAAGAAGAAAAGCCTTCCCTGGAGATTTGACAAAGATCTCATATACAAAGACCATGCTTTGAATAAGTTCAAATAACAACATTAAGACATTTTCCATAATCAGTAACATCGGCCATGAAGAAACAGTTAACATCCCAGCTCACACCCTGTGTGACTTAAATAGTGTGGGGCATTCAAAGAAGAGTCCAGACTGAACCAGAACCTTGACTCAGCAACAGTGGCAAAGGATTCTCAGCAGCTCACTAACAAAAAGGAACCAAAGACACAGAAGGAGAACCCATTCCAGGGCCACTGAATGTAAAGAGATAACCCAGAGTGAGAGTTCAACACACGACTCTCAACAAATCCTATGATCGTTATCATAACATCTTCAGATAAAGATCCTTTATGTGGGAGTACATTGTCAGGTACTTGGACCACATGTTCCAAATATGATTATTTGAATTAATCCAGCCACAGAATGAATCAAACATGAAAAAGAGCCCATTCCCAGAATGCTGTCTTATGGAGGCTCAATGATGTTTAGGAAGCCATGTATCATAGTAGCATCTGAACAGTGTCTAGCACAGCATAGGAGCTTAATAAATGTTGGTTATTTTCCAAGAAAGGGTTGCATGGTTCTCCAAAAATATCTTGCTCTTCCATAATTCTGTGCATTGGTCACGCCACTCCAGCACATCCAGATGGAAATCTCAACACTCGTTATCTATCTCCAGGTAATATCAATATTTCAGGATGCAGCTTTAATCCTACTTCATTCGGGAGGCCTTTTCTAACCACCCTAACTTACAGTAAATTCTCCCTCCAACACGTTACCTAGGAATAAATCAAACTCTGAAGTCCTGAAATTTTTTAAATTATATTATAATAAAACATATGCTTTCTTCTTTCTTCGTGGTCCCTCTCTCTTCCCATTTCGGCCTCCTGAGTGATAACAGAGCAACTAGAAAGCCACAGTATGGCCAAGCCAAAAGATGGAATAGGGTGAGTTCTGGATCCAGTTTGAAGTAGAGCCACCCCACTCACATCAGTCTGTGTACAAGCAAGAATTAAACAAAATGTGCTAAGCCACTAATATTTGGGGGACTGTTTGTTATGCCAATTAATCTTAACCTAATTGTGAGAATGAAAGTAAATGTGATATTTAAGGTACTCATAAGTACCTTATAAGGTACCTCATAAGGTACAGAGGTCTCTCAGTAAATGTTTTTTCCCCTTCCTCTTCAGTCTTGGAGAAGATGGTGGGATATTGTGTTTGTCTATTGACAATTAGCCTTCTGGACATTGATTCTAATTCATGCACAGAACAGCCAGAGTCCAGAAGTAGATGAGGTAATGGTAGAATGAAATAAATACCTACAAATATATAAATACCTGGGTCCTACCAATTCTGAGACTAAAGGTCCATTTCTCACTCACTGTCGTCTTTGCTCACATGTATCCATTCATAATAGCCAAAATTTAGTATTGTCAGATGGTTCTAAGATGTATTATTTTGTATTTTAACATATGAAACTGGGATGCAATTTCAGTCAATGGCATCTTTGTATTGTGTCACAGTTTAATTAAAAACATGTTTTCTTAGATTTCCCTGGTGGTCCAGAGGTTGGGAATCCACCTGCCAATACAAGGGACACAGGTTCAATCCCTGGTCCGGGAGGATCCCACATGCCACAGGGCAATGCAGCCCATGTGCTACATCTACAGAGCCCACGAATTCTAGGGCCTCCAAGCTGCAACTACTGAGCCTGAACTCTGCAATTACTGAAATCCACGTGCCTAGAGTCCCTGCTCCACAACAAAAGAAGCCTGCCCACTTCAACTAAGCCTGCCTCCTGCTTGCTACAATTAGAGAAAGCCTGCAAGCAGCAACAAAGATCTGAGGCAGCCAAAAGTTAATTAATTAAGTAATTACTTTAAAAAGAAAACATGTTTGCTTTTATACAAAATGACAGGGCATCTTACAATCTGTTGCATCTTAAATTTAATGAAATATGGTATTGGGCACTTAACTGTATGTCAAGTACACTTCTAGGTTCTTTTTAAAAGTAAATTAATTTATTTCTCAAAAAAGCATCAGAATAATTAGTACTACTATTAACCTCATTTTGAAGACATGGAGATGAAGATCCAGAGATCCAATAATTTGCTATGGTACATATCTAGTAAGTTGAGTTAAGATAATGATTGTATCCTCTCTTTAAGAAAATCTATATATGCCACTATCTTTTAGCATGTGATTATTGTTAATAACTGATTATACTTCTTATACAGAAAGTTCACATAAGAATTCTATGTACAGCAATATGGTACAACATATATTCTAAAATACTTCTTCATAAGAAGAATTTTAAGGGACTGATAAAGATGTTTTCATGTTTTTAAAATATGTCATTTAACTGGCAAAAATGTAAGAAATCTGGAGAAACCAAAAGGAAAGCAAAAGCAGGAAACAGAAATAACAAGCAAGGGTTGAAGGGAGTTTTTGCCCTGAGAACATCGGCTAAATGTTGTATTCCCCAAGCTTCTGTTCCATGCATGTATGGGGAAGAGCAGACAAGGGACAAAGCCTAGGAGGTTACTGAAACAATAAAATAGTGGTCCAGAAGGCCAAACCCCAATTCAAGGGTGAATGAGAAATAAATCTCCTATACAGACGATGTAAGAAAAGTTGTCTGTCACAACTTTGATGCTGTGTTAAAAGAAGTAAAATCTTTTCTGAGAATTAATGACCACAGTATGAAAAGGGTTTGTAGCCTGAATTCACATTATCTATGAGGAGAAAAAACTCAATTAGAGAATTTAGCTTCAAGAAATAAAAAAGAGTCTTGGAAACATTTTCAAGGAACAGAGGCTATAAAATACGACCAAGCAGATTTTGGAAAGAACCAGATAGAACTTATATAAATTAAAAATACAATAATTAAAATGAAAAACTCACTGGACAGATTAATCACAGCTTAAAATTGGATTGGTGTATTAAAAGGTAGGACAAATAAAAGGTAGGAAATAATCTAAAATGTAGCCCAGAGAGAGAAAGAGACAAAATATGAGAGAATTAGAGCTAAGGAATAGAAAGTAAAATAGACTCACAAGTATTTAATCAAGTTTCTAAAAGGAGATAGAATAGAAGGGAAACAGTGATATCCAAAAAAATAGTGGCTAAAAAATGTCTCGGAATTTTTGAAAGACAAAACAACTTTCAAATCCAGGAATCCCAATGAATCCCAAGCAGGAAGAATGCAAAAGGTCTACACACCCTAGATAATTCATAAGACTGAAGAACACAAAACAGAGAAGCTTTGAAAGCATCCAAAGGTTAAAAAAAGAGACAGAGAAAGAGAAATTAGACTTACAGGTGAGCATTTGATAACAATGATAAAAATCAGTAGAGAGTGGAAAAATTTCTGATTACTGGAAATAATTATCCTAAAATTCTATCCTCAGGAAAACTCTTTCAAGAATAAGAAGGAAATAGATACATTTTCAAGCCAGTAAGAATCTCACACCAAAGGAAATTCTAAAAGATTGACTTCAGGCAGAAAGAATGTAATGCCAAAAGGAGGGTTTGAAATATAAGAAAGGATGATGAGCAAACTTACTTTCACTATGTGAGTAAATCCAAACACTGACTGTAAGAAACAATCATAATACTTCATTTGTGGGATAAGGAAAGAAAGATAAATCTCAACTTTATATGTAAATTCAGAAGGGGATGACTAAAGTAAACTAAAGCATCCTAATATTCTTTTATTTGGAAGGAGGAAAATAGAAAGGTAAATTAACTTTAGCATTATTAGGTTATTATTAATGCTATAATATTTAGGGTAACCAACTGAAAGAATATACACAGAGGTAGAAACAGACATTACCATTCAAATATGTTCAGTTCAGTTCAGCCACTCAATCACGTCCGACCCTTTGTGACCCCATGGACTGCAGCATGCCAGGCTTCCCTGTCCATCACCAACTCCCGAAGCTTGCTCAAACTTATGTCCATTGAGTCAGTGATGACATCCAACCATCTCATCCTCTGTCATCCCTTTCTCCTCCTGCCTTCAATCTTTCCCAGCACCAAGGTCTTTTCCAAGGAGTCAGTTCTTCACATCAGGTGGCCAAAGTATTACATTTTCAGCCTCAGTATCCATCCTTCCAATGAATATTCAGGACTGATTTCCTTTAGGATGGACTGGTTGGATCTCCTTGCAGGCCAAGGGACTCTCAAGAGTCTTCTCTACACCACAGTTCAAAAGCATCAATTCTTCGGCACTCAACTTTCTTTACGGTCCAACTCTCATATTCATACATGACTAGTGGAAAAACCATAGCTTTGACTAGACAGACCTCTGTTGGCAAAGTAGTATCTCTGTTTTTTAATACGCTATCTAAGTTGGTCATAGCTTTTCTTCCAAGAAGCAAGTGTCTTTTAATTTCATGGCCACAGTCACCATCTGCAGTGATTTTGGAGCCCAAAAAAATAAAGTCTCTCACTGTTTCCATTTTTTCCCATCTAGTTGCCATGAAGTGATGGGGCCAGATGCCATGATCTTAGTTCTCTGAATGCTGAGTTTTAAGCCAGCTTTTTCACTGTACTCTTTCACTTTCATCAAGAGACTCTTTAGTTCTTCTTCACTTTCTGCCATAAGGGTGGTGTCATCTGCATATGTGAAGTTATTGATATTTTTCCTGGAATCTTGAAAGCAGCTTGTGCTTCATCCAGCCTGGCATTTCACATGATGTACTCTGCATATAAGTTAAATAAGCAGGATGACAATATACAGCCTTGATGTACACCTTTCCCGCTTTGGAACCAGTCTGTTGTTCCATGTCCAATTCTAACTGTTTCTTGACCTGCATACAGATTTCTCAAGAAGCAGGTAAGGTGGTCTGGTATACCCATCTCTTGAAGAATTTTCCAGTTTGTTGTGATCCACACAGTCAAAGGCTTTGTTATAATCAATAAAACAGAAGTGAATGTTTTTCTGGAACTCTCTTGCTTTTTCAATGATCCAACAGATGTTTGCAATTTGATCTCTGGTTCCTCTGCCTTTTCTAAAACCAGTTTGAACATGTGGAAGTTCATGGTTCACATACTGTTGAACCCTGGCTTGGAGAATTTTGAGCATTACTTTGCTAGCTGTGAGATGAGTACAATTGTGCGGTAGTTTGAGCATTCTTTGGTATTGCCTTTCCTTGGGATTGGAATGAAAACTGACCTTTTCCAGTACCGTGGCCACTACTGAGTTTTCCAAATTTGCTGACATATTGAGTGCAGCACTTAAACAGCATCATCTTTTAGGATTTGAAATAGCTCAACTGGAATTCCATCACCTCCTCTAGCTTTGTTCATAGTGATGCTTCCTAAGGCCCACTTGACTTCGCATTCCAGGATATCTGGCTCTAGGTGGGTGATCACACCATCATGGTTATCTGGGACATGAAGATCTCTTTTGTATAGTTCTTCTGTGTATTCTTGCCACCCCTTCTTAATATATTTTGCTTCTGTTAGGTCCATACCATTTCTGTCCTTTATTGTATCCACCTTTGCATGAAATGTTCCCTTGGTATCTCTAATTCAAATATGTAGACGGGAAAAAATTCAAAAGAAGACAAAAGTGTGGAGGGGGTATCAGAGTAAGGAGAGATAAACTAAACTAGCCACTTGTAAGCAAAGATTATAAAGCATGCATTATAGGCAGAGACAGAGAAAAAGAAAGAGAAAGCAAAAGAGGAGGAGAGAGGGGGAGAGAAAAGGAAAGAAAATGTGCTATGGCTGGCTATAAGAAATATCCCTAAAACAAAAACACCCAAAACGGCTTGAAGTTAAAGCCTACAAGTGATATGCCATATAAGTATTTACTAAAGAATTCTGGTGCTAATATAGTCGTATGATACAAAACAAACTTTAAGACAATATGTATTACAGAAATGAAGTTTCACTGCATAAAAATAAACAGTTTAGCCAATCAAGAAGATTGAAATCACTACTTAAGAAGTGTATGTTACACTTGGATAAAGAAGAGCATAAAAAGGGGACTTGTTCAAACTCTTCCAGAAAATTGCAGATGAAGGTAAGCTTCCAAACTCATTCTATGAGGCCACCATCACCCTAATTCCAAAACCAGACAAAGATGTCACAAAAAAAGAAAACTACAGGCCAATATCACTGATGAACATAGATGCAAAAATCCTTAACAAAATTCTAGCAAACAGAATCCAACAACATATTAAAAAAATCATACACCATGACCAAGTGGGCTTTATCCCAGGAATGCAAGGATTCTTTAATATCTGCAAATCAATCAATGTAATATACCACATTAACAAATTGAAAGATAAAAACCATATGATTATCTCAATAGATGCAGAGAAAGCCTTTGACAAAATTCAACACTCATTTATGATTAAAACTCTCCAGAAAGCAGGAATAGAAGGAACATACCTCAACATAATAAAAGCTATATATGACAAACCCACAGCAAGCATCACCCTCAATGGTGAAAAATTGAAAGCATTTCCCCTGAAATCAGGAACAAGACAAGGGTGCCCACTCTCACCACTACTATTCAACATAGTGTTGGAAGTTTTGTCCACAGCAATCAGAGCAGAAAAAGAAGTAAAAGGAATCCAGATAGGAAAAGAAGAAGTGAAACTCTCACTGTTTGCAGATGACATGATCCTCTACATAGAAAACCCTAAAGACTCTTCCAGAAAATTACTAGAGCTAATCAATGAATATAGTAAAGTTGCAGGATATAAAATTAACACACAGAAATCCCTTGCATTCCTATATACTAACAATGAAAAAACAGAAAGAGAAATTAAGGAAACAATACCATTCACCATTGCAACAAAAAGAATAAAATACTTAGGAGTATATCTACCTAAAGAAACAAAAGACCTATACATAGAAAACTATAAAACACTGATGAAAGAAATCAAAGAGGACACAAACAGATGGAGAAACATACCGTGTTCATGGATTGGAAGAATCAATATTGTCAAAATGGCGATTCTAACCAAAGCAATCTATAGATTCAATGCAATCCCTATCAAGCTACCAATGGTATTCTTCACAGAACTAGAACAAAGAATTTCACAATTTGTATGGAAATACAAAAAACCTCAAATAGCCAAAGTGATCTTGAGAAAGAAGAATGGAACTGGAGGAATCAACCTGCCTGACTTCAGGCTCTACTACAAAGCCACAGTCATCAAGACAGTATGGTACTGGCACAAAGACAGAAATACAGATCAATGGAACAGAATAGAAAGCCCAGAGATAAATCCACGAACCTATGGACACCTTATCTTTGACAAAGGAGGCAAGGATATACAATGGAAAAAAGACAACCTCTTCAACAAGTGGTGCTGGGAAAACTGGTCAACCACTTATAAAAGAATGAAACTAGAACACTTTCTAACACCATACACAAAAATAAACTCAAAATGGATTAAAGATCTAAATGTAAGACCAGAAACTATAAAACTCCTAGAGGAGAATATAGGCAAAACACTCTCTGACATAAATCACAGCAGGATCCTCTATGACCCACCTCCCAGAATATTGGAAATAAAAGCAAAAATAAACAAATGGGACCTAATGAAACTTAAAAGCTTTTGCACTACAAAGGAAACTATAAGTAAGGTGAAAAGACAGCCCTCAGATTGGGAGAAAATAATAGCAAATGAAGAAACAGACAAAGGATTAATCTCAAAAATATACAAGCAACTCCTGCAGCTCAATTCCAGAAAAATAAATGACCCAATCAAAAAATGGGCCAAAGAACTAAACAGACATTTCTCCAAAGAAGACATACAGATGGCTAACAAACACATGAAAAGATGCTCAACATCACTCATTATCAGAGAAATGCAAATCAAAACCACAATGAGGTACCATTACACGCCAGTCAGGATGGCTGCTATCCAAAAGTCTACAAGCAATAAATGCTGGAGAGGCTGTGGAGAAAAGGGAACCCTCTTACACTGTTGGTGGGAATGCAAACTAGTACAGCCGCTATGGAGAACAGTGTGGAGATTTCTTAAAAAACTGGAAATAGAACTGCCATATGACCCAGCAATCCCACTTCTGGGCATACACACTGAGGAAACCAGATCTGAAAGAGACACGTGCACCCCAATGTTCATCGCAGCACTGTTTATAATAGCCAGGACATGGAAGCAACCTAGATGCCCATCAGCAGATGAATGGATAAGGAAGCTGTGGTACATATACACCATGGAATATTACTCAGCCGTTAAAAAGAATTCATTTGAATCAGTCCTAATGAGATGGATGAGACTGGAGCCCATTATACAGAGTGAAGTAAGCCAGAAAGATAAAGAACATTACAGCATACTAACACATATATATGGAATTTAGAAAGATGGTAACGATCACCCTATATGCAAAACAGAAAAAGAGACACAGAAATACAGAACAGACTTCTGAACTCTGTGGGAGAATGTGAGGGTGGGATATTTCAAAAGAACAGCATGTATACTGTCTATGGTGAAACAGATCCCCAGCCCAGGTGGGATGCATGAGACAAGTGCTCGGGCCTGGTGCACTGGGAAGACCCAGAGGAATCGGGTGGAGAGGGAGGTGGGAGGGGGGATCAGGTTGGGGAATACGTGTAAATCTATGGCGGATTCATATCAATGTATGACAAAACCCACTGAAATGTTGTGAAGTAATTAGCCTCCAACTAATAAAAAAAAAATAATAATAATAATTAAAAAAAAAAAAAGGGGGACTTGTGGGGAAATGTCAGATTAGCACCTAAATATATTTGGAGAAAAAACAAAAATGAAGAAAATATAATAATGAGGATGTACTGAAAAACAGTAATACAGATATACAAAGTAAAAACTGATAAAATTTGAAGGAGAAATGAACAAATCAAGAATCACAGACAGAGATTCCAACGTAATTCTGTCATCGATTGACAGCTCAGTCAAAAAAAAATCAGTAAAGATAAAGAAGATATGAATGGCATAATTAAAAGTTAGAGTTAATCTTTATGAATAGAACACTGCATTCAACTCATCAGGAATACACATTCTTTTTGAGGATTTGTGATTCACTATTTTTTTCTAATGAGTAATGACTGGATCTTAAAGCAAGTCTCAGCAAATTTCCAATGACTGATATCCTTTAGACTATAATCTGTACCCCAATATAAAGATCCCCATATATTTGGATACTTTAAACACACAAATCATAGGTCAAGAAGAAATTAAAACAGAAATTAGAAAACAAACATGAATGATTATGAAAACATGTATATAAAAATCAAATGGTATGCTGATAAGCAGAATTAAGAGCAAAGGTTGCAGTGTTAAATTAGAAAATATGAAAATTAGAATAATTCTAACTCTAACAACATAAGAAGTTTTGAAAAAGAAAAGAATAATTTCAAAGAAAGTAGCAAAAGAAAAATAGTTAAGGAATTCCTTGGTGGCCCACTGGTTAAGGATCCATCTGCCATGCAGGGAACATGGGTTCAATCCCCATACTGGGAAGATCTCACAAGCTGTGGGGCAACTAAGCCTGTGGGCCACAAATAGTAAGCTCACAAGCCATAACTACTTACTCCAAGCATGGCAACTATTGAAGCCTGTGTGCCCTAAACTCCATGCTCCACAAGAAAAGTCACTCGAATGAGAAGCCTGTGCATTGCAACTAGAGAGTAGTCCTCAGTCACTGCAACTAGAGAAAGTCCATGCACAGCAACCAAGACCCAGCATGACCAAAAATAAACTAAAGAAAAAATTTTAAGTTAAAAAAAAGAAAAATAGTTAAGGTAGAAGCAAACATTAAGCAAAACACAACAAAAACACAAAACAAAACATAAGCATAAATGAAATGATCAGTAGAGTTAAAATTAGTTTTTGAAAACAAATAAAATAGACGAACTACTGGTAAGATCAGAAAAAAGGAAATAATATGTATGGCAGAAACCAACACACCACTGTAAAGAAATTATCCTTCAATTAAAAATGAAAAAAGAAAGGAGATACAAATATCAATATTCACAATAAAAGCAAGTTTATTACTACAAACGCAGCAGAAATAAGAGACTATGATGGATAATATTATATAGACAAGTATTCTGCAATATTACTGAAATCATAAACTAGACAAATTCCTAGGAAAATACAATTTGCCAAAGTTGACTGAGGAAGAAATAGATCTATAACTACTGAATAAATTAACCAATAGTTTAAACTCTTCCCTTATGAAAACCACCAGGCACAGAGAAGTTTACAGGGCAGTTTCCATCATTCAAAGGAAAGATAACTCTTCCTTTGTCAAGTTTTTCCAGAGAATAAGAATAACAGAAAACAGGAGATAGGCACAACATTGTAAATCAAACATAACTTCAGCTAAAAAATAGAATATGAAAAATTAAAAGAAAATATGCTTCAATTTATTTTGTAAGACTGACATAATTTTGATACTGAAACTAAAATACACAAGAAAGGAAATATATAGGACAACCTCATGTACAGACAATAGACAAAAATATAATAAAATATTAAAAATAGTATCCAGCTATATATATATATATAAAGAATAGTAAATAATGGCCAAGTTGGGTTTAGGTTAAAAATACATGGCTGGCTAAACATTAGAAAATAAATTAATGAAACTCACTACATTAATAGGTTAAAGAAGAAAAATCTTATGATCATCTCAATAGAAAAAGAAAAATAATTCCATAAAATTCAACAACCATTCGTAACAAAACTTTTTAGAAAACTAGGAAAACAGAGACCTTCCTTAAACTGATTAGAGGGCATCTATCAAGAAAAAATATACACAAACAACGTACGTAATGATGACATGTTGAAAGCATTTCCTGTGAGATCAGAAACAAAATTAAAATGCCAGCTCCCACCAACTTCTATTCATTATTGTGTTACAAATCTTAGCTCGTGTAGAAAGAAAGAAAATGTGTAAGAACAGAAACAAAACTGTCATTATTCACAGTTGGTATGATTTTCCATAGGGCTTCCCCAATAGCACGCAGCCAATGCGGTGAGTGGAGGCTACAGTTGGTCTCTGCTGTGTCTACCCAGCAGTATACCCTACACAGGGCTGGGTCCACCACACACACACCTGAAGTCCACTTGACAAACCAAACCTCCATGGGTCTGTGTCTTTCCAAAAAAGCTATCTTTCCCTAATTCCTATTAAAATGTGCCATGAACTAGCAAGTTACTCTCCTTGTCAATGCAGAAAGACCCAAAGTATGCACAAAGAGATTATTTTAATTCATGAAAGGGCTTCGAAAGGTGGCTAAAAATAGATATAAGAAAGTTAAGTAGAGTCTTAGATGGGCTTCCCTGGTGGCTAAGTGGTAAAGAATCCACCTGCCAATTCAGGAGACACAGTCTTGATCCCTGGGTCAGCAAGATCCCCTGGAGAAGGAACTGGCAACCCACTCTAGTATTCTTGCCTGGGAAATCCCGTGGACAGAGGAGCCTGGTGGACTACAGTCTATGGGGTTCAAAGAGTCAGACATGACTTAACAACTAAACAATAACATACTCCTAGACACCAGCACAAAAATAAAGTGAAATTTAGAAGAGAGGGTATTTACAAGAGCAACAAAAATATATATGGTATATAAGAATGAAAAAATGTGTAAGTTCTTTATTGAGAAAATCATAGAATATTATTAAAAGATACTAAAGAATACCAAAATAAATGAAGAAGTTTTTCATGTATATAGACAAGAAAATGTCAATTCACCATAAAATGACCTAGAGGTTCCATGCAATCCCAATCAAATCCCCACAAAATTTTTTCCTAGGACTTGAGGAGTCAACCCAAGATTATTCCTGAAAAACTAAAAGAAATCAGGGCACTTTTCTTGCCAGAGAACAAAGATTTATTTTCAAATAATAAATACAATGTGATACTAGAATAAATACAATATGACCCTAGAATAAACTTAGAGAATTGAATAGACAGCCCCAAAATAGAAACTTGACTGATGACAGAGGAGGGGGAAACAGGAGAGACAGAAAGAGAGCACTCATGACCATCCCAAAGCATATGCAGAAAGTGAGCTGGGAAGGGTTGGGGGGTAATTCCCACCATTGCTCCTGCCTGGTATATTAGGGGAGAGCTCCTTCTTGCCCATACTTATTGCCCCAGAGCAAAGACTGAGCTGGTTTTGCTAGAGAGAAACAGCTAAGAGGGTTGCTCTCAGAGAGCCCTTCTGCAGACAGAAAAGGCTAGCCCATCTCCAGGACAAGCATATGAGAAAGCTTCTGAAAATGAGAAATGGAAGGTTAATTAAGAAGACCTGGTATACGATCCTTTTAACATGCTGCTAAATTCAGTCTGAATGATCAAGTGGAATTTATCCTGAGATGCAAGGAGGGTTCAACATACACAAATCAATAAATATAATATATGTATTAACAGAATGAAGGATAAAAACCATATGATCTTCTCAGTAGATGCAGAAAAAGCATTTAACAAAATATGTTGCCCTCTCATGAGAAAAACTCTCAATAAATGGAATACAGAAGGTGTATACCTCAACATAATAGGCCAGATATGACAAATTCACAGTTAACATCATATTCAGTGGTGAAAGATTAAAAGATTTTCTTCTAAGGTCAAGAACAAGACAAGGGTACTCACTGTCACACTCCTATTCAACATGATACTAAAAGTCCTAGCCAGAACAATTAAGCAACAACAACAACAAAAGTCACTCAAACCAGAAAGCAGAAGTGAAAATGTCTTTTTGCAAGATGATATAATCTTACATATAGAAAACCCTAAAAACCCCACCAAAAAACTGTTGGAACTACAATCATAAATGAGTTCAGTACATTTTTTTTTTTCAAGATACAAAATCAACTTGCAAAAAATCAGCTGCATTTTTAATACACTAACTACAAACCATTTGACAAACAAAGAAAACTATCCCATTTACAATATCATCAAAAAGAATAAAATATTTAGGAATAAATTTAACTGAGGAGGTGAAAGATCTGTATGCTGACAAATATAAGACATGGGTGAAAGAAACTGAAGAAGACACAAAGAAATGGATGGTCCATGTTCATGGAGAATTAACATTGTTAATATGTTCATACTACACAAAGCTATCTACAGACAATGTAATCTTTACTAAAAGCCTAATGGAATTTTAAGAGATTTTTTTTAAAAATTCTAATACTCATATAACACTACAAAAGACCCCAAATAGCTAAAGCAATCTTGAGAAAGAACAAGCTAGAAGCATCACACTTTCTGATTTCCAGCTATATTACAAAACTATAGTATCCAAGGGCTTCCTTGGTGGCTCAGTGGTAAAGAATCCTCCTGCCAAGGCAGGAGATGCAGGTTCGATCTCTAGGTCAAAAAGATCATCTGGAGAAGGAAATGGCAACCCACTCCTATATTCTTGCCTGGGAAATCCCATGGACAGAGGAGCCTGGCACGCTACAGACCACAGGGTCACAAAAAGAATCAGACATAACTAGCAACTAAACGATGACAAATAGTATCCAAACCACATGGGACTAGCATAAAAATAGACACAAAGATCAAAGGAAAAGAATCATGAGCCCAGAAATAAAACGTGTTTAACACCAATCATCAGAAAATGCAAATCCAATGAGATATCACCTCACACCTGTTAGAATGGTTATAATAAAAAAGACAAGATAGAAGCATTGGTGAGGATGTGAAGAAAAGAGAATTAGTGAGAACTACTGGTGAAAATGTAAATTGGTGCAGCCACTGTGGAAAACATTATGGAGGTTTCTCAAAAGAATTAAAAATAGAACTACCATGTGATCCAGCAATTCTACTTCTAGGTGTATGTCTGAAGGAAATGAAATCACTGTCTCTAAGAGATATCTACACCCCCATATTCTTTACAGCATTACTCATCATAGCTAAGATATGGAAACAACCTAAGGGTCCTTCAATGAATGGATAAAGAAAAAAAGAAAAATAATATACATACATATACACATATGTGTGTGTGTGTGTGTATCACAATGGAATATTATTTAGCCATAAAAAGAAGGAAGTCCTGCCATTTGTGACAATATAGATGGACCCCGAGAGCACTATGCAAAGTGAAATAAGTCATACAGAGAAAGACAAATGACCTCGTTTATATGTAGAATCTAGAAGAGCGGAACTATAGAAACAGAAAGTCAATTGTTGGTTACCCGGAGGGTTGGGAGAAATGAATAGATATTGGCCAAAGGGTACAAATTTGCAGTTATAAGATGAATAAGTCCTGGAGATGTAATGTATGCATGGTGACTATAGTTTACAATACTGTATTGTATATTTGAAAGTTGCTAAGAAAGCAGATCTTCAAATATTTCACCACATAAATAAAAAGGTAACCATGTATGAAGACAAATGTGTCACTAACCCTACTGTGGTAATCATTTCACAATAAATATGTCTATCAACTCATCACATTATACACCTTAAACTTATACAATGCTATGTGTCAATTATAGCTCAATAAATCTGGGGGGGTGGATAGAAAGAAAGACCTGTGCTTGGCCAGTTACCCCGCACCCTGCTAAAAGAGTCTATGGCAGACAAGAGCACAGTACCATCAATGCTAAACCTGCTGCAGAGGACCTGCTTCTTGCTCTGACCTGCCTTTGCATCACCAGACACAGAGGCCAGCACAGCCCCTCACAACTGTGTCTGGGTTGGGTGCGGCTGCCCCAGGCTGAGAACACTTCAGCTTACATGGTCCAGGTTTGTGGGGGTGGATGCTGTCATCTTGATACTTGTGCCATCTGATAAACACAACCTGCATCCCATGCAGTCCTTAGAACCCCCTTTCCAAACCCAAATGGTAGAACCAAAGAATATAAGCCAACAGCCAAGAAACCTGCAGCTTCAACTAAGCTAACTTCATGAACTTTGTCAAACTACTTAACTTCTCTGGGCCTCTTTCTTCATGTGCAAACTGGAAATAATAATGTATCTTTGATTACCCAGTACAGTTGCTGTAAAGTCTGAAATACAAGGAGATTACACTGCTTTGTATCCTTATACGAGGTCATAAAAACAATAAGGATTCCATTAGTCAATATGGATATGAGTCTCTTAAAAGAACCAAAGGCATGAATTTATAAAGGTAGAATTTCAGGCAAAGTAAAAGAGACCTGGGCCAGGATAGAAATCTCAAAGTGAAGGTGTCAACCAAAATTCCTTAGCATTATGTAAGCAATAAACCGGGAAGGTTATAGGACAGATCCTCAGGAATCCTCTCTTTCAACCCTGTGGTTCATGACAAAGGAAACTGAGGTTGAAAGAAGGCAAAAGACTTGCCCAAGTCACAGGGGAAATTTGTGGCTGAACCCAGATTAGAATTCAAGTTCTTCTTTCCTTCCTCCCAGGTTCTGTCCAAAACCTGGTCTTAATTCATGATGCTACTACCTTCAAAAGTGTGATGACCCCACACCTGAAGAAAACCCCACTGCCTCTCCCAGGACATTCACCGAGGGATGCCAAACTCAGGGCACTTATTCTCCTTTGTCTACAGGTTCAGTTTGCTCATGCCTATTACTCACTCATCTCCGTGTGGAAATCCCTCTGTCAACACCGTAGTACAAGACAAACAGATTGTGTTGACCAAGAGATTAAGAAGCAATGACTCGCCCAGGGCTGACGCAGACCCCAGGGTCTGGACTGGCAGGAGCTACAGCATGAATCCCTCTGACTTTTCAGGAAACTGTCCCCTGCTCATCCCTTCCCACTAAGATCCTGAATGGGAGGATGGAGGCATATCAGAGGACGGTTCCATCTGAAATCTTGCTGTTAAGTCAGACTTCTGCATGCTGTGGGCAAACAACAGTACCTCTTCTTAAAAGTGTGGCCTTCAGCTCCTTGGGACAGCACGGGAACAGGTAAATGTGTTTGGTGAACTTCTGGGAGCCCAGCCTCAGGCCAGACCAAGCACAGCACTTATATATAAACGTGCATCCCAGGTGCCCATCTAGAGGCCGTGAAATCCCCTGAAGGCTCTTCTCTCAAGCTGGGCAGGACCTCTCTTGCAATGGCGTCAGACCGAAGACATCCAGCCCCTCACACCTGTCACCTCTCCCTCTCAGCAGACACCCTTCTGAGAGCAGCCCCCTTACTCCCTCAAATCCATGGCCCCTTGACCAAGAGCTGAGTCTAACTGAGGTAGAAATGGCTGCAGGCCAGGCCACAGGAGTACATGAGGGATCCAGAGCCAAGCTCTCCCCCGACTCACAGGTGGCTCTTTCTGCTCCCACATCTTGAGACCAGTCTCACATCAGCCTTGGTCCATGTCAAGAGAGCATTTGCTCTGTATCAGGCTGCAGCTAGATGATGGAGAAGCAGATGCATAAAACAATTTCCTTTTTCTTAGAATCTCCTCTTCCATTAAAAGATATATATATAAATGTAAAATTAAATAAGGCATAGTAATTCTTCCAAGATGAGTTCAAATAAGATGCTTGACCTTTCTCTGCCACACGTGCTCCTGTATGGCGTTCGATAATTTATGCTCCTTTTCTGGACTTCCAATTTCCCATCTATGAAGCTCTGCTTTGAACATAATGTTCCTACAACCCAAGGACCCCCTCGGCAGAAGCCTCATGGCCAGAGATGAGACCCAAAGTCTTTTCTGCAACTTGCTCTGCCCAGAACCCAGGCTTCTCCGTGATCTTTGCTCAAAGACAACTTCAAGTTCCAGGACACATCTGGGGTTTGTCCCAGTGAAACCTACTTCATCACCTGCTTCTTCTGTTGGCCATTACAGCCCCACATCACTGCATCCCTACCTGCTGTGCATCTGGGGGCCACCCCAATATTCCTCCCAATCTCAGGGTCCTGGTGGGCAATAAGACCATGGAGGCTCACACAAGGCAATTGTCTTCTTGATGGTTGCACAGCCCCCAGACTATTCTAACGTTAGCTGCAGCCTCTTAAAATACGGCTCTCGTCATAACATCTCCTTGAAAATCTGCAGTGGCTCCCCCATGCCTCTCATCTCAGATCTGAGCTCCTGAGCCTGGTGCTTATCCTTCTCCAGGTCCTGTTTCTACCCCACCCACCCCTTTGGGCCTTACCAAACCCTCCCCTTAAACTCACGCTTCAAGGCAAGTTTCCTGCTATTCTTCAGGACTGACTTGCTGTCCCCACACGTCAAGATGCAGCTTAAATGCTGCTCCTTAAAAGCTCCTCCTAGAAGCTTACTCAGACTGCACCCCCCCACCCCGACCCAGACCACAGGGCACTCAGACCATTGAAGTGCTGACTGCTCCTCCCCCTCAATATTCACATAGCTAGCCCTTTCACTGCCTTCTGGCCTCTGTTTAAATGGCCACATAACAGAGAGAACCTCTTGACCTAGCATAAATGTGTAAGTCCCCTCTCACACTTGGGACTCCCTTTGTATCTTTTATATTTCTCCCAGCACTCAGCATCATTTTGCACAGATCAACCAGTTTACTGTCTGTCTTTCCACAACAGAAAGCAAATTCTCTGTGAGCAAGTGTTTTGCTTGCTGTTCTATTTCCAGTGCCTAGAACAATGCATGGCGCAGAGTAGGTGCTAAGTATTAATAGATCATCGTTGAATGAATAAGGGAGGGAGGGAATGAGTGAGGCAGTCTGTAGCTGATCCTGGACACCTTCAGGCATGTTTCCAAGATGCTCTTATCTGATGTGGCTGCCATTGTCCTATGTCTGCTCAGCCCCAGCCCTGTCTGATGTTGCGGCAGATGGACAGCGCACATTCTGGGGGTCTCTTTGTAAATGACAAACCCCAGAGAACCAAAAGAGCAGCTTCTAGAGGGGTAGGGCCAGGATCAGTCCACTGCCTGGTTTCTAAATGCCACATTTTAAACCCTGCTGTCCCGCCCTCCCCACCCCCAGCCTCTCTGCAAATTCCATAGGGTTAAAAGGGCAATTCTGGTGAAACTGAAGAAGAAAACAAAAGCGTCCTCTCTTCCATGATGGGGCTCCTGGGGAGCTGTGTCTCTCTTTCCCTTTTAAGCCTGAGCTCTGAGTACTTCTGCGGAAACCAGCTACCACCATCTATCTGATTAAGGAGCTTAATTCCTAAGCTCTCATCACCATTGATAGAGGGAATGGGACACTAGAAAAGCAAGAAGTGAAACAAGAGGAACAGGCAGTGTGGCAGCATCTCCCTCTCTTCCTGTTAACAGGCTGCAAGCACACAGGGCCCCCACCAGCATAGTGATGCCTCCCCACCCCGATGTCGCCTCACCTGGGCTCCTGGACTTCGAGGACCATATGCAAGAGGGATGAAGGAAAGGCAGGTGAGGGTAACTCACCAGCCCTGAGCCCTGCTACAGACCCAACATAAACTCTGGCTTGCAGATGGATAGGTGGGTGGGTGAGCAAGTGACTGTGAAGGTGAAATATATATAGAGTGAGCGAGTGAGGAGTCCAGGAGTGGGTGGGCCGGAGTGACTGAATGCGATCTCCATCCCAGCGCCACTGGCATCTCTGCAAGGACACCTCACTGGGCTTGGCACGACCCTATCTCTGAACTCTCTTTTCCGCCTGTCTCAGGGCAGTCTCAGGGATGGCAAGGAGGTTGGCAACTCCTGACTGATATGAATCAGGCAAGTGATTCTCAGTCTCCAAGAAGCCTTCGTAAATGTTTGTTAAATCCTTTGTAGCAGGCAAGGAGGCAGATAAAACCACATGAAGGCCTCTCAGATCTCCTGTATCCTCTACAAACCCAGAAAGTAAGTTACAGCTCAGGGAGGCCATGAGACTTAGCTATTTTATCCAGGAACTTCTTAAAATCATCCAGGAATTAGATGCCATCTATCACCAGTCCTCTCAAAGCTCCTGAACAGCAGTCTAGTTTGCTTGCCCAAAGACAGTAAGATGTTTGGGAGGCAGCCATGTGGTTGACAGGTACCTCAAATGTAACATGTCCTAAAATGAATTATAACCTTCCTCCCCAAATCTACTTCTTCTTTAGAATTTTTATTCTATTGAATGGCACCACCATCTATCTGATTGCTTGGCTGATAAAATTTTATTCATTCATTTATCCCATGAATATTTGTGGCAGGCATCAGTAACATGCTAACTGCTAGAATAAAGCAATGAGCAAAACTCATCATCAAATAAGAAAAGTAAGCATTAACTATCATGAAATAATTGTCAATAAATGTAAAATCACAACTATGATAAACCTGAAGGAAGTACATGGTACTGTGAAGTTTTGTAGAATGGGATTTGACCTAATCATGGAGGCCATGGAAGTGACAGCTGAACTGAAAGCTGAGACATAAAAGGAATTCAGTAGGTGAAGACGCGAAGGAAGAGTGTTCTAAGCAGAAGAAAAGCAAATTCAAAGGCCTGTGGTAGGAGGCCTGATGCGCCCAAGGGTCTGAGACAAGGCCAGGAGAGAGGAAAAAGAGAACTGGGTAGGACACAGGAGTGGAGGCAGGGGTTAGACACACAAGACCTTGTAGGACTTACTGAAAAGGCTGGTCTTTAGCTTAAGATCAATAGGAAACACCTGAAGTATTTTTAAGGAGGGAAATGACATGAGCTGTGTTTTGAAGTGCACTAGGCGGTTGTGTGAGGACAAATTGGAGGAAGCCAGCATGGGTACTGGTAGACCAGTTAGCAAGCTCTCACAATACTCTGGGAAGACGAAAGTAGTGCCTTGAACTAGGTGATACTGGTGGGGATGGAGACAGAAGTGATAGATTGGAGACATATTTTCAAGAGAACACCAACAGACTTGGTGGTAGATTGGATATGAGTTTTAAAAGAGAAAAGTATTGAAGATGACTGCCAGCTCTCTCTTACACATGCAGATATATAGATGAAGGAGCCATTCAGTAAGATCTGAAATACCTGAAGTGAAGTGAAGTGAAAGTTGCTCAGTCCTGAAGAGGACCACACATGAATAGGACAGTGTTGAGCAAGAATGCACAAATTCCATTTTGCACATGCTCAGTTTGAGAGGTTTTGGAGATGTCAACCTCCCTCCTTCACCTCCCTCACCTTCTGCATTCAACCAGTTACCTGATTCTACCTTCCCTCTACCCTGACTTATTTCAGGTCCTCATAATTATTGCCTGGATAAATAAAACAATCCCCAAGCTCTCTCTCCTTCCAATCCATCCATTCCACACTGTAGGTCTTTCTAAATACTGTCTTCTTCCTCAAAGAGTCCGTCCCTGACTACCCTTCTAAAGCAATGCTACCCTCTCATTCTCTATCTCAGTCACTCGCGTTTTTTTCTTTCTAAAAATATATAATAATCTGTTTTATTTTTTATTAGGGCTTCTCCAATGGCTCAGTGGATAGGGAGTCCACCTACAATTCAGGAAACACAGGAGATGCAGGTTTAAACCCCTGGGTTTGGGAAAGTCATCTAAAGCACCCCTACCTTTTCACTCACTCTCTCTCAGTCACTTGGGTTTTTTCTTTCTAAAAATACATGATAATTTGTTTTATTTTTTATTATAACTATATGCCCTAGCTCTGTTTGCTAAGAGGGCATAACAGCAATGGCACGTGAGTAACAGGGAGCACATGCAGCCCCAGGTTTTGGTTTCTAAAAGGATCCGGGACTCCCTGGAGAAATGACTAATTTCAGGGCTGGAGCAAGGAAAGAACAAGATGAGTCTGGAACATCCTGCCAGAGCAACAGTAAGCAAGTGCTCAGAGAAGGATGGGGGAAGTTCAAAAGAAACAGGAGCCAACTTGCAGAGCCTCCCACTGATCAAATCTGTGGGACAATTTGAACATCAAAATAAAATATACAAATTTATTAACCCACTGAATAAATTAAGAATCTATGCATTCATAGTAATGAAAGAAGGAAGGAAGGAAGGGGAGAGAAAGAGAGAAAGAAAGGGAGAAGGGAAAGATTTTTGCTACAGTAAAATGCCTACTAGTATAGAAGAAATGACGGATTCAAAAGGATCAATGATGATGAAATTAATGGCTAGACATTTGATGTGGAACAGGATAGTTACATAACCTCAAAGTAACTCTCCATAAGTTACTTATTAATTACAAAGGGAAAAGCAGTAATTGCACAGTCAAGAAACTGGTGAACATCACCTCAAGCAAGTGACGAAAGCTCCCATCATCAGTTCTGGGACAGTCCCCACAGCCTGTGCTTGCTGCTATGCTAAGCTTACTTTAGTGGTACTCCTGCTCAACATGCATAGCTTGAATCCAGTCATGCAAAACCATTAGATAAGCCCAAATGTAGGGATACTCAACATAATGACTGGCCTATGCCATTCAAAAACACAAATATCAAGAAAGATAAAGCAGAGGAACTGCTCCAAATTAAAGGAGACTAAGGAAACATGACAACTAAATGCAGTCTATAGATTGGACCCTGAACAGGGCAAAGAAGACAGGAGAGCTATAGACACATTATTAGGACATAATTGTATTGTGGTCAGAGAATATCCTTTTTTAAATGAAATACACACTTAAGTATTTATGGGCAAAGAGGCACCATGTCTTCAATTTACTCAAATTGATCAGAAATATGAATATGTTACATGTATTCATATATACATGATAAAATCATAAATATACATCATTATAATAAATGAACAATAAAGTATAAATTATACAGATAATTTAAATATGTATGCTCATTTTCTCAGTCATGTCTGACTCCTTTGTGACTCCATGGACTGTAGCCTGCCAAGCTCCTCTGTCCACAGGATTTCTTAGGCAAGAATACTGAAGCAAATTGCCATTTCCTCCTCCAGGGGATCTTCCCTACTCAGGATGGAACCCTTGTCTCCTGTATTTCCTGCATTGGCAGACATTTTCTTTACCACTGAGCCACCTGGGAAATTCCCAATTGAAATATACATAAATAGTAAAATAACATATGTTATATTATCAGATAGAGAAGGAAGGGGAAAAAATGAAGTAAATGCAGTGTCTTGTAACTGATTAAAGGCTGCAGATAAAGGATCTTTTTTTTACCAGTCTTGCAAATTTTCACTACTTTGATATATCAAAATTAAAGGTGATATAAAATTGTTTTTATATTTGCTGAATGAATGAGTGAGCCCATGTCCAACCATGACCCTCCCCGTGTTTAAAGTACCTCATAACTGTCATGATAAAAATCTGACCACTTCAGTACAGTCAGCCAGCCCTGACACACTCTCTCTCTCTCCTTCTAGTCACTACTAGCCAGTACCCTCACAGCCTAAAATCCCCCAAGCTTTACCACACAAGACAAAGCTTCTGTGCCTTAGCCTATGCTGGTCTCTTGGCCCTCCTCTCAGCCTTCTGGAATCTTCTGGTTATCTTTCCAGATCCAGACCAGGAATTCTCAGCTCATGGAAGGCCTCCCTGACTGCCCCAGTTGGGGGTGACAGACATTTCCTCTTCTGATACACCAATACCTGCCACGATCCTGTCCCACAGAGAAGCCTGTCACTGTTTGTTCACAAGCCTGTCTTGCCACTTGAGGACCAGGAAACTCCTGACACCTGCCTGCTCGGTGCTCTGCATGGGTCCAAGAACCTCACAGGATCTCAGTTAACACTGCAGCATGGATACAAGAACAATAGGGACAAATTTTTCTGCACCTTCCAAGAGAGCCCCTGACTTCAGTCTCTTTCACAATCCTCAAAAAAATACAGAAGAATAAAAGAAATTAGTTCTTTTTAGTTTTTTACACATGAGGAAAGTGAGGCCCGGAGAGGGTGAGATAAGACAGAGTACCCAGATGCTGAGCTAGAGCTGGAATCTGGACCTCTTGTCATCAGCCTAGTGTTCTTTTCCAGAAGGAAAGTGGGACGAGAAGGAAGAATATGCCATTTATAGTTCACCTGTTCTATGCTGGACACCATGCTTTAATAAACTTTCCAGTTCTAGCATCACCATTGCATTATAAGGAACCCCTTCTTACAGACTTGAAAACGGGCTCCAAGTCAGATCTGACAGCAAAGCCCATGCTCTCTTTCTCTGCACATTGCTGGCATACGCAGCCCACCTCTGACCCTCCATCAGAGGCAACAAGTGGCGCCGAGTCAAATGTTCTGTCCGCTGATCATGTCTTTTAAACCAGCACCACACACGGACCCACAGTGCAGCCCACACCTCCAGACAACATGCATTTCACATGGTTTCCAAACCCAGGATATTTGGTTTGTAAGACAAAACCTCCATTTCTCCAGCAGAAAGTGAACACCATACACAATTACCCAGCCAAACTGCTGACGCCTACAGACGCTGCCTCACGCCGAATGAGGTCTGGTATGCCCAGAGACGTCCTCAGAGGATTCAGGACTCCCCCAGAGCTTGGCATTGAGGGCACCATGCAGCTGGAAGAGGGGAGACCGGGCTGGCTGGATCACAGTATCTGGGTGGAGGCTCGGTTTCCAGGACAGAAATTGCTCCAGGGAAGAAGTAAAGCCACAGGAGCCCACCCCAAGGGAGTGGTTGGCAGGGAGGTGGTGGGGTTGGCAGGGGGTTCCCACCCTCCTGGGAGGCCTTCCCCATCCCACCCCTGCTTCCCACAGAGCAGCAGTCCCCATCTGAGGCCAGGAAGGTTAATGACACCAATGATATTAAGGTCCTAGAGGCAGAGAAGGCAAGCCTTCAGCTCTCCCGCAGTAGGCCCAAAGGCCCGGACTTGCTTGCTTCCAGGGTCTTTGAGCTGGGGGGTGGTCAAAGGATCACAGACCACAGAGTCTTCACCACAGTCTCTGGCATCAGACAGACCTGGGATGGAACTTTTGCTGGCTCCACCTTCGGGCTAATCATTTAACCACTGTGCTTCAGTTTCCCTGTGGGGGTTTCCTGAAACAAAAGATGCAAAGAACCTAACAAGGGAGTTGACCTTTAGTAGATAAACTAAAGAATGTGAGTAACTGAGAAGCCTTCTCCCACAGAAGTCCTGACTGCCTCACCTGAGGCTCTCTTACTGGATTTTAAACCTGTTTTAGCTTAAATTCCCAGCAGAGATGTAATCAAGTCTTACCTTTTTGAGGTGGCATTTACCCAGGAAGGAACAAACCCCTCACCCACCTCAACCCACCAGCACACCACCCAGCACCAGACACTTCCTAGAGTCCTCCAGGCCAGCAACTATTCCTCCCCTATAAAGGGGAGTGCCTCTGGGAGACTTCACCTTGAACATGGGAAACAGATGCCAGTGTCAGGTGATTCAACGCATATTGAGAAGCCAGAGCTCAACACAAAACCTTAAAGCCCACCATGGGAGTCCTATTGAGTAATCTCTATTGCTGCTGTTGTTCTGACTCTTCGTGACCCCATGAACTGCAGCACAGGCCAGACTTCTCTGTCCATCACTATCTCCCTGAGTTTGCTCAAACTTGTGTCCATGGAGTCAGTGATGCCATCCAACCATCTCATCTTCTGTCACACTCTTCTCTGTAATCTCTAGGGCTAAGCCTTGACTCCCACTCCTCCCCTTTCCAAATACGGACAGTCTCAGGTAGGCTAAAAGAATCAGTCTTACAGTAAATTAGTTAGGGGTTTTGCCAACTTTACAATGTGACTGCAGCCCTGCCCCGCTTTCAGATGACTCTGTTGACACACTTCTCTTGCAGATAAGAGGTGACAAATGACTTTCTGACCACGTGGCAGAGATGATAGCCCCTCATGGGGAAAAAGAAAAATAAGTGAGCACTAGCCTATGGTCTCCCAGGTCCAGGGAAGGGGGCACAGGGGCCCTTTGTGTGTTCCACACTCCAAAGCCCACATTCCTCATACTGAGCTCTGGCTCCAGAAACGCCATCCCTGATCAGAGACCATGTGATCCACACTGAGGGAGGCTGAGCCAGGTCCAAGAGACACAGACCTCCCAGCAGGGCCCGGGGCTTAGGCCGGATCACATAAGGAACAGGGTGGCCATGGGGCCAGGGCCGGGCAGAGGGCAGAGGTCAAACTCCTTTGGGCACCCAGACACTCCTGCTTTTGAGACAGGGAGAAGCTGGCAGCTGAAGCAGTCAAAGGAGGGGAACTTTATCAATGGCCCAATTCATTCGCAACAATCCCCATTGTCTGAGCCAGCACAGAGATGGGCATTTTCTCCCAGAGCCACTAGGAAGAAAAGCCCCAAGACATGGTCACAAACTACAGACCAAAAATATAGAAGTCAAAATTGAAACATACGGTTTGAAAGCCAGATGAAATATTTGAAATTGGAGATGTCCCCCAAAACTCTATGCAGCATGGTTCTCATTCTCAGAGACCAATAAAATGCTTAATTGTTGATTGTTTGTTAATTTATTCTGATCTCTCTCTACAAAGGATGTAAAAGTTTACAGTTAAAGATGAATGTACTATAAAGCTATTAAAGCAGAAATTAAAAGTCAAAGCCAGGGTTCCAATGAATACATTTACTAGGATGAAGCAAATATGATGAACTAAGAGCTTCCTGGCAGCCAGTGTAAGAAGGGAAACATAGGTTTTGTCATGAGCTCAAGAGTCACACAGACCTACAGAAATCTCTTGAGCACTCTAAGCCTCAATTTCCTTGCTAGAGAAAACAAGGAGGGAGGAGACTATTAACCTAATAAGGTTGTTGTGAAAAGTAAATGAAATGAAGCATGTATTATAGATTCAACTAATAGCAGTTGTTACTATTACCATTTTTGCAGTTGTTTTGAGTTCTCTTCTTTAAGTTGGAACTATGTTAACTTAATAAGGCTGCCTTGATGCCCTGTGAGTCCTAATTGTAGCTCTAAAATTCTGATTGTTAGATGTATGTATCTGATGAATTAAAAACTGGGGAACCAGCCTAGGACTCACGGTGGGTACCTCAGTTTTCCAGAGTCTTTTCTGAGTTTTAAGGTGGCTGGGGACGCCCACAAACAATAAGGCTAGGGAAGGCACACAGACCTCCCTCCCCACCAGCTTCACTCTGCAAAAGGCTGCCCAACTACCCACAGCCTACCCATATTAAACCATCCCCAAGGGTAGGTGGAGGACCAGGCCAGGGAAAGCTAGGTTCCAGCACATCCTCAGGAAAATGGCTGAAGCCCATCTGCTCCCCTGCATGAGAGAAAAGCTGGTGGGATGAGAAACCAGGCTCTCCTTAGACCAAACCATAAACACTAGGGAAGAGAAAGTCAGTGTCATCTTTCTAACTTCCCAACGAAAGGAGCACATTTAGTGAGGGCACCTCACTGAGGCCTGTCCACAGCAGAATGGTCAGGATGGGAGCGGTCTAGATGCCACGATAACAGCGGCAACAGCCAGCTGCTATTTGGGAGCACCTACTCTTCCATCCACTCACACTGTTGAGTGTGTCCCCAGGAGTCCCCAGGGGGAGGAGGGGTCAGGGACAACCAGATTCTGTTAAGAAAAGAGATAACCACCGGGAAGAAGCAAAGCAAGGCCCTCCCTTCCAGCCTCACCTGCAGACAGAAGACTCAAAACAGGGTTGACTAAAACCAAAATAGAGAAGGAGTCAGTAGAGACAACTCACTTCTCCTCCCTGTCAAATGACTGCCTGGGCCCAACCCACAGAAGGCTCACTGCTTCTCTGCTGCAGGGGCAATCCAGAGAATAAACTAGAGCCTGGAGCAAATCAAAGGTGCTGAGTTCTGCCTCATACCCCAGACTGGCCCTGTTTGCCTTGCCAGATGGTCCTTCTCACCTCTAAGAGGATAAGACTATTCCAAGAGCAACCTCAGGTCCAGATCAAATGGGATCCTCTGAAGGCACTGTGTCAGCATCTGCCCTCACCCCCCAGCCAAAGCCCCAGACTTAAGATATTTCCGACCCAGTCTCTTAGACTTGTCCAAGGTGCCACATGGAGGCTAAAGAGACTGTAGAGGCTGAGACTGGAGGCTAAAGAGACCGTAGAGGCTGAGACTGGATGACCCAGTTTGCACACATGTGTTTCACACATGGAGGTACCTGTTGGGTATGTGTCACTATTGTGCTAAAAGCACACGAGTGTTTGCACTCGTGTGAGAGTGGTGTGAGTGGCAGGAAGGTGTGCACACATGAGCAGCTGCGAGCATGTGGCTGCCTTGTGAGTGTTTGCAGGTGAGTGGTCTGCTCTTGCCCTGGTCCTCCTGCCTCCTTCCGATGTGCCCCTGGGGCTGTCTCCACAGCTGGCTTGGAACCTCCTTCTCTCCGGTGTTGGAACTGAGCCTTGCTCAGAGTCCTGAGAAACCAAAGCCACTTGACCCACAGAGAAGACACCCCAGCTGGGGACAAGTCGGGTCACCCTAGAAAGTCTGAGTTCAGATAACACTCCTTATCCTCCGGCCCCTGCCTTCATCTGCTCGCTCACAGGCATCCAGCTCACACATTGGCTCAGCCCCGTGGAGCCTGCCTGCCACACACTTGAGCCTGCACTTCCAAGAGTACTGACCCAGTCCACACAGGACAGCGTGTGCCACCTGCGGACACACTCCAGGTCCGCGGACACGCCAGGCCGCCAAGCACAGAGACGCACACCCTGTCACCCCCGTTCACACCCTAGGACGCATGCTAGAAACTTCCATATGCTCACATGCCGGCCCAGACACACTCCCTCCCTCTGCAGCTCGCTCGCACTCACGAGCACTCACACTGACACACCGACACATACTATCCACACAATCACAAGAAGGCTCTGCCCCGACCAGGCTGGGCACAGAATCCAGCCCGGGGAGCGCCGTCTACTTACTGACTCGCAGCGAGCGAGAGCGCGTGTGAGCGGCGGCCAGGCCGGCGGCGGAGGCGCAGCTGGGGCTCCGGCGGCTGCGAGCGATGACCCGCCCGGTGGCCCAGCCCGAGGGCCGCCCGCGGCCCCGCGCCCCCGCCCCGCTCTGCCCCCGCCCGCGCTCCGGGCCGCCGCCGCAGGACCTCCGGCAACAGCGCGCTCGCTGCCAAGCCCCTGTCCCGCGTAGTCTCGGCCGGCCCGAGGCTATTTCGGGCCCCTGGCAGCGCAAACCTCGCGCTCTGGGCTGTGGGGCGCGCTGGAATGGGGACGCGGTCAGGTCTAATTAGAGACCCGGCTCACCCAGGGCCGGGGCCGAGTCAGAGCGGGCGAGCACCCGGGAGCCTCGGTGCCGTCCCGGCGGGGGTGCCCACATGTGCCCCACATGCCAACATCTGGAGAGGAAAAGGAATGCATTGGAGCTGAAACAAAACGAGGAGGGGTTTGGGTGTGGTTCACACGCTCTGCGGAGGGAGCTCTGAACTCTGAGCAGCACCCCCGCCCCAGACGCCTGGAAGGCCACTTGGTTTATTTACCGCAGGTGCTTCCCTTTGGAACCTAAGTCACTCCCCTAAGCTTGCCGACCTGCCAAAAAGGACAGAAGATGGTTGCACAGGCTCCTTTTAACTTGGGGACACGTCAGACTTCCCCTCCAGACCTACTGTCAGATAGCTAAGTCTAGAAAGAAGGCTGATTCCTACCCAAAAGCTCAGGAATGTCGCCTTCTTGAACTGAAAGGAAGCTGCAAGTTCATTCCGTCCAACTCTCTCCATCTTGTGGTGAATCCCCCAGGGGCGGGGAGAGCCTCTACCCATTCTGGAGGGGAGTGGGGGTCACCCAGGAGCGGCAGACCCTAACCTCCCCAGGGCACTGTTCCCAACTTTGAACCACTTATTGGAAGGAAGTGCTCCTTGGCATCTAACCTAAATCCCTCATGTGCCATATGTCAATATGCTCACACTTTTGTGTTCAAAGACAGGAAAACCAGCTCTGTCTCCATGACCCAATGACCATACCAAGGTCCCATCTCAGTCTCTCTTCCTTGATGCTTATATCCCTGTTCCCTTTTTCAGGCCCTGGCTAAAAACGACGATTGCTCCCTAGCCATGGACACACTGTAGCTCCTGACGTTAGCTCCACCACCTCAGCTCTCTGGGGACCCCAGGCTCTGCGGGTGTGCAGTCACCCTCCTCAGACAAGCCAGCCTTGACCACAGCCTCCATCCATTGGAGACAGCCTGGTTCTACTCCCTAGACTCTTGAGAGGGGCTTCAATTCCTATCTCAGCAAAGGCTGTCTCAGGGCCTGGGGACAGGGCTTGGAGCCCCAGCCATTCGCCTGGCTATGCATTAACACTGGAGCCACAGACTTCCTCAAATGGGCAGTTTCCTGAATCGTCGAGTCCATTTCTGGTAGATCACGTGTGCATGCGTGCTAAGTCGCTTCAGTTGTGTCCGACTCTGTGTGACCCTGTGGGCTGTAGCCCCTATGGACTGTAGTCCACCAGGCTTCTCTGTCCATGGGATTCTCCAGGCAAGAATATTGGAATGGATTGTCATGCCTTCCTCCAGAGGATCTTCCCGACCCAAGGATAGAACCCCGCATCTCTTATTTCTCTTGTGTTCTTTACCACTAACGCCACCTGGGAAGCCCCTTTTGGTAGATCAGGTGGTATTAAGGACTTTATCCTCAAAGAAACCTGACTTCACATCCTGCCTCGACTACTTTCTAACTGTGTGTCCTTGGACAAGTCACTTAATCTCTCTGAGGTTCAATTTTCCCATATTTACAATGGGGATCGTAATAATCTCTGCCTCGTTCATATGTTATTCAAAGTAAAAGATGAGATCAGGAATTTATGTAAAAATACCTGAAAAGCTAAGATATTTTTTTAGTATGCTAGGAGCAGAATGAAGCTTAGATCATGAACAGGATAAATATTAGCAAAAAGCCTCAGAAATCTTTTATTCCCAGGTCCAAATTTTGGGTCTGAGTTTTAGGACAAGAGAGGAATAGATTTGGTTTGCTAGATGGTCTCTATGTTCCCTTGGTATGTATGTCCTCCACCCTGCATTCACACACACACACACACACACACACACACACACACACACATCCGTGTTCCCAGATACATACAGCACAGCCCAGCCTCCTGGGCTTGGGTCGGCCCCATAGGCTCCAGCTGCCTGGACCCTCGCTGACTGTCTCTCCATTCCCGGGGGGTCTCCTCATGGCTCCAGTCTTGGCAACAGCTCCAAGTCTCCTTACAGAGTCTCCAGCAGGCAACTCCTCTCTCCTTGCACATCCTTCTGGGCCATGGCCCCTGCAAGGCCTCCAAATCCAAAGTTGGCAGAGGCCTTCTCCAAGGCAGCTCAGAACTGAGGCCGCGGGGGGAGCTCAGAGTTGGAGCATCATCCGCCTTGGCCCCCTCCCCTGCGCCTGCCTGGCTTCCCAGTGCTGTCCTGCTTAATTCTTAATGGAAATTCCATCCCCGGCGCCGGCCCTGGCTGGCTCAGGGAGTCCAGGCTTAGGCCAACAGCAAACTCCACCCAGAGGCAGGAGGCCTCCCTGGCCATATAAAAACAGATCCACACATATTCACATACATGCACACAGTCTCAGCAGACGGACATGTCTGGAATCATTCACAAACTCAGAGAGTCTCACCCAAATACCCAGAAGGATAATAAGTATTATAATCACTAGCATTTACCGCATGGTGGTAAGTTTTTATAGGTATGAACTTCCCTAATCCTCACAATGACACTGGGTTCATGGGCAACTTAGCTATTATCCCTAATTTACACATGGGGAAACTGAGGCACATGGAGCAACAATGCACATTAGGCATCTAGTGATAATAGCCTAGGAAGTAATAAGGGCCTAAGGAAGCATCACTACAAACAAAGCTAGTGGAGGTTACGGAATTCCAGTTGAGCTATATCAAATTCTAAAAGATGATGCTGTGAAAGTGCTGTACTCAATATGCCAGCAAATTTGGAAAACTCAGCAGTGGCCACAGGACTACAAAAGGCCAGTTTTCATTCCAATCCCAAAGAAAGGCAATGCCAAAGAATGTTCAAACTGTCGCACAATTGCATTCATCTCACACGCTAGCAAAGCAATGCTCAATATTCTCCAAGCAAGGCTTCAACAGTACATGAATGGAGAACTTCCAGATGTTCAAACTGGATTTACAAAGGGCAGAGAAACCAGAGATCAAATTGCCAACATCCATTGGATCATAGAAAAAGCAAGAGAGTTCCAGAAAAACATCTACTTCTGCTTTATTGATTACACCAAAGCCTTTGACTGTATGGATCACAACAAACTGTGGAGAATTCTTAAAAAGATGGGAATACCAGACCACCTTACTTACCTGTCCCCTCAAAACCTGTATGCAGGTCAAGAAGCAACAGTTAGAACTGGACATGGAACAACAGACTGGTTCCAGATTGGGAAAGGAGTACGTCAAGGCTGTATATTGTCACCCTGCTTATTTAACTTATATGCAGAGTACATCATGCGAAATGCCAGACTGGAGTCAAGATTGCTGGGAGAAATATCAATAACTTCAGATATGCAGATGACAGCACTCCTATGGCAGAAAGTGAAGAGGAACTAAAGAACCTCTTGATGAAAGAGGAGAGTGAAAAAGCTGGCTTAAAACTCAACATTCAGAAAATGAAGATCATGGCATCCAGTCTCATCACTTCATGGCAAATAGATGCAGAAACAATGGAAACAGAGACAGGCTTTATTTTCTTGGGCTCCAAAATCACTGCAGATGGTGACTGATGCCATGAAATTAAAAGATGCTTGCTTCTTGGAAGAAAAGCTATGACCAACCTAGACAGCATTTTAAAAAGCAGAGATATTACTTTGCCAACAAAGGTCCGTCTTGTCAAAGCTATGGTTTTGCCAGTAGTCATGTATGGATGTGAGAGTTGGACCATAAAGGGAGCTGAGCACTGAAGAATTGATATCTTTGAGCTGTGGTGTTGGAGAAGACTCTTGAGAGTCCCTTGGACAGGAAGGAGATCAAACCAGGCAATCCTAAAGGAAACTAGTCCTGAATATTCACTGGAAGGACTGATGCTGAAGCTGAAACTCTAATAGTTTGGTCACCTGATGTGAAGAACTGACTTATTGGAAAAGACCCTGATGCTGGGAAAGATTGAAGGCAGGAGGAAAAGGGGATGATAAAAGATGAGATGGCTGGATGGCATCACCAACTCGGTAGACATGAGTTTAAACAAATTTCAAGAGTTGGTGATGGACAGGGAAGCCTGGCATGATGCAGTGCACGGGGTCACAAAGAGTCAGACACAACTGAGTGATTGAACTGAACTGAATAATAGCCTAATAAATTAGCACCAGGAGCCATGATCAGGGGCTTATATGTGTGGTTTCATTTTGCCACCATAGTAACTTTTTTGTGGAAGTTGTTATTATTCCCGTTATACAGACAGGGAAACTGGAGGTCAGATGGTTTCAGTCACCTGCCTTTGGCCTCATAGCTTGTAAGATGAAGGGAGATTCTATACAAATAGGTGTGGGAGCCCTCAGGGGTGAACAAAGGTAAACACAGGTAAACAAATGCATGAACACTCTCAGGGGGCACAATCACAGATAGAATCTTCTACCAATAGAGAAGCCACAGAAATGGTCCAGAGCTGCATCAGGCAAAGATCCCCTCTAGCCTGACACCATGTTCTTCTTCCCTCCCAAATGGTCCATCCCATCAACTTCACAAGTCACTTCAGCAAGGTCAAGTTAGACATAAACAGAGAGCAGATTTCAGGTTCACAATTCAGGCAGCAAGCCTGAACTAAAGTCAACCCCCAGCCTCAGCTCCAAATCCAGTTTGCCCAGCACACCTCCGTGGTCACTGCAAGAAGTCTCAGGTACTCTCTTCTGAGGGGATCATGAACAAACTTCATGCAGGGAGCTCCTCAGAGACTCTGGGCCCTGTCATGGGCTGACCAAGGAGGGCTCCGGTTCCCAGGCCCAGATGAGGCTGCACGGGACTCACAGGACAAGGCAGGGCACTGGAGCCTGGTCTCGGGCAGAACAGAGCACGGGCTGCCCAAGGGAACTGATGCCATACTGCAGAGAGGCTTTGGAGGGAGTGGGTGGGTGCAGGAAGGGCAGGGCTACATATAGGACAAGTAAAGAAGTCCACGGCCCTGGGAGTTGGGAGACCAGGACTGCAAACAAAGAGAACAAAAGAAGTTAGCAATCCAGGAACTTGTCCACTGCTGGAATTTTCCATGCTAAGCTAGACATCTCCAAGCAGGGCTGTGCTGGCCTGAGCCTCCTCCCCAGTAGAGTGCTCTGGAAGGCCTACAGTAGCCATCTCTGGTGTCTCTCTTCATTTCCCATCTCGTCCCCATCCCACAATTCCTTGCTTCCTGCGGTCACAAGTCTATCCACTCTGTGGTCTGACGACAGCTCAGCATGGCAGCCCTGTGGGGCATCTATATTGGAAAGGGATTTTTCCAGAGAGGAGTGTACAATTGAACCCGGAATCGTATAGCCAGGCAATGGCTCTAAGAGGGGGAGACATTTGGAGCCCAAGAGTTGGCATTTCTAAGAGGTTCCCAGGGGATGTGAATGGTGCTGGTCTGGGTGAGGCGGTCACACTCTGAGAACCACTGCTTTACAGAATAAGAGAAAGTCAGATGTTGTTCCAGCTCAAAGCTAAAGGTGCAGCCTAACTTCAGAGTGCAACTGATTGCTTCTGAAAGGCCCCTAAAGAAAGACTTCCCCTTCCTGTCAGTAGTTTATACTTTCCTTTACCCGCCTCCATCTTCCAGCTTCTGTGCTGGCCTGGCTGTCTCTTGGTTGGTCTCTCCTGGGCTCTGTGATGGTTCTGTCTGCCTCAGTCCATCTCAAGTAAGGCATGGCATCCTCCCTACTGCCCTCCACCCACTCCGAGAAGGTTATCAAGATGAGGGACCTGCACAAAAATAGCTGATGACCAGACAGGCCCTAATTTCTGGGGACAGAGATATCAGATCAGAAGGTCATGATGATCGCAGCTGAAATGCCAGCCCACCCAGAGATATGAGCAATGGGCAAGGATCCCAGTATCCACAGCCATGACCTTGCGTCCTGCAGTCCCCTATTGCAGCCTGAAGGCATGCCCATGGGGATGCTGTCCTGCCTCCAGGAGTGATGGTGGGACAGACCACTCAAGGAGGACAGGGAGAGGGGAGTCTGGCCACAGGCTGGTGAGGACACACCATGGGCTCACTTGGGCCATGGATCTCTCCAGCTCTCCCTCTGTGATGCTCTCAAAAGGGAAAATTCCCCCCAACTTCCAGAACCAGTGTGAGAACCTATAATGTAACTAGGATGAAGGATGTAAGAACCAGAAAGCCCTCAGAGATCTCTGGGAGCTGGGTTCTGAAATGTTACCCACCAGAATCACTTCAGGAGGGTGGGGGTTGAAATACAGGTTATCAGGCTCCCTCAGAGGTTCTGATTCAGTGGGTAGGTGGTGAGCCAGAGCCCAGGCGCCCCTCCCTTCCCAGTTCTGTGTTCAGTGACGTCATGCTGGTAGCTTGAAATTGACCATGATGAGTGTATTTATTTACACCACAGACATTGAGCAAATAATACAAATCAGGGCATTATGTTTTGTTTTACTTTACTTTGCTTTGGAAAGTCTCTTGTGGACTACTTCCCACCATGGGCCATGTGGGTCTCTATTTTCAAGCATCCTAAGCAATTACAATGCAGGGCTTTTTGAGAAGAAACACTGATCCAGTAATTAGATTCTAACTCAAACCCCTCATTTGACAGATAGGGAAACTAAGGCCCAATGAGGGAGGGAATCTCGGCTGAGGTCACTGTAATAGGCCCCTTGTGGGATTGTGACTGCTCAGTTCAGGACAGTGGGGGTTGGCAAGCAGCCCTACCTTTTTCTTGACCCTCTCCTGCATCCTCTCCACTACACAGTGGCTGTGGCTCATTGGCTAAGAGAAGAATGGCAGGGAGGTCCTGCCTCTTGTGAGCCAATCAGATTATCTTCCATCAGCATTTAGAATTTGAATAGGTTGGACTAGAACTGATCAGTGGCCAGATCACCTGGGACAGCAGACATGTGAACTCCAGCTGTTGAGGGCTTTAGGACCACCATGTCTTTCCCAAGCCTTAATTGTTCAACTCTTCATTAAATTCAGAGAGATTCCTGAATATCGTCCTAAAAAATTCCCTGTTACTTAAAGTAACAAGGTATTTCCCATTGCTTACAACCAAACCCACCTTGAGAAACAGTCACAGAGCAAGTTAGTGAAGATGAGAATCTGAGATTCCTGCCCCTTTGTCTTTCTATTTCCCACCCTCAAATAGGATGCAAAAGGAGACTATACAAATACACAATTCTCCAGGGCAGTGTTTCTCCAAGAGTGGTCCTAGATCAGCAGCATCAGCATATCCTGGCATCGTATAGGAAGTGCAAATTCTCGGGCCTCCTCCCACAACTACTGAATCAGAAGCTCTGGGGCTAGGGCCCAGCCTGCTGTGTTTTAACAAGCCTTGCAGGTGATTCTGATACCCGTTCCACACTGAGGACCACCATCTAGCAGGAGGGGCTGTAGCTTCTGCCTCCCTAACAATGACTCAAAGCCCAGGGAGGAAAAGCTATCAAGCTGTCAGGGTGCCGGTTGTGTGGTCAATCACATTTCTTTCTGGCTAGCATCCTTGACTCCATGCTCCTGAGGAACCGCGGGCATCCAAGGTATGGCCTTGCATCCTGAGTTAAGATCCTCTTTCCAAAGTCTAAGGGGCAACTCCTTTCCAAAAACATCTGGACAACCTCACCAGAAACATGGCAGAGAAATGCTACTTCTGTCACTGTCTTCACATCTAATTAAGGGGATGACACTGGAAATTCCCGTCCCTTTGGATTCTCAGGGGATCCTGGGGAGAGACAGCTTCAGGTGTCCTTCTGGAAGGAGACCTGCCAAGGGCCTGGCTCTGGAAGCCACTTTGGCCTCTCCAGCATGAATCTACTGTTTCTTCTTGTTGTGTTCCCCAGGTTCAGGAAGAAAAATAAGCTTCGAGGGTAATGGAAGAAGTGAGGTCTTGAGAAGAGGAGCAAAATAATAAAATAACTATTACTATTACATTACTAGGCACTGACTTCTTCTGTATACAGCCCTGCTGTGTGTACTAAGCACTTCCCATGATTTACCTTGTTTCTGTCTCACCACGATGCAGTGATGTGGTTATTACTATCCCCTCTTTAGAGGTGAGGAACCAAAGGCAAGAGAGATTAAGTAGCTCTCCCGAGATCACACAGCCAGTGAGTGGAAGATCGAAGATTCAAACCCAGGTCAATCTGACTGTAGGTGCACAAGTTTCCCGGGGGGCAGTGCAAGAACACAGGTGCGGAGGTGCCCCTGCTGCTGAGAGGGGAGCCCAGGTGCTAGCTGAGACAGGCTGGGGAAAGGCAGGTGCTAGCTCAGATCGACTGGGGGCAGGGTGGGGCAGGGGTCATTTCATCAGTGGGAGACCAGGTCACTTGAAGCAAATAGAAGGGCAGAAATGGGAGTAGGGTCTTGAGGAGCCAAGGAAGGACCTGCCCAGATCCCCTGGGAAGTAGCAGATTAGGAATGATGACCAGAGTTGAAAACATTCATTAGAAGTGGAGCCCATGAGAGCAGTCGCATGAGCCAGACGTAGTGACTCAGATCTGAGTCTGGGGACAAGCACTGAGCCCATGTCTGAGAGGTGTTCCAGGCAGGGATTGCAGGGAGCTTACCCTCTATTGTGAGGGGAGAAACAGCTAGGACCCCTCCTCACGCTGCCTGGTGCTGCCCGGAAGGACTTCCTTCTCAGCTCTGTTGGAACATGGCCCAGATTCCTGGACACAGCAGGGCCAGTGGACAGAGGCGGTCAGGATGGGCACTGGGATTCACGGCAGAACCTGCAAGCCTGGTAAAGAAAGAACTTTCCTCAACTGGAGAGTGGGAGGCTCTGGAGCCGGCTCTGGGTTGAAATCAAGACAAGTCATTAACTGGCACCACCTCTTCTCAGCAAATCAAAACAAAGACCTGAGTCATTTTTTCTTCCTCTTACCTCACCGTCCCCCTCCTGTAATAGCCAACTGGTCCGTCTGACCTCTCTGCTCTACCTCCATGTTGAATCCCTGACCACCTAAACCCCCTTAACCACAAATTCACCAGAGTCATCCTTTAACAATGTAAAGGAGACCCCATCCTCTTCCGACCTAAAACTCTTCAATAGCTTCGCATTATTGCACTTAGAAGTTCTAGACTTTACTCTGCCTCACAAAATTCTACATGAGTCTTCTCTCCACCAGGATCTCAGGTCACATCATCTTCCTAAGAGAGATCTTCCCTGACCACCCAAATTAAAAGAGCCCTCCCCTGTCACTCCCCTGTTAATATCATTTATCACTCTCAGAAATATCCTTGTTTATTTGCTTGATTATTTATCTGTCTCCCCAGTGCCCCACTCCATAAGAACAGAGGCCCCATCTTCTGGTGCAGCGCCCAGCACATAGTTATTCAGCAAACTTCTGTGGAATGATTCAGGCACAGTGGTGGAAGTAGCTGCCCCATGTGGCAGAGCACAGAAGTGGCCAAGAGCATCCAGGAACCAGAGGCTAAGAAGACAAAGGAAGCCAGACAGAAAACCCGGCACCTGAAAGGAAGAGGACTCGGCTTTCCAAGAATTTTCCATAAGAAGGGTATTAGCACCCCTGGATCCTGAGACCCAAGAGCTTCCCTGTCCTGAGATTCCTTAAGACATTGCCATTGAATTTACATTCTTGCTTTGTCACAAAAGAATTCAGAGCTGAAGTGATAGGCAAAACATGGATTTATTTAGAGAGAAACACACTCCACAAACAGAGTGTAGGCCATCTTAGAAGGCGAGAGTGACCTTGAAATATGGCATGATTAGTTTTTATGGGCTGAGTCATTTCATCAGATAATAATTGCAAGGATTGTTCCAATTATTTAGGGGAAGGGTTTGAGATTTCCAGGAATCGGGCCATCACCCACTTCTTGGCTGTTTCTGGTTGGCCTCAGAACTGTCAAGATGCTGCTGGGTGTATCATTTAGCATGCTAATATATTACAATGAGCACATAATGAGGTTCAAGACCCACTGGAAGTCAAATCTTGGACCCAGTTGGTTCTAACCAGTCCTTGCCATGTCCTATGGCCATGTCATTCTTTTAAAAGTTGTGCCCTGCCCCCTTCCCTCTTGCTTCAAAGACAACCCTACACTCTAACAATTATTTTTCTTATTTCTCTTAAACTGGCTTACATTTTTTTCCTTTTGCTTACCATGTTAAGGGTCCTGATGTAGCCCCCGTGCCCATGTCTCCTTGGCGAACACAGCACCGAAAGGAAGCCCAGCAGTGAGTGGGAAGCACAGCCCAGCAGGTGAGGATCAGAGGCTCTTACCTCTGTGACCTTAAGTAAGTGTCTTTCCCTTTCTGAGTCGCAGATACTCATCTGAGATCTAGTCCGAGGGGCCTCTCAGGTGAATCTGACAAGGACTCTGAGCTCACAAAGAAAGGAGCCATCTTCCAGGCAGAAAGCATATTCTGTATAGTTTTATATCCTAGTCAGATCCCAGCAGGAAAAGAAATCCACTTAGGTGGGACTTAGAGACTGGAAAGGTTATCTGCGGTCAGGATTAAGAGAATAGCAGCTGGTTTGAGGCACCGAGGTGGCTTCCCTGGTGGCTCGGACGGTAAAGAATCTGCCTGCAATGTGGGAGACCTGGGTTTGATCCCTGAATTGGGAAGATCCCCTGGAGAAGAAAATGGCAGCCCACTCCAGTATTCTTGCCTGGAGAATTCCATGGACAGAGGAGCCTGGCGGGCTACAGTCCATAGAATCGCAAAGAGCTGGACACAACTGAAGCAATTTACTTTGAGGCACTGAGGTGCTGGCGACTGAGGGAAGATGCTGCCACCTCCAAGTCTCGGGGTGGGGGGGAGCAGTTTACTGGTGCTCTGGTGGAACCATGGGAGAGGTCATCTCAGAACCATGGCACCCAAGTGGAAAAGAAATCCGCTAAGCTCTCTCCGCTCCTCCCTCTGAGCTCCAGCCAGTGCCTCCATCGGCAAAGCCCAACCAGATAGTCCAGGTGATGTGATCTGAGGACCAGCTCCTCCGGAAACAGAGCAGAGAAGGATGGAGGGGCTAGGGGGGAGGGTATACTGTTCAAATGGATAATAATCAGAACCAGAGAAAAACCAAGACCTACAACTCTTTACATCCGAACAGCCTCCCTTTCATTTAAATCTCTATAAGAGTGCTAAACTCTCCAGAAAATCGCTGAATTGTTATAATGGTCTTGATAGACCATTATAAATAAATCCAAACCTAGATTTATAGCCCTTGGCTAAGGGCCTGCCAGAGACAAAGGCAAAAGCTAAAGCTTTGCCACAGAGCACATGAAATTGCTGCCATAAGAGCTTCCAGAAAAGTTTCACCAGGAAATAAAGATTCTGACAATCTGAATAACTGAGGAGGCTTAATACTAACCCCCACATACATTATTGAGGATTGATAGGTAGCCGCCCAGAAAGGGTTCTTCTAATAGAAACAATGCCCAATCAGGAGTTTGTAGCAAAGAAAAAATTGATCTATTTTAAATTCCTTGCAATTAACACCCACCTATGGCTTAAAAGATCTGGCCTCAGACATACCCATTCCTGGACGGAAATTTTCCAAAATCCATCCACACCTAGGCCACGTTAGAAACCTGGGGAGAGTGGGAAGGATAGGTTTTAATCCAGAAAACTAAGCCCCTTCTAAGAGTAAGAGCATTCCCAAAGAAAGAATGTGCTATTCATCATTGTGGAAGGAAGTTTAGTTCAGCAAAAAAAAAAAAAAAAGAATAAAGGCCAGTCTTATGCACATCACTCAGAATACAAGTGATCAAGTCAATCTCTGACCTTGGGAGGCTCACAGTCTAATGATGCACAAAGAGATATAGATACACCATCTCATATTAGGAGATAATTATCAGAGAGGTGAAAAATGTCCCATCATAATTGTACATTTCAGCTTTATATACTTTGAAGTTATTATGAGGTGCATATACACTTAGAATTATTATATCTGGTTGGAAAATTTTAAATTTTGCTATTATAAGATGGCCTTCATTATCTCTATGATGCTTTGTGACTTAAAGCCAGCTTTATTCAAAATCAATATCATTGTATGACCATTATTTTGACTACTGTTTGCAGGGAAAATTGTTCATTCTTTTGCTCTTGCCCTTTTCATATTCTTATGTTTTAGATACCTCTTGTATGTTTTAGATACCTATAGTTAGAAGGAGAAGAATGCTTCACTTCAGTTTTCTGACTCTTGATGACCCTACGGACTATGACCCACCAGTCTCCGCTGTCCATGGGATTCTCCAGGCAAGGACACTGAAGTGAGTTGCCATTTCCTACTCCAGGGGATCTTCCTGATCCAGGGACTGAACCCACATCTCTCCTGTCTCTTGCACTGGCAGGCGGGTTCTTTACCACTAGCGCCCCCTGGTTACTTAATACAGTCCATATATTTAGAGGTAAAAGAGTTATGTGTTGTGCAAATAGTTTTCTGTGAAAAGAGCTTCCCAAGGAAAGGAAATAGTCAAAGCAAAGACTAAGGCAAGAGTGCCTGGTGTCTTAGAGCAAGAGTAAGGAGACTAGGGAAATGGAGCAGTTTGAACAAGGGAGTGGGGGAACGGGAGAAGATGAAGGAGGGGATAAATAGAGATTATTGGCGCAGTGCCCTGAGTAGTGGAAAGGGGATGGGACCTGGCATACAAGTGGAAAAAATGGCTCTACCTTGGAGCATGGGAAGCTCATCTGTGAAAACTAGCAGGGGACAAGTACCTGGGAACAGATACCAGTAGTGTACAGGTGTTCTGGTGGAGCCTGTGGAGGCTCTCTTCTGATTGATGTCATTTTTATCAGTAAGTAGGAAGCAGGGTCTGGGCTTCTCCAGTAGCTCAGTGGAAAAGAATTCGCCTGTAATGCAGGAGATGTGGGTTCAATCCCTGGGTCGGGAAGATCCCTTAGAGGAGGGCTTGGCAACTCACTCCAGTATTCTTGTTGGGAAAATCCTATGGATAGAGGAGTCTGCAGGCTACAATTCATGGGGTTGCAAAGAGTCAGACATGCTAAGTGACTGAGCATGCACGCACAAAGTCAGGGTCAGGGAATAAGGATGGTGGAGGAAGTGTTGGGGTTTTGAGGAGAAGGTTTGAATAAAGATCTAGAAGTAAATGGAAGACTGAAGGGACTAAGGACATACAATTTCTTGTCAGCAACAAAGGCTTAATTAATGCTCATGGATTTAAAATGAGGCAATCAACCAATAAAATAAAATCAAATGAGGCACTCAATCAATATGGTTGTGTGAATTTTCTCAGGTGTCAAAAATCCTTGATCTAGAAGCCAAGTTGCTAAAGTCTTCTATACCACATGGATCCCCAGGTGGTACAGTGGTAAAGAATCTGCCTGCCAATGCAGGAGATGCAGGGCATAGTGAGTTCAATCCCTGGGTGAGGAAGATCTCCTGGAGTAGGAAATGGCAACCCACTCCAGTATTCTTGCCTGAAAAATTCCATGGAAAGAGGAGCCTGGCGGACTACAGTCCATGGGGTAGCAAAGAGTTGAACATGACTGAGCATGCACACGAATGCACACACATCTATACCACATTCTACTGAATGGCCATCTGGCCCCTCCTTGAACACTTCCAATGACAGGGAGCCCATCACTTCCCAAGAAGGCCCTGCTATCATTAGGCAGCTCCCACCATCAAAAAGTATCTCCCCATGTTGAGTTGGCATTTCTCTTCCCATTTGTTCCCCCGATGTTTGATCCTCTAGGTCTGTTTCTGTTTTCTGTTGTTTATGTTGGTCTATGTCTCCCTGTGACTGGTCATCTAGAAATCTGATGACATATCCAGTTGGTGAGGCTGGGAGAAACAAGAATCTTACACATGGCTGGTGGGAATGCAAAATGGTAGATTGCGTATACTTAGCAAAATTATGCACTTACTCTGACTCTACAATCCCAGTGCAAGAAAGAATAAAAAATGGTATCCCATTAGATTAAAATTAAAGTAATCTGATCCTAGATTGTGCCCATGCACAGTACCCCTAAGGAAACAAATAAGAATATTTTACAAAATTTAGCTCCAAAGATGATTACTACAGCATTTTTGCAAGAATAAAAACCTGGAAATAATTTACATGTATATAGTAAAGTAAGTAAAGTAAAGTCGCTCAGTCATGTCCCACTCTTTGTGACCCCATGGACTGTAGACTAGCAGGTTCCTCTGTCCATGGGGTTTTCCAGGCAAGAGTGCTAGAGTGGGTTGCCATTTCCTTCTCCAGGGGATCTTCCCAACCCAGGGATCGAACCCGGGTCTCCAGCATTGCAGACAGACGCTTTACCATCTGAGTCACATGTATATAGGGACTGATTAAATAAACTCTGGCAGGCACATTTATTCAATAAAATGTGAAATGGACATGAAAAATTTTATAGTAGAAGGACATGGAGTAGCATGGAAAGACACTGAAAAAGGCAAGTTTCAAAGTAAGTTTGGTGGGATGCAGTTTTATAAATATGCACATAAGATACATAAGAACACACCAAACTACTAATGGTGGATTTTTCTGGATGATGAGATAATTAAGAAACATACTATTTACTATTCCCACCCCTCCCCACACACAAACCTTATTTTTTGTCTTTCCTGTAGTTTCTAAATCTTCTGTATTGAGTATTTTAATTCTATAATTAGGAAAAAGAAGTTATTTTTCAATTAAAAAGCAAACCCTATCGGCCTTTCAGCATTGAGTTCAAGAATAACCCCTCAATAAAAACCTCCCTTATTTTGTATGCACACTTCCCTGGTGGTTCAGATGGTAAAGAATTTGCCTGCAGTGCCAGAGACCATGGGTTCGATTCCTGGGTTGGGAGGATCCCCGGGAGAAGGGAATGGCTACCCACTCCAGTATTCTTGTCTGGAGAATTCCATGGACAGAGGAGCCTGGTGGGCTAGAGTTCATGGGGTCACAAAGAGTCAGACACGGCTGAGCGACCAACACTTTCAACTTTCACCTCCCGACAGGAGCAGTACTGTGTCAAAATGTGGAGACCCCCTCTTCATGTCCTGGGTGCCCCCACCCCTGCCACGCCTCCATCTCTGCCCCGGCCCTTTTCCTTTGAGGGGAATCAAGAAGGCAACAAAATGGGTCTTACTATGGCTGCTCCTTTCTCAGGTCCCTCAGCCAAGGGGAAACGTCCAGCCTCCCCCATTCCTAAGCACTACCATCTGCCCCTGGAATCCTGAGTGCCATTGGGAGGACACTGCCTCGCCCCTATGAGGGAGGTGCCATTATTCCAAATACGTGAGCCGTATAAAACCAAGGCTCAGAGAGCAGGGAGAGGTGAATCTGGGAGACTAGTTTGGGACCAGACCGGGCAGAGGGGATCCTGGCCAAGCTAGCTTAAGTGCCTGCTTGGTGCACCCTCTGGTGGAGAAGGGGTTGCTTCGCTTCCAGGGAGGGACTGGGGCAGAGACTGGATATTTTAAGATGCTGCCAGCCACTTTTCTTTTATTTTTGACCTCTTCACCCCCATTAAGTTAAAAGCACCTGCATCTCACATTAAACATTATTTGTATATAACTATGTAAGAGTTGAGTTGGAGTGGACCCATAGACTTGTAGATGTTTAAGTAATAACACAAATAAGCAATTGTGTAAGACCCACACTACCTGATTTCCACGCTTACTTTAACACCACAGTGTGTCTAAGTATATCAAGGTAGTGTGGTATTCAACAGGGAAAAGAGGGAGGGATACATTGTGAGACTGATGTTTATATACACACTACTATTGTAAGATAGATAACTAGTAAGGACCTACTATACCCACTGTATAGCACAGGGAACTCTACTCAATACTCTGAGGTGGCCTATCTGGGACTAGACTCTAAGAAAGAGTGATATATGTGTATGTAAAACTGATTCACTTTGCTACACAGCAGAAACCAGCACAACATTGTACATCAATTATTCTCTAATAAAAATTAACTTTAAAAAAAAAGTGTGGTATTGGCAGAGGAATAACTATATTGATAGATGAGATAGAATTGGGAGTCCAGAAATACAGCTGCACAAATGTGATCAATCGATTTTTTACTAAGGTGTAAAGGCAACTAAATTAACAGTCTCTTCAACAATTGGAACAATTGGGCATCTACATGCAAATAAATTAGTCTCAACCTAGACCTCTCACCTTATACAAAAATTTACTCAAAATGGCTCCTAGACCTAAATGTAAAACATAAAACCAAAAATCTTTTAGGAAAACATATGGTTAATAAAGCCACTGCTACCTCGGGATCTGAGGTTGGACAAAAAGTTCTTAGACATGACACCAAAGCACAATCCATTTTAAAAATGATAAATTAGACTTCAGCAAAATTAAAAACTTTTGCTAAGAAAATGAAACTGCAATCCACAGACTGGAAAAACTTTCGATATTACATATCTGGTAATAATCTTACATCCACAATATGTAAAGAACTCTCAAAATACAGCAGTAATAAAGCAAGCGATCCATTATGAAATGAGCAAAACGTTTGAAGAGACATTTCAGCAAAAGGTATAAACATATGGAAAACAAGCACAGGAAAAGATGCTCAGTGTCATTAGTCATTAGGGAAACTTAAACTAAAACCACAATGATATACTTCTATGTACACATTAGTGGCATTACTAAAACACTCATAAGCCTGGTGGAAATTCAAAATGGTATAGCCACGTCAGAAAATGGTTTGGAATTTTCTTATAAAGTTAAATATATACTAGCCATAATGAATATAGTAAATATGAATCCAACTATTAATAATCACTTTGATGTCAAGTCTGAAAACACCAGTTAGAAAACACGGATTGTCAGAATGGATCAAGAACAAAAGCCAACTGTATGTTGTTGATAAGCAACCCACTTTAAATATAAAGATGCATACGAATTAAAAGGAAACAAATGGATGTATATGTAGCATGGCAAATATAATTAATGTTATGTACTGAAAGTTAAGAGAGTAAATCTTAAAATTTCTCGTTACAAGAAAAAAGTTCTGTAACAATGGTGATAGATGTTATCTAGAAATAATCATTTCCTAATATATATAAATATCAAATCATTATGTTGTATACCAGAAACTATTAATTTTGTATGCCAATCATAGCACAATAAAAAAGGAAATGCTAACACTAATCAAAAGAAAAGCGGGGCTAGATATATTAATTTCAGACAGAGAAGACTTCAAAGCTTGGAAACTTATCAAAGATAAAGCAGGGTATTACATAATGATAAAGGTGTTCCTTCTCCAAGAACACATAATTTCCCTTGACTTATATGCCTAACAGTAGAGCATCAAAATACATGAGGCAAAGATTAACAGCACTGCAAGGAGAAATAGACTAATCTGCTATTAAAACTGGGGACTTCAACACCCCGTATCAGAGATAGACAGATCCAGCAGGCAGAAAATCAATAAGGATATAGTTGAATTCAACAGTACCATCAATCAACTGGATATAATGAACATTGATATACTACTGCTTCATCCAGCAATAGAAGAATCACATTCTTTTCAAACTCACAAGGAACATTCACCAAGAGAGACCACATTCTGGGCCACACAACACACCTTAAAAAATTTAAAAGAATAAAATCCTACAGTATCTTCTGTCACACCATTAAACTAGGAATCAAATAACAGAAAGGTTATTGGAAAATCTCAAACTATGTGGAGATTAAACAGCACACTTGTAAATAATTCACTAGTCAAAAGTAAATTGCAATAGAAGTTTTAAAAATATTGTGAACTAAAGGAAAATGTAAATTTATCAGGATTCATGGAGTCAGTGAAAGCAGTACTTACAGGGAAATTTATAGCATTAAATGCAAATATTAGTAAAGAAGAAACATCTGAAATCAATCACCTAAATTTTTCTTAGGAAACTATAAAAAGAAAAATTAAATTCAAAGTAAGGAGAAGAAAAGGAATAACAACAACTGGACTATCAATAAATAAATTAAAAATAGGAAATCAATAGAGAAAATCAGTAAAATCAAAAGCTGGTTTTTCAAAAAGATCAACAAAGTCAATAAGCCTCTAGCCAGGCCAGCTAAGAAGAAAAAAAGAGGACACAAATTGCTAATATCAGAAGTGAAAGAAGTACATCACTACAGATCCTATGGACATTAAAAGTATAATAAAGAAATACTAAGAGCAATTCTATTTTCACAAATTTTATAACCTGAATGAAATGCACCCATTTCTTGAAACACCAAAATGCACACACCAAATCTGAATAGACCTATTTCTATGAAAGACATCGAATAAATAACTACTAACATTTCTAAATAGAAATCACCTGCCCAGATGAGTTCACTGGCGAATTCTACCCAACGCTTACGGAAGGAATTACACCAATTCTCTGCAGTCTCTTTCAGAAAATAGAAGATGAAATTCCTAACTCATTCTGAGACCAGTATTACCCTGATACCAAAACCAGAGAAACACACTGCAAGAAAAGAAAACTACAGACCATATCTCACATGAACATAGGTGCAAAAATATTCAGTAAGTTAATAGTAAATAGGATCAAAGAGTATGAAAAGGATTATACAACATGACTAAGCAGGATTTATTCCAGCCATGCAAGGTGGGTTCAGTATTAGAAAATCAATTAATATAATGCATCACATCAACAGAGTAAAAAAGAAAAATCACATGATTATTCCAACAAACACAGAAAAAGGACTTGACAAAATCCAACATCCATTCATGATTAAAAAGAAAAAAAAAAAAAAAAAACTTCCAGTAAACTAGAAGGAAATAGAAGGGAAAATTCTCAGTAAAATAGAAGGGAACTTTCTCAACTTGATTATCTACAAAACCCTATAGCTAACTGCATTCTTGAAACTGTCCCGCAAAGGAACTCAAAACTGTCCCACTAAGATCAAGTACAAGTGAAGAATATTCCCTCTGACCATCCTTTTTCAACATTCAGTACTTGTTAATGCAATAAGAAAGGTAAATACAAGGTATACATATTGGGGAGGAAGACATAAAACTCTTTTTTTTTTTTTTTTGCAGACAACATGAATGTCTCTATAGAAAATCTAAAAGAATGGATTAGAAAAAACTGAAACTAATAAGCAATTATAGCAAGGTTGCAGAATACAAGGTTAATATTCTGTCAGTTGTTTTCCTATATACCAACAATGAGAAAGTGGAATTTGAAATGAAAAGTACTTTGCCAACAAAGATCCATCTAGTCAAAGCTATGGTTTTTCCAGTAGTCATGTATGCATGTGAGAGGTGGACTATAAAGAAAGCTGAGTGCCAAAGAATTGACGCTTTTGAACTGTGGTGTTGGAGAAGACTCTTGAAAGTCCCTTGGACTGCCAGGAGATCAAACCAGTCCATCCTAAAGGAAATCAGTCCTGAATATTCATTGGAAGGATGCTGAAGCTGAAACTCCAATACTTTGGTCGCCTGATGTGAAGAACTGACTCATTTGAAAAGACCCTGACACTGGGGAAGATTGAAGGCAGGAGAAGGGGACAACAGAGGATGAGGACATCCACATGCTATAAAGGTATTCTAAACAGAAACCTTTCACAGCAATTAGCTCAAAATAAATCATAGGCCAAAATGTAAAATGCAAAACTATAAAACTCTTAGAAGATTACATAGGAGAAAACCTAGATGACCTTGGGTATGGTGGTGATGTTTTAGATACAACAGAAAAGATATGATCCATGAATGAAGTAATTGATAGACTGGTCTTTATCAAATTGACAGCTTTACAAAAGATGGTATCAAGAAAATGAGAAGACGAGCCACAGAGTAGAAGATGACATTTGGAAAATGCACAACTGGTAAATATTCTACAAAATATACAGAGAACTCTTAAAATTTTAAAAAGGGGCCAACGACCTCAACATAAACCCCACCAAAGATGATATACAGATGACAAATAAGCATATGAGAAGGTTATCCAAGTTATATGTCATCAGGGAAATGCAAATTAAAACAAGACACTACTACGTACATATGAGAATGAACAAAATCCAGAACACTGACAATACCAAACGTTGGTGAGAATGGGAAGTAGAGGAACTCTCATCACTGCTGATGGGACTGCAAATGCTACCAACCACTATGGAAAACTGTCTAGTAGTTTCTTACAAAACTAAACATACCCTTACCATATGATCCAGCAGTCATACTTCTTGATATTTACCCAAACAAGTTGAAAACATATGTCCACACAAAAACCTACACACAGTTATTTGTAGCAGCTTTATTTATAATTGCCAGAAATTGGAAGCAAATGAGATGTCCTTCAGGTGAACTGATAAACTGTGGGGCATTCAGACAATGGAGTATTATTCAGAGCTTAAAAATGATGAGCTATCAAGCCCGTGAAAAGACTTGGAGGAATTGTAAATGCATATCACTAAGGGAAATAAGCCAAGCTGAAAAGGCTACATATCGCATGATTCCAACCATGTGACACTCTGGAAAAGGCAAAACCAGTATTTTCCGTGGGAATGGTGGGGAGGAATGCAGAAGCCAAGCACAAAAGAATTTTTAGAGCAGTGAAGTACTCTATATGCTATTAGAATGATGGATATACATAAACCTCTATTAGCCTTCGCCTGCTTCATTCTGTACTCCAAGGTCATATTTGCCTGTTACTCCAGGTGTTTCTTGACTTCCTACTTTTGCATTCCAGTCCCCTATAATGAAAAGGACATCTTTTGGGGGTGTTAGTTCTAAAAGGACAAATAGCTGTGAAAAGAAGAGAAGTGAAAAGCAAAGGAAAAAAGGAAAAATATACTCATTTGAGTGCAGAGTTCCAAAGAACAGCAAGGAGAGATAAGAAAGCCTTCCTCAGTGAATCAATGCAAAGAAATGGAGGGAAACAATAGAATGGGAAAGACTAGAGATCTCTTCAAGAAAATGAGAGATACCAAGGGAACATTTCATGCAAAGATGGGCTCAATAAAGGACAGAAATGGTACGGACCTAACAGAAGCATAAGGTATTAAGAAGAGGTGGCAAGAATACACAGAAGAACTATATAAAAAAAGATCTTCATGATCCAGGTAATCACAATGTTGTGATCACTCACCTAGAGCCAGACATCCTGGAATGTGAAGTCAAGTGGGCTTTAGGAAGCATCACTACAAACAAAGCTAGTGGAGGTGATGGAATTCCAGTTAAGCTATTTTATATCCTAAACGATGATACTGTGAAAGTGCTGTACTCAATATGGCAGCAAATTTGGAAAACTCAGCAGTGGCCACAGGACTGGAAAATGTCAGTTTTCATTACAATCCCAAAGAAAGGCAATGCCAAAAAATGCTCAAACTACCTCACAATTGCACTCATCTCACACACTAGTAAAGTAATGCTCAAAACTCTCCAAGCCAGGCTTCAACAGTATGTGAACTGTGAACTTCCAGATGTTCAAGCTGGTTTTAGAAAGGCAGAGGAACCAGAGCTCAAATTGCCAACATCCATTGGATTATTGAAAAAGCAAGAGAGTTCCAGAAGAACATCTATTTCTGCTTTATTGACTATGCCAAAGCCTTTGACTATGTGGATCACAATAAACTGTGGAAAATTCTGAAAGAGATGGGAATACCAGACCACATGATCTGCCTCTTGAGAAACCTGTATGCAGGTCAGGAAGCAACAGTTAGAACTGGACATGGAATAGACTGGTTCCAAATAGGAAAAGGAGTACATCAAAGCTGTATATTGTCACCCTGCTTATTTCACTTATATGCAGAGTACATCATGAGAAATGCTGGGCTGGAAGGAGCACAAGCTGCATTCAAGATGCTGGGAAAAATATCAATAACCTCAGATATACAGATGACACCACCCTTATGGCAGAAAGTGAAGAAGCACTAAAGAGCCTCTTGATGAAAGTGAAAGAGGAGAGTGAAAACGTTGGCTTAAAGCTCAACATTCAGAAAACTAAGATCACGGCATCTGGTCCCATCACTTCATGGCAAATAGATGGGGAGACAGTAGAAACAGTGTCAGACTTTATTTTTGGGTTTCCAAAATTACTGTAGATGCTGACTGCAGCCATGAAATTAAAAGACACTTACTCCTTAGAAGGAAAGTTATGAGCAACCTAGACAACATATTAAAAAGCAGAGACATTACTTTGTCAACAAAGGTCCGTCTAGAAAAGGCTATGGTTTTTCCAGTAGTCATGTATGGATGTGAGAAGTGGACTATAAAGAAAGCTGAGGGCAGAAGAATTGATGCTTTTGAACCATAGTTCAAAAAGTGTTGGAGAAGACTCTTGAGAGTCCCTTGGACTGCAAGGAGAAGTTTGGCCACCTGATGCGAAGAGCTGACTCATTTGAAAAGATTGAGGGGAGGAGGAGAAGGGGGCAACAGAGGATCAGGTGGTTGAATGGCATCACCGACTCAATGGACAAGAGTTTGGGTAAACTCTGGGAGTTGGTGACAGACAGGGAGGCCTGGCGTGCTGCGGTACATGGGGTCGCAAAGAGTTGGACACGACTGAGCAACTGAACTGAACTCATACATACAACACCTAGAGTGAACTCTAAGGTATACTATAGATTTGGGGTGATTATGATGTGTCAATGTAGGTTCATCCTCAGTTAAAAAAAACCAAACATTTTTCTGGTGAGTGATGTTGATAATGGAGGAAGCTATGCCTGTGTAGGGCAGAGGGTATAGGAAAACCTCTGTCCCTTCCTCTCAATTTTGTTACAAACCTAAAACTGCTCTAAAAATGTTTTTATTTAAAAATATATATAGTTTAGAATTATGTGAAATACGCATACAAAAGGAAGACAATAAAAGCAAATCATGTGTGTGTGTTAGTCGCTCAGTCGTGTCCAACTCTCTGCAACCACATGGACTCTAGCCCACCAGGCTCCTCTGTAAATGGAATTCTTCACATAATTGATTTTTCAAAGTTTCTGTAATTAGTTTTTCTTACTTTACTTAATTAAACAATACAATTATGTTTATTACATGGAATGCAGTAACAAGCATAATGTATAACACCACATGAAAACTATTTGGTAGTAATTATCAAGAATGCAAATACATATGGACCAAGATTAGAATGCAATTGTAAAAATAAAATACTTTTAAGGGAAAAAATACAGACACTTGTCAAATGACTCAGCAATCCTACCCCAAGGTGTTTACCCAAGAGAAATGGAATGTATTGTATTAGTTTCCTAAAGATGCCATAATAAATTACCACAAACTCAGTAGCTTCAAATGACATAAATTTATTTTCTCATTCCAAAATCTAGGTGACAGAAGGCTGCACTCCCTCCAGAGACCCTGGGGGAGAATCTACTCCATGTCTCTTCTAGCCTCCAAGAGCTGTTGGCTGACTTGGCTTCCTTGACTTATGACTCTCTACCCGTGTCTTCATTTCACTTTCTCTTCTTCTTTGTGTATCTCTTACAAAAACATCCTTGGATTTAAGACCCACCTGGATAATCCAGGATGAGCACATTTCAAGATCCTAATTTAATTACATCGGCAAAGATCCTTTTTCAGATAAGGTAGCATTCACAGTTTTTAGGGATCAAGACATTGGCATGTCTTCTTGGGGGCTCCTGTTTGGCCCACTACACTTTTCTTCACACAAAAATCTATACACAAAAGTTTATATCCATAAATGCCAAAAGCTGGAAGCAATCCAGATGTTCTTCAATGAATAAATGGATTAACCAACTGTAGTACATGTAATGTAATACTTCCCAACAAGAAAAAGAAACAAACCGTATACGTACAATAATATGAATAAACCTCAAAAGCAAAGTAAAAGAAAATTCAGACAAAGCTATGTACTGATTTCATTTATATGACATTCTGGAAAAGGCAGAAGAATTTGACTGGTTGTTTTCTAAAGAAGACATACAAATGGCGAACAGGTACATGAAAAGCTATTAAACATCACTAATTATCAGGGAAATGCAAATCAAAACCACAATGCCAATCACACATCACCTCACATCTGTCAGAATGGTATTATCAAAAAGAAAATAACAAATATCAGCATGGATGTGGAAAAAAGGGGACCCTGTCCACTGTTGGTAGGAATGTAAATTAGTGCAGCCAATATGGAAAACAGTGTAGAGGTTCCTCAGAAATGTTTAAAATAAAACTAAGATATGATCTAGCAATTCAATCCCTGGGTATTTATCTGAAAGAAGTAAAACTACTACCTTGGAAAGATACCTGCACCCTGATGTTCATATCAGAACTATTTACAATAGCCATGACATAGAAACAACCTCAGTGTCCATTGATGGATGACTAGATAAAGAAAATGTGATATATAGGTAGACAGAGATATGGATATATACATACTGGTGTGTGTAGAGTATCCTATACATAATGGAATATTTGTGGTTGTTGTTTAGTCATTGTAATTCACCATTTAAAAAAAGTGGAAATCCTGCCATGTTTTACAATATGGATGGACCCTGAGGGCTTTATACTAAGTGAAATAAGTCAGGCAAAGAAAGATAAATACTGTATGATATCTCTTTTATATGAAATTTTTAAAAAACTGAACTCATGAAACAGAGAACAGAATGTTGGCTGCCAGAGGTGAGGGTACAGAGGTGCAAATGGGTGAAGACAGTTGAAAAGTATAAACTTCCAGGTGTAAGATAAATAAGTCCTGGGAATGTAATGTACTGCATGGTGAGTACAGTTAATAATAATCTATTACATAAAGTTGCTGAGCAAGTAAATCTTAAAGTTTTCATCACAAGTGAAAAACTGTAACAATGTGTACTGATGGATGTTAACTGAACTTACTGTAGTGGTCATTTCACAATACACACATATATCAAATTGCTTTGTTGGACACCTAAAACTAATTTAATGTTATATGTCAATTATATCTCAATTTTAAAAGATAAATTAAAAAAAAAACTATAGAAAAAGAACATAGCAGTTGTTAGGGTTTGAGGATTGAGGAGACAGTTGGCTGCAAAGGAGAAGTGGGGGACTTGAGCAGTGATGAAATCGCTTTGCTCCTTTATTGTGATGGTGATTACATGACCTAAATGTACTGTCAAAACCCATTGAACTATATGCCCAAAAATGACTTTTCTCTATAAAATTTTTAAATTATGTGCTTAAAAAGAGATACCGGGGCTGGGACTCTCTCTGCTTTTTCCTTTGTCAAATGGATCCCTATTCGGTTTTGCCAGTTGGAAGTCCTCAAAGGAGACAAGAAAGCTTGAAGAAGAAACTTGCTCCTTCCTATTTGATTTTGATCTCTGTCAATATCACCCACAGTTTCTTTACTCTGCCAGGGAAGCTGTTTCCTGTTTCCAGTTTTACTTTGTTTTTCCACAGTCTTGTTGCACAACTTCAGAGATACCAGCATCAGACAACCTCCCTTCTCAATGGTCTGAGAATTCTTAAAGTTTACAGATTCTAATTACCTGTCAGTTCCCCTATTCCTCCAGCCCTGTGGATAGTAACTGCTTCCTTTGGTTTTTAATCTCTGCACTATTTCTTGTTCTCTTTTTCCTCTTCAGTACTCTATTGCCTGCTTAATAATGTCTTGGAGTATTCTTTCTGTTAAAATTACTGATGTGATTTCTGTTCTGTGGATTAGAAATTGATTGGGAGAAAACTCAGGTCTGTCCCATGCCCTACAAAATCCTCCATGATCCATCCTGCCCATTACATCTCTGACCTCATCTTTTGCTTTTCTTTCCCCTCACTCTGACTCACAAGAAATACAGTTGATAAAGAAGTATGTTAAGCTTCACCACAGGGGTGTAGTGTCGTCAAAATTCAGAATATGGGAAACTCTGTTGGACAAATAACTTAGTCTCTCCAACAAATAAATTGAAGAAGGGAAAAAAATGATAGAGGTGAAGCCTCTAGATGAGAAGTGCCTTAAAACATATTAACCAGCAGAAAAGTGAAGACATTATTTGATTTATATTTATATATACAATATGGGGCTTCCCCGGTGGCTCAGTGGTAAAGAATTCGCCTGCATTGTAGGAGCCGCAGGAGACAGGTTCAAACCCTGGGTGGGGAAGATCCCCTGGAGGAGGGCATGGCAACCCACTCCAGTACTCTCACCTGGAGAATCCCCATGGACAGAGAAGCCAGGTGGGCTACAGTCTATAGCGTCGCAAAGAGATGGACATGACTGAAGTGACTTAGCACACATACATGGACACAATATATTCACATAATATATATAATTTCATATATAATTAATATATATATAACATCATATATATCTATAAGGTAATTGAGAGATTTGAACTCTTTAGTTGTTAAATTGAATTTTGGTTTTATGTTTAAGAGTCAAACATTTGGAGATACAAGTGGAAATATTTATGGACATATTGGGATTGGGTGCCAGGAGAAGGTCTGGGGGAAGCAGATGGCTCATAGATGTAATAACATTGGCCACAAATTGATCACTGTTGAAGCCAAATGTCTTCATCGTTTCAAGCTAGTATAACAAAATACCACAAACTGGGTGACTTATAAACAGTAAATATTTCTTACAGTTCTGGAAGCTGAGAAGTCCAAGACAGGGGCACTTGAAGATTCAATATCTGGTGGGGAGCCCATTTCCTCATTCACAGCAAATTTCTTGCTGCAACCTCATATGTGGAAGGAGCAAAGATGTTCTCTCAGGCCTTATTTATAATGATACTAATCCCATTCATGAGGGGCTATTCTTATGACTTAATCACCTCCCCAAGGCTCCACCTCCTGATAGCATCACTTTGGGGGTTAGGTTTCAACATAAACATCTTGAGAAGGACACAAACATGCAGCCTATAGCACCAAGTAAAAGAAGGGATTCATTTTATTATATAAAGACTAGATTGTTTATATGTTTTAAAATTTCTGTTTGTCTTCAAAAATCTGAGGGTCTGCCTACCGTGTGAGGCAGTTAACTCTAAGAATGACTCACAGGCCTCTGGAAAATGTCAGGAGCCGTTGCTGAAAAGCATATACTGCAGTGGTTTCAACCATAAGCTCTGGAAATCAACACCTGTGTATGCCACGAGATAGTGGTCACCTGTGTGACCTTGGACTTCATGTCTCCATGCCTCTGTTTCCCACATGTAGAGTGGAATTGATAATGGGGTCTAGCCCCATGGAGTCTTCCTGAAGATTAACTGAGTTAATAGCTATGAAGCACTATCTCAGAATATCATCTGGCCCATAGTAAGCACCCAAAATAAGTCTATTATAATTATCATTATTACTATTATCATCAAATAGGAAGACATGTTAAAATGAACCAACAGGGTCTTGAAACAAGTGTATCCAAAATATGTTTTTAATCTTAATGAAGTTCACAAATGGCATAATATTGACATTTCCTTAAACAAATTATACAATCACATTCTTGGACAATAAAGCATAGCATCACCATTACCATGTGTCCCCACAGGCCACAGAGGCAGTGACTGAATGTCCCCCTAAGAGTTGGCAGAGATGCCATGGTCAAAAGAACATCTTTCAAAGACCCAATTTGCTATCAGATAAGCTAATGAGAGATGTCATCACATTTACTGCACATAGAATCAAATATAAAAAAGATGCACAACAAATATGGAATTAGCTTATTTTTGCATTCAGCTTCATTCCTTTCAAGTGATAAAGGTGCTTTTTTCCGATATCTATTAGGATGCAAACATGTATATCTTCCATGGTACCTCCTCACCAAGTGGTTGTCAACAGAAATTAATAGAAGTGGTGAGTTCAGCTTCATGGTAACCTGAGGTGAAAAAAATAAATAAAATTAAAAAGAAGAAGAGGGATAGGAAGAGGAAAAGAAGAAAAAGGAAGAGAAGTAGGAGAATAAGAAGGAAATAATCACAATTACTACTGAAAGAACACAAATTTATAGAAATGTTTCTTTAACTGACCTCTATTTACAAATTATGGATATGAGATATGAGAAAACTTTTATGGCAAATGATGAGAAAACAATTTAGGGGTCACTATTAATATTAGCAGTAGTATTACGGTTATGCCGTCTTGTCTGAATCTGTGAACATTGATCAATGTTGAAGGCCTTTCCAAAACTGGGTTCATTAATGATGTGTGACCCAGGTTAAGATTTGCAAGGCCCTCCCTTTCTGAGTTCAGCAAGCTATTTTTCTCTTCTGAGAAAGATGACATTGCATCTCTACAGCCTGTCCTGTGTGTGAGAGAGAGTGTTAGTCCCTCAGTCATGTCCAAGTCTTTGCAACCCCATGGACCCACCAGGCTCCTCTGTCTATAGAATTTTCCAGGCAAGAATACTGGATTGGGTAGCCATTTCCTTCTCCAGGGGATCTTCCCAACCCAAGGACTGAACCTGGGTCTCCTGCATTGCAGGAGAATTCTTTACCATCTGAGCCACCGGGGAAGCCCACAGCCTGTCATAGTGCTCGGATTTTTAAGCTAAGTTGTAGGAACTCACTAACTCAAGAGGAAAAATGTAATTGGAGAGAAGAGATCTGAACCCATGTCCAGTGGGTTTCAAAATGTGAGTCCTAACCTCCAAATCCCTTCTCCTCCCATCTGAGAGTACAAGGCAATCACCTTCTTCCCAGAGTCATTTCTCTGCTCAGTCCTGAAGGTCCCTGCGGCGCCGGCCAAAGGCTTCGGAGCCCACATTGGTGGGCACGAAGTTGCTCTTCACCATACCCCCAGATCTGCTGAGCAAGCCTGCCAGCCGATGGGTCACACAGGTGGCGGTGTTGCAGGACCTCTTCTGGGCAGTGATGCTGGTTTGCAGGATGGAGAAAGAAGAGAAGGCCTGTCAATGAGAGGCTGCGGCAGAAGCCTACTCCATCGGGCCTTCAGAAAGAGAATTGTAGCTCTTCGACATATCACTTAAAAATAAGTATTTCTCCTAAATGCAGTTATCAAGGCTGTTAGGGGAAATGACCTGGCAGCTTTTGCGAGAAGCCCTGCCTAAAAGTTTTCACAAAAAAATGCACTTCTAGGCGATGTGACAAGTGCTAAAACCCTACACTTACCATCTCTTACATTTGCCCCACCCCAACACACAAGAAGCATATGAGGACATACCCCAGCCAAAAACACCAACAAAACCACTTTCCATGGAAAATGAAAATTTTCTTAAGTCTTACCTGGAAGAGGCTCAGAGCACCGGGTTTGCAGCATCCTCCCCCAGCAGTGCTTACCTGCTCCTCAGCACACCTGTTCTCATCGCAGGAGCTGGTTCACAGGACTCTCACCACACCCTGTATCCCACTTACCCTAAGGTGAAGGTTACTTTTAAGCATAGGCCCTGGGCACTCTCAGGCCTTGGATGGGGACCAGAGTAATGACCACCAAAGTGTCAATCCTTTTAGAAAATAGATTTATTCATCAGTGACGAGGCGTGAGGGATGAAGCAGGAATTGGAGGACTCTGCCATGACACCCTTGGGATCTCAGAAACTTCCCTCACTCTCTCTCATCTCTAACCTTATCTGTGAGTCCTGCTGTCTTTCCTTCCATCCTGAGGTTCCTGGCATTCTTTGTCATAAGCAAAGCTACCAATACAAGCTTGAAGAGCAATCAGAGCAAAATCTGCATGCATTAATTTCATCCATGGGAACAAGAAAGGAAATCAGGAAGGAGTGGAAGGAGTTCAGTTGGCATCCTGGGGCACCCCAAAATGGGAGGAGCGGTCCCTCTCCAAGCCGTTGGCTACATCCCTTTTCTTGCCAGGTGTTTCAGGCCCGAAGCCCATGCCAGAGAATCTATGATAGTTGTTCAAGTCCTTCCAGTACGCGCTCAGCACACAGGTACTCAGATTACTGCACCGCTTAGCTCTGGAGCCGTCCAGGCTGCAGGGAAAAGACATGCCAGACAATACCATGCACCAGGGCTGCCCCAGAAGGCAGTCATGCAGAAGGTTAGACCAGGGAGGGGGCACTTGGAGCAGAGGTGGAAGGGGCAGGCAGGGGGCACAGCTCACACACCCTCCACTAGGAGAACTCAGAGGTTCGCTGAGCCAGGGCAGAGTGGGGCAGGGCTGCGGTGGGGAAGGGGTGACCTTTTCTGGCATTCCACATGCTGCTCAGTCCTTCCTGCTCTGCAGAGAGGTTCTCAGGGTGGATGCAAGTGCAATACATGGCTCTGCTGGTATGAACTCAAAGCTCAGGGTGCACAGGGAGGTGGGGACGGGGAAGGGTGTCTGGTCCAGTGAGAACATGCACATGGCCACAGATTCTACACATCTAAAGGACCCGGACCTACCTCAGACACTGCACTACCTGACCCCACCCTCTGCAAGGCCTTTGGGTTTACCTTGCAACTGTGCAATGAAGATGCCTTGCAGGTGTGAAAGAACATACACAGGTTAAATTCCTTAGACATCCTGAGCTGCAACAGGGCCATCCCCTGGCTCCACACACTTACCAGTCCTAACTCATCCAATGTTGAGCGTTCTCCTCAGTAGGGCAAGACCAATTCCTAGAATAAGTGCTTCCACATCTCCCCGTCTCATTTCCTAACAGCTTTCAGGAGTTGACCTTTTCAATGTGTCTAACTAACCACAGTCGCTCCAGCTGCATCTGGACCGACCACAGTCTTCCATGGAGGCTGAGAATGACTGGGTGCCAGGTCCTGGTGACAGGGACAACCTGCGGGACTCTGGCCGGATGTTGTTTTTCCTGCTTCTCTGGGCTGCACCCTCCTGAAGAGGCCAGGGCTGGGAGGGGAGACTTACCTGGAGTCCTCTGTCTCCTGCTCCTCTTCCTGCTCCAGCTCGTTAGTCTTCCTCTGGACATAGGCCTTCACCAGTGCGGCCAGCAGGAGGCGCCCTTCCTTCTCACTGAGTGCCCCAGGATCAGGGAGGGTCTCCAAAGCTGACCTGGAGAGAGGAAGCAACCCCCGCAAAGCGACTCTGAGCTCCTGCCTGCCTCCTTCCCAGGATAAGCACCCAGGCTACCCAGTCCCTGTGGCTTTCCCAGAGGACATGGCTCTCCTGACTCCCAGCCCACAGGGCTCAAGGCCAGTGTCCACCTAGGGGTGTTGATTCACTGGGAGCCTCCCGCTGCTGTGACCTCGGAGGCAAAAAACCTGCCTGATCCCCGGGTCAGTGGAAGGAGAATAAGTTTGTGGCTTCAGGCTGTCTCACCTGAGTGGTGTCGCCTGGAGACTGCCTGCCTGGCACAGGACCAAGATGCTGAAAGCCAGGAAGGGGGAGGATTTCCCGAAGCCCATGATGCCTCTGTAAAGGGAGATGACGTTACCACTGCACCCAGACTAAGCACCGTCTGGAGCCCACGGACCCAGGTTCCAGTCCGGCCACAGCTGCCTTGAGAATTCAGGCAGGTTACTTGACCTCCCCACGCCTCTTTTCAGTTCATTTGCCAGATCGACTGCTTTGAATCTCAAAATATACATTACGCCGAATAGTTTGGTAAGTAGAAATAGGTGTGCTTGGGTGGGGGTGGGGGGTTCTGGTTTTGTTCTGTGAAAAGCCTGGAAGAAGCCACACACATGCACATAAAGCCACACCTTTTGCCCTCTGCAGAAACCAAGCGAGGACCCACCCTTGCTGTAGACAGTGCCTATCTTCTTAGGGACTGAGAAACCTAGGACCACTTCACCTCCGCTGGACTTCGCTGCCAATGGGTGGGCGAGGAAGGCAGGAGGAGTAAATGGGAAAGGAGCGCTAACCTCTCAGTCTGTGGGTTTGGGTTTGGATTTGGGAGTAATTTAACGCGCAGGAACGTCCCTGGCCTCTGCCAGCGCATCCCGTCTCTGCTGAAATGCGGTTTAGCAGCAGGTGCTGGGCGCCAGCTCCCCGAGATGAGCTCCACGTTCTGGCCTCTGGCCGGCTGACTGCACTGCCCCAAGTCCGTGCCAATGCCCCAGGCACGCAAGCGAGCTGCAGACGCCTCAGAGAAGCTTCAGGGCTTACCCGGCCGGAGAACCAAACACGATCTCTCCTCGGGACCCAGACTGCTCAGGGACTGACCAAACTCCAGCAGGATCCTGCATGCAAAGTACGGGCACCAAGGCAGGGGACGAGGACCAGGGTAGGCTAGGAAGCTAGGACTGGGCGCACGGAGCTTCCAGCGTCCCAGGCGAAGCCCTAGGGATGCTTGCGGTTCCACTGGCGCTAGTTACAAGAAAATGAGCTGCCAGCCACAACCTTCTGCCTTCTTCCCAGCGGGACAGGCAGCTGGGAGCACCTGGCTATAGGTGGGCCGGGATGGCCTTCAGAAGCAAAGGAGAAGCAAGCAGGGAAGCGGATGGAGAAAATTAGATGAACTATCCAGAGGCTGGTAATCAGACTGAGCAGCATGGGAAGTTCTCACCTGGCGACTGGAGTTTCAGGAGAGGGCGAGCGGCGGGTCCCGGGGACAGACACAACGCCTGCTGTGGGCGTCTTCTCTGCGGAGCTCTGGGTTCTTATGCGGGTGATAGGGGGCGGGGAGGGCCCCAGGAGTCCGCACGGCCAATCCAAAGTGGCCGGGAGCGACCCAGCTCCGATTGCGTCACTGCCCGCGCTCCCACACCGGTCCACTAAGGGAGGGGAACCGTCCGCTCTGGCTGTCATTCGCAATGAGGTCATTGCTTGGGGAACCGGAGGGCTGGGAGGGAGTGGAGGGCGTTCGACGTCCAGAAAGTGGGAGCACACTGGGGGAGAGCCTGGTGTAACTGACGCTGAGGGGCCAGAGTGCCTCTCACTTTCTCTGCGCCTGAACTCCGACCTCGCACCCCCTCCACCCGCTCCAGTAGGGACCCCGGCCGGGTCCCTCAGATTCCGAAGGGATCTCAGGTGTAACAGTCCACGTTGGAGGCGGGGGGGGGGGTGGTGAGAGGAAAGGATCTTTGAAAAAGTAAGCTCTTTGGACCACATGGGGTGATGCGGTATATTGTTCCTCCCTACTCTCCGTCAACCTCCCCTCGAAGTAGTTTTGCTTCCAGCCAGGTAACCTGGCCTCTTTTGCCTCACTCCTCTGGGACAGAGGTGGGAGTGGAAGAGAGGACTGGGGAGGGGGCTAAGCTGGCACTGCCTGTACAGAGAACTAGACACCCCTCTTGTACTCCCGAATTCTCGAATTCTCGACTGCAAGTTCAGTATCCCCCACTCTAACCGCGGATCTGCACCGCGGCGCTGGAGTTGGTTTACACAGCTGTCCCACTCATCTGCCTTCTGTTTGCCAAGCTTCTGAGCCAGGACGCCTGTGTCCGGGTTTCCGCCTGTCTCGCCCCACACCCAGCCCCACTTTCCTGAAGCGCTCGACTGCAGAACTGGCCGGGGTCAGCGTCCACCCACGGGTGCTGCAAGCCCAAAGGGCAACCTTCGAACACATAGGTTCGAAGCCCCAGGCTGGCAGTGCGCGCACTCACGCCTATCGCAAAGTGCACACAGCACTCACCTACCAGGACCCCAGACACACGCTCTACTTTCGCACTCACACACGGACACTCCGCAGACCGCCCGCACTCACTGCAACAGACGCGCCCTCACCGGCTGTTCCCTAAGGAAGGAGCGCGCATCCACCTAACCCTACCTCGACCTGATCTGAAAGTACCACCTCGAGTTTCTGCTTTCGGAAACAGGCACGTTTTACGTACACAGGGGTACGCGTTGTCCCCCCCCCCCCCCGCCCCCAGCACGCAGATAGACACACGCGCCAGGTGCGGCTGGGAGCTGACTATATCTGCCTCTCCCTTTTTCCTTAAGGAAAGCCGGGTCTGGAGTCCGCGAGGCGGGCGCCAGAGACACGCGGGCGCAGCGAGAAGATCCCGGCTGGGGAACGGCCGCCTAGGGACTGGGGGAGAGGCAGCGGGGGAGGAGTGAAGGAGGCACCCACCTTCAGAGCCTCAGGCTAGCCCCGCACCACGTGGCCGCGGCGACACCAGACGCGCCCGCCGGGCCCTCCTGAGCTCGCGAAGCCTCTCTGCAAACCTCGCCCAGAGGTGCGGGGCAGGGAGCGAAGCCAAAGGCTCGCCGAAGGCCCACAGCTGGTGACCAACGCTTCTGCGGATCAAGAAGGAGCACAGGGGACGTCTGTCTAGACCCCCCGGGTTTTCTGTGACAGAACGCTGCTTGCGGGCACCAGGCCTGTTGCCCTCCAACACCTTGGCAATCGAAACTCCCAAACAGGTCCGCCAAACAGGGCGATTCTTGCCGGGCCTGCTGTGCCGGCGGGAGGAGGCACAGGGCGCAGGATCCAGAGTCCTCCCTGCTCCCGGGAAGGCTGCGCGGCGCGGAGAAGGTGGCCAGGGGCTGATCCGGAGGGACTGTCTCTCTGCGCCCCAGTTCTTGGGCTCGCTTTCGGATGCAACCGGTGACACCGAAGCGGCCTTTTACTTGGGGGCTCTTCTGCACGAGTCCTGCAAATGTGAGGAGACACTTCTGCGTCCCTTTCGGGGACTCTGGCCCGGGAAAGGGGCTGCCAGGTGGCCAGGTGCCGCTGGGAGCTGACTATATCTGCCCCCCACCCCGCTTCATCCCGGACCACTGAGGTCTGGCAGAGTGCAGCCCGCCCAGCAGCCCCGGGCAGCGCCGCTCCCCAGAGAGGGCTAGCGCAGGGGACGGGAAAAGACCCGGAAGCCCCCGACCTTGGAGCCCCGACTCTCTAGCCTCCACCAAGCTCGCTATCTGTGGCGAGCTGACCGGAGAAGCCCGCAGAGAGCGCAGGAGGAATTGGGCTTGGGGTTCTGCCTCCCTAGAAGCCCCAAAATATGAATTTAGGAAAACTTTGAACTCTTAGGGTTAAAGGCTGAGAAGTTGGCATCCTCTCCAGAGACTGTCACTCGGGCTTTCCTGAAGTGTTAGGACCCACAGCCTTGCGGCCGCCATGAGCACAATACAGTCCCTGGGGCGCCCTCCATTCCGCATGCGGTGGGTGACCCAGAACCAGAACAGAGCTCCTGCCTGGGTGAAGTCGGTCAAAGATTCTGTAAAAGCCGTGGAGACGAGAATCCCTGCGCTCCGACAAGAAAGGGGTGTGCGCACCCTACCCGCAGGCCCATCTTGTCACAAGTAGTCCCGGTTCCGCGCTTTCAGTGTCTTGTTGGGTACCCAGAATTATTTACCCCAATCTTCCTCCACTAGTGCCTTTGCAGTGTTTGGAGCATAGTAGGTGCACAGCAAAAGTTCGGTGACAGGGGAGTGAGCGAGGGGATGAATGAATGAACAGTTCCAAGGCTTCATTACAGTAAGAGTCAGCAGGAAACTCGCAGCCAAGTTGAACGGCACCCAATTTAGATCCATTAGATGGAAAAGCAAATTGTTGATCCAAAGAGGTACCTCTTTTTATTTAATGAGAGGAATCCTGATGCCCTGGTGGAAACTTTCTGGAATATAACGTGAGACGAACGGCTTCTCTTCCGAACTCCAGCTTGAAAAGCAAAATAAGGCATTTTCCCTCAACCCATCCTTTATTATATTTGTGAGTGAATGGAAGAAAAAGTCAATAAAATGCCTTGCTTTCTAAATCGAGAAAATTACATTTTGATTTTCCTGGAACTGTTCTGAGCTTCAAGACATCCCAATCAAACCAACTAGCATGAGGATTTACAGCGAATGGTTTCCCAGGAATAATCTTTTGCTCTTAAATTGTCTCAAATGTTTCCATGCTCAGTTTAACTATTTTATGTAATTATTTTTTACATTTTGAAAATGATAGTCATTAATTTTTAGAGAGAAACAGATTCCATGTATTATAGCCCTTGAAGTTTATTTTTATTTACTTTAACTTACTGTCTGTTTTCTTTACAAATTTCCTTGGAGAAATATCCCTTAAGGGAAAGTCTTATTCATGCAACAAATACGGAGAACCTACTGTGTGCCAGGCATTGTTACAGGCAGTAGCAATTCACAGTGAACAAAACAAAACCCCTGCCATCCTGATGCTTATATTACAGTGATGTATTTAACAGGAGTCCTTGTATACACCTTCCACCCAAATGAAACACATACATATATATCCCCACCCAGGAATTGAACCGGGGTCTCCTGCATTGCAGGTGGACTCTTAACCAACTGAGCTGTGAGGGAAGCCCATATTCCACTCACATCCTCACAATATAGTAATATCATCTATCTGTCAAACAGATATTCAGATATTCATCTATCTGTCAAACAGATATTAAGACAATGTACGGACTAACTGAGCTACACAGTGTACTTTGATTACATTTTCTTGTATGTTTTACTTTTAGTTAGTAATTTCCTCTCTTCATTTGTCTAATTTTCTTTCTGCCATCACCTGTTTATTCATTTTCCAGTGTCACATTTGTCCCTCATTTTTGGTTTACTACCTCACTTTGGTGGAGCAAACTCACCATTGTATGATAGATTTTCCAGAAATTGTGAAAGCATTCTCTACTTGTCTCCTATTTCCAGTGTGACTGTTGAGAAATCCATTTCCTTTTTTTTGTATAGGACCTCTCTCTCTCTCTCTTTCTCTCTCCCCTCTTCTCTCCCTCTCCCTCCCTCTGTTCCAGTCTTCTAAAATACCACGATGTTGTGTCTTGGTGTGGGCTATTTTTATTTATTGTTCTAAGTACTGGAATAACACTTGCAATAAGAAAATTCATGTTCTTCAATTTAGGGATATTTTCTTTTTTTATTTCTTTGATAATTTCATCTTTTTGTTGTTTTTGTTCAACTTTCTGAGAGACTTTTTTTTTTAATTTACATTGTTTTTAAATTCTTTTGTTCATAGTTTTAACTTGCAATAACTTTTTCAAAATCCTGTTACTTTTTACATCCTCCTGTTTTTATTTAAAGGGTACAACATCTTCTTCTAGCTCTCTGCAGCTGTTAAATACAGGTTATTTGTTTTGTTTTTCTCACTTCCCTCATATTTCTAGTTCTCCCTAGCTGCTGATTTATATTTAAGAGGGAGGTAATAACATGCTATTCAGAAGATGAGAATGGCAGAATTGTCCATCAATAGACCTGAATATAATAAAATGATTGGATAAGAAGCAACCTTGCCTTTCTATTGGGGGAGGGATGCTAAACTAAGAATAACTTCTAAGTCTTTCCTCTTGGCTTTTTATCTCCTAAGAAGATTCCTGCAAGGATTACCGGGATGGGGGTTTGGGGGATAGAGTACAAACATGAGTAATGGAGAAGGAGGCTGAGAGCTTTATCATTCATTATGATAATGCTTCAGTCTCTTCTGGGGCCCAGTCATCTAACTACATAGGATACATAAGAAAATTGTGGGTCTAACTACTCCTTTTAAAGGCTTGCAATTACTCCAATTTTCAACCCAGTCTACACCACCACCAATAGAGGCAACCAATTGCTCAGAGCCCAGAGCTTGTCTGGAGTCCTTGCTTCTTGATGGCTTTCCCTGCCCAACAGAGTAGTTTGCACTAGAAATGTATGTCACTACACAGCTTTCTCTTTTACTAAACCAGGTAAGAAGACTGGTTGAAGTGTAGGAGATACAGTCATTGCAGAGCCCTCCAATTAGAGTCAATCCACTGGGCACTTAACCTCAATGGAGTCCCACTCCCCATCACAAGCAACCTGCCTGGGAGGCTTCTTCCTCCAAACCACAGAGAAATAGAGATGCCAACATCTAACTTGCAGAAGTCCTTTCTTAGAGATTATTTTTAGAGTTGTCTGTGTCTGCCAGAGAATGAGAAAAGCATGGTGGCCCAGACCCAAGCTGGTCACTCTGAGAGATGGACAGTGAATGACGTCAGGAATTACTCAGGTTGAGTTCCTCTGAGATGATTAAACTTCTTTCTTGGCTCAGACTCACAGAACCCAAACTGACTATATCCTCCCTGTCTGAGAGCATTATTCCATACTGCAATGGAAGTAGAAATACAGGTAAAGCTTTCTTGTAAAGCTCATTAGAGAAAAATTTCCTGCATTCAACACTCTCAGGAAAATGAGTTTTTGCTAAATTCCCAGGTAACTGAAACATACTTTAAATGGAAAACAAGCTTTTTAAAAGTCATTTTGGATGGAAACCCTCTTAAAATGCATGGCATTCTTCTCTTAACCTTCTCTGGATGACTCACAGTCATCATCAAGAAAACATCAGTCACAGTGTTGCATCCTATGTGAGGGCTGAACTTAGTTGGACTGTTTACCTCCACACCTTTTGATCCCAACTTCTGTGTTTTTGAGCTCTTGGTCCATTGTTTACAGTTAGCATGTTAGTTATTCATATTTAGCTGACTATGAGACCCACATAGTCAGTATCTCAGGATCACATTTTTGGCTTCTGATGGTTTCTGCTGGTCACTGTTAATATATCTGTCTCTAGCCTCAGGCCAGTCTACCAGAATTTTCACCTGCTAATTCAATATCATCAGGAAAACAATAGATGCATGCTTAATAGAACTGGCTGGAGCAAATCAGAAGGAAGGTTAAGAGAAAGATCTGAGTATCTCTCTTGTGAGAAACGGCAGAGAGATCTAATGCATTTTCTGACCCTCAACTGTATGTTCTATGTGTGCGTGCTAAGTCACTCCAGTTGTGTCTGACTCTCTGTGACCCTATGGACTGTAGCTCACCAAGCTCCTCTGTTCATGAGATTCTCCAGGCAAGAATACTGGAGTGGGTTGCATTTCCTTCTCCAGGGGATCTTCCTCACCCAGGGATCAAACCCAGATCTCTTACATCTCCTCTACTGGCAGGTGGGTTCTTTACCGCTAGCACCACCTGGGAAGCCCATGTCTTCTAAAGAAGGGCATTTCTGGATAACTGAGTGTTTCTCTAATGTTAAGGAAGTTTGAGTTAAACCATAGGTTTTAAAATGGATCTTGCATAACAGTGTTGTCCAATAGAACTTTCTGCAAAAATGGGAGTGTTCCAAATTTGTGCTGTCCAGGGCGATTGCCACAAGCCACATGTGACTCTTGTGCACATGAAATATAACTAGTGCAACCAAAGAGCTGAATTCTAATTTATTTTAATTAATTTAAAGGTAAATAGCCTCATTTAGCTAGTGATTAGAGTATTGTAGATGATAATCCACTGTATAGAGTAGTGGTTAGATGCATAGATTCTGGAGCCAGACTGTTTTTTGTTCAAATTCTGCCTCTCACACTTATTTAGCTGTTTCATCATAGACAAATAGCTCAAACACTCTGTACTTCAGGATCCTCCTTTGTAAAATGAGGATAATATTACTTATTTAGTATGGTTTAATACAGCTACTATGAGGATTAAATAGGTAATAAACCTAAAATGCTTAGAACCGTGTATGGTAACTAGTAAGTGTTATACACATGTTAACCATTGTCTTACATTGGGTTTCTCCAGAAAGAACTCAAGGCAAACCGTTTATTTGGGAGTTGTACCAGTAAGGGAACAGGGAAATGAGACAGGGGAGGGAAGATAACCATTGCAGAGTATGCTAATAAGCAGGTTGCAGCTGTAAGCAACTTGATCCTGCTGGAGATCCTCTGGAACACTTAAAGAGAAAGCCTCAGAATTATTCCACTCAAAGAAGGATTAAGTTATTTATCCACCAACTCCAGCCCATCACCAGTTTAGGACTGCCCCCTCAGGTGCCAACTCCCCAGCATGTCTAGCCAGTCCTGCATGGCCAGGGTCCTTGGCCAGAGAAGATTCCCAGGTCACAGGTGCTTGCAGTAGAAAGCTGTAGTTAAATACAAGAATAGGAAAGACTGATGAGGCTCTATGACAATCTGCTGCAGCCCATGTTATTATAAAGAGTCTGCCACTGCTTAATGACCCTCCCTGAAAATAGGCAGGAATATGTTTCTTGTCCATCCTGTGTCCTGAAAGATTAGTAAACAGGCTGTGATATGCTGATGTCTCTTTGTTGACTATTCCCACTCACTTGATTCTTAAGGTCTTTGCTCAGAGTATTTAGAAAGCCTCTGGTGGTCCCTGGGTCTTAGGGTCCGTTATCTTCAGTGCCCATTTTGTCAGTAAGCAAACTCCAGAAAAATCAGAGCCCTCTAGTCTCTTGCAGCAATAACTCAAACACACACACAGAAGCCCTTCCACTCTAAGGAAAATATAAAGGACACGCTGCCAAAGACTCATTAATGCTGGATGAGCTTGGGGCGGTAGGAGGAGGGGAGACTCTAATCCTGATTTATTAGTTTTCATGACTTGATTTGTTACTTCTTGTTGAACAGATCCTATTTTCTCAAACCTAGCAGCTTAGAAATTTCCTTGGCCAAGAAATTACTGGAGCATATCTTCTGTTTATTGTGGAAGATAATAATATCAGGCTTTTTTCATGAATGGGTGTTTTCAGCTCTCCATCTTGATGGGTTAAAATTAATTTTTCATACACATACCTGAAAGGATGGAGGATTATGGGAGGTGGCAGAATGATTCATAGCAATAATGCTAATTGTTATGGATACTGTATTCATCAGGGTGCTTAGTTGTATGTAACAGAATTCTCCAAGCTAATTTAAACAGGACAGTACTTGTTACAAGGTGTTGAGTAGCTTACAGAATTTTTTTAAAGAGCCAGAGAATCAGGTGCAGATGTCACATACCCAAGAGAAAAACTAATCACACCATGGTAATGTCATAGAAGGAAGTCCACCGCTACTTGCCTATAGCAGTTTTGACTCCAGGGAATTCCATGGTTGCCTCAGAATATCCAGTCTCCTGTCATAGAGCCATTATTGTAAAATGTTCACGTTTGCCCTCCCAGTCTTTAGAAATGCCTCTGATAGCCACAGCCCAAGCTTGTGTGCATTCTAGCCCCAAAAGGACCTGAGAAGAAATGTCTTTAATTTTCTAACCTTTACAGAGAGGCTTGCAAGAAGGGGTTTGGATGAGGATTGAGTAATTCACAAACACCTTCACCTGGATGTCTAATAAGTCTCTCTATCTAACCATGTCAAAAAAGAATTTTGGTGGTTTTTTTTTTTCTGTCCAAATCTGTCCTTCCCTCACTTTTACCCATCATAGTAAATGGTAGCACTAATGATCAGTAGATTCAGCTCAAAATGTAGGTATCATTCTTAACTCCTCTTTTTCCTTCATCTACATCTAATCCATTGATTAGATATATTAACTATTACTCCACTCCTATTTACTCTCCCTGTCCCCAAAACATACCAAATCCATCCATTTATCACTGTCTCCATCAATGTCTTAGCCCATTCAGACAGCTGTAATAGAATAACACAGACTATGTAGATTATAAACAAAAGAAATTTATTTCCCACAGTTCTAGGGGCTGGAAATCTGAGATTATTGTGGCGACCTGGCCAGGGGGTGGCCTTCTTCCAGGTTTCAGACTTGTCACAGTATCCTCACATGGCAGAAGGGGACAAGGGAGCTCTCTGGGGTCTCTTTTACGGGGGCATTGATCTCATTCATGAAGGCTCTGCCCTCATGACCTAATCACCTCCCCAAGATTCCAGCTGCTAATACTATTTTACTGAGCATTAGAATTTCAATATATGAAGTGCAGTGTGGGCAGGGATACAAACATTCAGACCATGGCAACTTGGGACTGTAGTCCAGGTCACTATCATTTCTTGCCTGAACAATTTCAGTAGTCTCCTAACTAGTCTCCTGGATTTGACGGTTGCCTCTGTAATCCCTTTTCCATGTAATGCTCAGAGTGATCTTTTAAAAGCACAGATCATTTTGGGTTACTCCTCTTCTTACAGTGCTCCAGTATAGTTAGGATAAAAAATTTAAATGCTTTTCCATAGCTTTAAGACAAACATGGTCTAGCTCCTATCCATCTCAGAAGTAACCTCTGATGAGTCTCCCCTCATCCAGATACCCACAGTGGACTTTTTGGAAGTCTTAGATCTAACACACCAAAACCTTTTCCACTCCAGACTTTTTGCACTTGCTGGTTCCTCTGCCTAGAAATGTCTTTCTTATCTGTCAATCCTCCCCTTCAATGACACCACACAATACACACACACACGTACACACACACGTACACACACACACAAACACGCGCACACACACATGTACACACACACACGACCACCACCAGCACCATCACCACCACTTTTGATGGCTGGCTCCTTATCACTGTTCATTTTGCAACTTAAAAATCACCTACTTAAAAAAGACCTTCCACCATCTTATCTGAAGGAATCCCTCCAGTCTCTTTATGACATCAACCTGTTTTACTTCTTTTACAGAACTTAACCACTCTCTGAAATTATCCCTGAAATCTACTTATTTGTGTATTATTTGTTTTCTTTCGCTAGAATGTAGGCTCTTTGAGAGCAGTCACCTTGCATACCTTGTTCACCACTCCAGTTCCTGGAACAGTACCCAGTACAAAAGCTGGATTTGATAAACATCTGAAGAATCGCTAAGTATGTGAACGCTTACTCTACAACACTTAGCAGTATGCTGAGAGCTCTACTAGATCATTTTACATAATCCTTATGTATTAATCTGGCTTCTCCAGAGAAACAGAATCAATAGGAAACCACATACATATTTACTATAAGAAATTGGCTCACGTGATTAGGGAGTCTGAGAAGTCCAAGATCTACAGTCAGCAAGCCAAGACCCAAGAGAATAGATGACAGAGTTCCAGTCTGAGTTTGAAGGCAGAAAACTTATGTCCCAGCTCAAAGATAGCCAGAAAGAAAGAAAGAATTCTTTTTTATTCAGCCATTTATTCTTTCTAGGCTTCAATGGAATGGGTGAAGCCCACTCACATTGGAGAAAGAAATATATTTTACTCAGTCTATGAATTCAAATGTTGGTCTCATCCAGAAAACACCTTCACAGACACACCCATAAATAATGTATAACAAATATCTGGAAACCCTATAGCCCAGTCAAGCTGGTACATAAAATTAACTATCCCATCTAATAACAACCGTATGAAGCAGATATTTGTATCCCTGCTACCCATCTGGGAAAAAAATAAAGAGGAAAAGTTAAGTACTAGCTCAATGTCATATCCAGTCTTAAGAGCAGGAGTTATATATAGACAGTCTGACTCCAGAGCCCACATTTAAATATTTATGTTTATTTGTCTCCTTCACGTCAACTGTAGATATTCAAAGAGAAGCAGGAAGTTCCTGGCTTCCCAGGTGGTACTGTGGTAAAGAATCCACCTGCCAATGCAGGAGATGCAGGAGTTGCGGGTTTGATCCCTGGGTCAGGAAGATTCCCTGGAGTAGGAAATGGCAACCCACTCTTGTATTCCTGCCTAGAAAATTCCATAGACAGAGGAGCCTGGTGGGTTACAGTCCATGGGGTCACGAAGAGTTGGACACAACTGACCCAACCAACAACAACCAACAGGAAGCACTTGATAAATGGTCTCATGAGCCCAATTGTATAGAAGAGGCCTGGAGAGCAGAGTGAACTGTAGGCAGCCCCAGTTGTCTCCCAGACGTACCCAGCCATAATTGTTATAGAAGGCTCTTGGGGGACCAAATTAGCTCCGTTATAGACCATCACATTCCTATGATCATCACACATCCTTCCAATATATCTGAAGACCATGGCAACACCCCAGAACTTTTCAGAGAGGAAGCCTCCAGTCCCAACACCAGAGCCTAGTCTCTGCTTAGTTGACTACTTCTCCACAGTGGATGGACTGCATAGGTCAGAGGTGATGTCTGTCTTCCATAAATAAAGGAGTGAATGAACCTTCAGGTGCATGAGTCAGAGTTAACCAAAGTCTTGACCTAGGGCAACAAGTGTGATATTCCAACTGAAATCAGGTAGTGATCCTGACAATGCAAAGATGCTATGCAAATTCTATTGAGAGATGGACAGTGCTTAGAACAATGCCTGGCATGTAGTAACTACTTAGCATATATTTGTTAAATGAATAGTAGTGGTATAACAACTTTTTTTTTGCTTTTTTACTTGTTTTGTTTTTTAATCATCACTAACACCTTGTTAGATCATTGATGTGTTTGGACATCCAAGTTTGTGATCTGGAGTTAGGGGAAACTGCATTGTTTTGCATAATAGAGGGATGAAAAATTGAAGTTCCTATAGAGCAGTCTAGAAGTAAAAGGAGAAAGAGGAAACAACAGAAGCCCCAGAACTCACAAGGGTAAAGAGCAAGGGAGAAACTCTTCTTGGTAGTTAGGGGATGAGGTAATGAACAAAAAACAGAAAAGAACAAAAATGCCTAATGTGAAAATTTAGTTTATTAACCTGTCAAGCTGTGTTGTGACTTCTTCCTTTACCCCCATATCTTTAATAAAATTGATGATAATCTTTTCTGTCTTATTGGACTATTTTTGAGGAAATTAAGGAAGGCATTGAGTTTTTTATCTCAGAGTCCACATGAGACAGAACCAAAGATAGCACATGTGAAAACTGGAACCAAAAAATGATAAAGCATGAAATAAGGGTTTGAACTCTCTTGTAAGGGATTGGTAGACTTCAGCTCAGATCTGGGTTACACGAGTATGGAACAGCCACTCAGTGAAAGATTTCTCCAGATTATTACCATCCACTTACTAGAAATGTGAGTCCTCCTCTACCCTTCTCCCTTGTGAAGCCCCGCTGGGAGTTGTTCACTGAAAAATCTTCATTCCATTGCCTAAACCCCATGGAACTCACTGTACCTTCCCCCAGATCAGCAGTGACTCACAAGTTGCTGATTGTAGAAGAAATCCGGTAGAGGGCAAAGCTCTCACCTTCCCCTCCTTATTAAGAGCTTCTATGGTTTCATGTGAAATTTGGTAATTGAGATTGTCAATTAGCCACCTCATCTCTGGTTCTCATTATCCTTTCTTCCAGATAAACTCAACCTTCAGCCCACACAATGGAAGTCAACACAGTGAGGTAACAGCTTTCTATGTGAGTCACTGTGGGTGACTGTGTTCAGAGAGCACTGTGGGGCGAGTAGCCAAAGTCCAGGCAAGTGTTTCAGCCATCCAAGAACTGGCGTGCAGCCCAAGAAACACTCTCACCTGATGACGGACTGGTGGGATGAGTCCTGGAGGAAATGGCTCCCAACAGCCAGAGAAAGAGTCTCTTGGCTCATGCACAGCAATGCTCTTCTCGATTAAAAATATTGTCATCATTCACACTGCAATGAAAATCCTTTTTACATCGTGCTCACATTTCTAGAGACTTCCACCTACTCTGCATATTAAAGACAGGACCCTTCCATGAAAAGGTGACATTTCTAAGTTACTGTTCTGGCCAAAGAGCCCTATATAATGGACAGAAAGTGGTTTGCTGTCCCCCAAAGGGTAAATGCAAGAAGGGAGATTTCCATGAGATATTTCTCTTTGCTGAATACTCAGAGGAAAATTATAAGTGGTTGGAAGAAGGCTTTGTTTTCTAAAAAGACTTTTAGTTATTCCTGAGAAATCCCTCTGCTTTTTCCCGGAGAGAGGTCATCTCCTAGATGCTGTCAGTCAGACAGGGATCAGCAGCCAAGGAGAGGTGCTCACAGATTTCCAACTAATGCAGCCAGAGGAAAACTGCCAAAGGAGCAGGGCTCCTTTATGATAAATAAATTGAAGGATATTTGGGGGATAAAAATAAATCCTTTTTGAAAATGAAGGGCTGTTGTGTATACAAATTGCTCTGTACATCAAATTCTGAACAATGGTTGTCGCCAGGGCTGATCATGCAGACAAAGGATACAAACAGATCAGATAGTGCTTGCTGGCCTTTCTTCCAAATGTATCTACCCTGTTTCCATTTCATTCTCATAGGATTTTCCAGAGGAAGCTCATAAAGATCTCACTTTAGTCATAATTCCGGTGGACCTGGGCTGGGACCTTGGAGTAGAAGACTTTTATACAGAGATTGAAGAAATACAACCTAAATACAGAGACTAGCTGAAGATGGCTAGGTTGTCCAGCATGGTAGTGTCTGAGAAGACAGATTTTTAATTCCAAAAGCAATCAGCACTGGAGTGTCAGATCTCATTGGTAAAACACAGTGATCAGGACTCCACAAGAGGAAGGATCACTCAAGAATCCGAGTCACTCTTCAATCATAGGGTATGAATCTCACCCCAACATCCAACCAGAAAATTGGAGGAATTGGAAACGAAAATTCCCCCTCCCACTCTGAAGCTGCTGAAATGGAGTAGAGAGCTAGGTAGCTCATTTGTGGACACCAACACAGTTCACGACTAAGTGTCCGTCAGGTTATAAGACAAGTAGGGAGAGCACTGATTGGTACTGGATGAAACACAGATTTCTAGATATGACTATTAGCAAAAAAAAAAAAAAAAAAAGATCTCCAGTAAGAGGATCTAAAAGGACCCTTTGAGGATTATGACAATTCCAGGCCCTCTAAAGCGGTAGGATGGTCACTATTAAGATGAATTCTTCCGTGGTGAGACTATCCTACTGTGGAGGATTCATAATGAAAATAAGCAGCAGGCAAATACAAGACAGGGACTGACAATGGTTTTGTTGCAATTCTTAAAGAACTCTAGAAAACACAAGAGACCCAAAAGACTAAAATTCATGGTTGAATTTTAGACAGTTTAACAGGCATTCAGTAGTTTTTTTGCTAGGTGTTGTTAAAGTCTTGTCCACCCTTTCCTGTTTCATCCCCAATCTCATCCATCCTATCTACCAATAATGTACCTTAGTCCCTGGGCTTGGCAATGTAATATATGTATGTTCAGAAAAGGTAATTCAAAGTAAAGCCAGTTGGACTCAGCTATTTCGCTGGGCATGCAGTTCCTTTTGCTGCTGCTGCTGCTGCTGCTAAGTCGCTTCAGTCGTGTCTGACTCTGTGTGACCCCATGGACGGCAGCCCACCAGGCTCCCCCGTCCCTGGGATTCTCCAGGCAAGAATACTAGAGCGGGTTGCCACTTCCTCGTCCAATGCATGAAAGTGAAAAGTGAAAGTGAAGTCGCTCAGTTGTGTCTGACTCTTAGCGACCCCATGGACTGCAGCCCACCAGGCTCCTCCATCCATGGGATTTTCCAGGCAAGAGTACTGGAGTGGGGTGCCATTGCCCACTGGAATTCTCTGGTTCCTTTTGAGGTAGGGCTAATTCTGATAATAATAATAATAGCAGGAATAGAAGATAACATTATTTTGTAATATCATATATCTAAACTAAGGGTTAGTATTTGTTATCTATTGTAGTAATCTTTACAGCATGTGTTATATATTTTATTAAGCTTCACAACAACCTTGTGAGATATGGTCCATTTACCAGTTCCATTTTATAAACGAAAAAACTGAGACACAGAAAGATTAAGCAATTTCCCTAAGGTTAGACGGTTAGTAATTGGATGTGACATATAAAGAAAACTGGCTCATTCAATACACACAATTCATCTTGGGTATAATATGCCATCACAGAGGCTGGAAAATTAGAAACGGCATTACCCAGGCATTGAAACTGGATTCCATGTGCAGCCTAGATTCTCATGAGCAACAGCTGGAGGCAGAAGTGACAAAGAGGAGCCTCCCTCTGTGGAGACTGTACATGGTATTTCTTCATGTGTTTCTTCCAGAGTAACTGAGGGGGAACTCAGGTTCTGGCCCCCAATATCATAGGTGCGGTAGCACTAGAGGTAGGGGATCCCCCAGAACAGACCTGTGGGGGGCTTGAGTGTTGCCCTAAGCCGCTGTGTTCTTAGCTGTGCAGTACCCAGGTGTGTTTCCTTGGCCTCCCTGGTGTCTTCAAACTACCTAGTCTCCCAGAACAAATACTTCTCTGCTTAGAGTTAGAGAATTTTGTGGTCTACAACTGAAAACCCAGAAAACTCACCATGAGACCTAGGATTCAAACCCCAGCTCATTTGACTTGGAGCCCAGCACTTATCTTGGGGTTTGGGGGAGACAGGAACAATCTTGAATAAAGGGGGTTCTTTCAGGCAACACAATCCAACTTTGAATAATCACTTAAGTCTCTGAGAACACTAAAACATTCCACTTATAGCTAATCTCTACACATTCTTCCCTCACATGTCACACACTGGTCCTCCTACACAGAAGCTTACCATGATGCCCCCACCTGTTATTCAACTCCAAGGCACTCTACAGTTCCCTTAGGCCAGCATTCACTACTGAAACTGCTTATTAAATTGTCCCTAGTGTCTATTAAAGCATGGGATCTGGGAGGCCAGGGCCCAGACACATCTTACTCACGTCTATATTCCTAGCACCTGTCATGACCCCCTGGCACAAAGTAAGCACGAAGTGAATATGTGTTGAATTCTCACAATGCATAAATAAATATATAAATATGTGAGGTAATGGGTATATAAATTAACTAGATGGAGGAAATCCTTTCACAGTGTTATGTATATCAAGTCACCATGATATATACTTTAAGTATCTCACAATCTTATTTGAGACTCAATAAAACTGAAAAATTATAACTCAGTAAAACCGACAAATGTAAATAAGTGAACAAGTGTTAAATAGATGAACTGTGGAAACAACTCCCTCAGTGGTAGCACACAGCAAAGGGCATTTCTCATGCATGTGAAGGGAAGTATATCCCAAATCCCATCTCCTGTATTGCATAAGTTTGTTTCTGACAAACTCTCTGCTTCAGGGATGGAACCTGAAGCAACTGCAGGCAGGCAGGCTGAAAGTCCTCAGTAGCAAATGGGTTATCAGTAGTGCCAAGGAATACACAGTTTAGGAAGATCAGTCTGGGTGACAGAGCATGGGATGGAGATTCCCAACTTAGTTGGTAAAAACAAGAAGGGTTAGAAAGGATCTAAAATTCATACAATTTTGGCTAAAGGCTTCTTCAACTCCCTAATAGGAAGGTATTAGTGGTTACTCCTGGTGGCTCAGATGGTAAAGCATCTGCCTGTAGTGCGGGAGACCTGGGTTTGATTCCTGGGTTGGGAAGATCCCCTGGAGAAGGCAAGGGCAACCCACTCCAGTACTCTTGCCTGGAAAATCCCATGGACTGAGGAGCCTGGTAGGCTACAGTACATGGGGTCGCAAAGAGTCGGACACGACTGAGAGACTTCACAGGCCCAATACACACTGCGTGTGCGTACTCAGTTGCTCAGTCATGTCCAACTCTTTGCAACTCCACGGACTAAAGCCCATCAGATTCCTCTGTCCATGGAATTGTCCAGGCAAGAATACTGGAGTGGGTTGCCATTTCCTATTCCAAGGGACCCTCCCAATCCAGGGATCAAACCCATGTCTCCTGCATTGACAGGCAGATTTTTTACCACTGTACAACTTGAGAAACCTTATTACATATATTTGTTTATAATATATTCTGCATGTAGTTTGTGTTATAGATAAGATATACTGTGTATATTTCCAATGTTGTCTTATTGCACAGACCAGGCAATAGTGCCTAAAGAGTGCCTAAAGGCTTCCGCAGGGTCACAAAGAGTCAGACACGACTAAGCATACGTGCATATGGGACATATGCATATATGTAATAAACATGGAAGAAAATTCCAAATAGCTCCCATTTTCATATGGTTCATCCTTGCCATCCCTGCCTTGGTGTCTTTAATAAGAAAAAAAAATTTAAACTTTTCAAATTACCTTGAAAGAGTTACTGAAGTAGGACTAACTGAGTCTTAGTTCCCTCACTAGCGGTCTGAAACCAGAGAGACATGCCCTTCCATAGCCATATATCTCCTCACCTCTGAAAGAATAGTGAAGATCTTTATTGAATATGAATTTTTGCAAATGATTGGCATTGTTTAACTAAATGATCCCAATGAGTGATAGTTTTTGTCATATTAATATATGAATTCTTGAAGGATATAACTTACTGGCACGGGGTGAATTTCACAAAATGATAGTTCAAGCACCTGAAATATTGACTGAGAAAACTAATTTACCAATGCCAATAAGAAATCTCAATATTTTAACTGGTTGTAATACAGGATTTCCTGGTTGTAAAAAACAAAACAAACAATCAAAAGTCTTCTCTCATTTCTAAATACCAATCAATATATCTCTAGACTTCCTTGGATTTCCTCTTCTCTTCTGCCACCCTCCCATCCCCACTCTTCCCCAGAAACTAAACGTAAAATACACCTACTAAACATATAAGCTAAGCTAATGGGTGTTCCTTCTTGTTTTAATTTCAAAATTAAACAGCTTTGAATTATAAAAAGACATAAGAATTCAAATGTCTTGTCTTGAGAAAAATGGTTTAATGCCTACGTGTTCAAAGAAAAAAAAAAACAGTAAATTTGTTCAAGAAAGGATAAAATCATTTCCAGTAGGTTGAAATTTAAGTTATAGAAATGACCCAGGTAATTAAATTAAATGTCAGAAACAGTGAGCTTTTTTTTTTTTCATTTTCTTGCTAATATGTACACTTTGTGAGAAGCTAATTACAGAGACAAATGCGGTAATTTGTCTTCTGGGTCCATCAGACACTGGAGATGGCTTTGTAAGAACTGTAAGTCTTCTAAAGCCAAATTGCCCAGAGCCTTTTCTGTGGCAGGCACTTTGCTAGGTCCCCTAAGGAAAGCAAGAAGTATAAATGTTTTACAAGAATTCATGCTGGAAATGTATTCTTGATCATGCCTGTGGAATTTTCCAGGCAGAGAAGGATCCTGTAGGGTATCAGTCTAGGGAAAATCACTATTTTCTGAATGCACCTATGTTTTCTGAATAGACCCAGTTCATGCAAGACCCAGTTCTTATGGCCACACCCACTTTTTATTACTTGTGCCCCAACCAAGCAGCCTTAACACAATTCCCATGGTCACAGACACTGCTCAGGATCCCCCATGCTGCTGCAACACACACAGATCAAGAGCCCCCAGATAATACAGGGCTGATAGAGAACGAGGGTCCTGCAGAAGCACTTCTCCAGGTAGCTCTGGGAACAACAGCTACCTGGAGAAGTAAAGAACAAGTAATGCCACCTGGGATGGGCTTAAACCCATGGAAGAAGATGGGAGGAAGCAAACAAGTTTCTCTGCCTTTTCTCCTCTACCCTCCTTTGTTCCCACACCATGGACTGTTTCAAAGGTGCAGCATGGGCTTACTTGGCGCCTCTGAAGACATCACGTGGGCCAGGCAATCCACTGGGTTTGTTATCCATGAGGTAGTGACCAACTCAGTTGCACATCCCTGTGTGTTTGTCCTCCCTCCTTCCCTTGTCTCACTTATTGTTTCCCTTCATTTCTACTTTAAACACTTCTCTAAAATGTTAGGAATGTAAGTTTTTGCCTCAGATCTTGTTTTCTAGGAAACCCAGGCTAAGACAGTCCCAGTAGTGGCCCTGGGAAAGCAAACCTCACAATGGGATTTGGAGTTGGATTGTTCACGGATCTAAAGGCAACAGGAACTCCATTGTAGTGGTAAACAGAGTGGTGATGACCCTTGCAATGTAGGTCATCAAAATTACTGAGGTGGCCTTCCAGTTATGGTTAACTAACATGCAGAACAGCAGGAAATTGGATATTGAGATGATCAAGTATCTGCTTCACTTTATCGGTTTAATCTTACAGGATTAACCTGTTTAGGGACTAGAGAACCCTCCATACACCCTACAAGGGGAAGTTATTTGTGCTCATCACAATTGATACTTACTGTGGATATGGGTTTCCCTTCCCTGCTCAGCATCACTTCTCAAGGACTTAAGAATGCCTCATCCATTTGATATTGTGTCCCATACAGTATTGGCTGGGACAACCCCCTGTCCCCAGAAGTGTGTCACAAGGGTGGAATGATCTGAGGAACTAAGGCAGCATCACAGGGACCTTCTGCCATGCTGGGAACTGTCCTCCAGAATGCAACATATATATTAAACCAACATTGTGCTGTATCCTCATTAGCTAGGAAATGCAGCTAAGAGGTGGAAATAGGATTGGCACCTCCTGGTGCTGGCACATTTCTCCCAGCAACCAACTCACAGAAATTTTGCTTCCTGTCTCTGCAGCAGATCTCACAAAATCCTGAAGAATAAAAACTAGATATTTGGACTGTCAGAAGGACAACAAAATCTTAGGGGTACTGACTGATATCAAGCTGGAGAGAAATTTGTGGTAAAGCTGTTTTTGCCATAAAGGTGTTATGAGCATTTCAATCTATGATTTTGGTATATCTATTGAACAACTTATTCAACAGAAATATTAAGTATTCAGAAGAGTCTAGTTATCAAATGGGTGAACATTTATCACCGGATTAATAGATGATGTTGGAACCAGAATGAACTTTAGCTTGACATTTTTAAGAGAGACTGGTGAACAACCTGAGAACCAGTGCTTCAGTCACCATGCTTATAATTTAAAGATATTCTGGGGACCCCTATTTCTGTCTGGAAAATGTATTCTTAAATTCTGCCTTTTTGTACTTTAAACACATCATTATTTCATTATTTGAGGAATTATTTTTTGTAGAGTTATTTTATGTCAATAAACATATACAAGATGCTACTGACATCTCTACTTAGAGAAAATTTATGGATGTTATACCTATAAATTCCTAAGATATCTGAAAGATGATCTCTGGTAAGAGTTATAAGGGAAAAGAACATAAATCTAATAACAACAAAGAACAGGAAAGTTGTTTAAAAATAAAAGGAGAGTTTGAAAAGTGTTACTAGTGTATAGTCACTAATGAAATATTCATAAAGACAGCTGCTCAAAAGACAAAGGTCTGTTTCAAGTTAGAGGATTATATAAATGCATGCCATTCAATGGAACTTGTACTCTGAAGAGTTATGAAAACAAACCTCCAATAAGATTCTGTTAGAGAAAAGAAAATTTTTAAAAGTGCCAGCAAAAAGATGGAACAAGAATATCTATATTAAATGGGTTAGTAGCCAAAAAGCTACCAGTATGTCTAATTTGCAATATGAATGAATCAAATACCTTTTACTTAACTTGCCTCAAAGTTTTCAGCCAGAATCTTCTCCCAGGACACAGTTTATAAGTTCAAGTGTTAACTATGCTTGGAGAGACAGGTCCTGTTTGGCTCACTGTGTAACTGTAGTATGTATAAACTTCCATTCAAGGGAGAAATACATGACTCTCCAAACTTTTTTAGAAGTTTTAATTTTTTTTCTAAAGCTTCTAAAAACTTTCGCTGGTTCTTGGTATAAACTGTGTCCATTAAAACTGAGCTGTTGTGCAGACTCTTTGGAAAGGTGAGATGTAGCATATGAAGAAATTAACTACAGATCCTGAAGATACCATTCTATTTTGTGCCCTGTAGGATTCTGGCACAGTTACATGTGTCTTCTGCCAAATATCCTATTCCTGGGGCAGAGCTGTCCTGTGGGCTTGGCAGTGGGGGGTATCTCTGTGTTTATGAAGATGACACAGCAGCTGGTAGGTGGCAAATGACATGCCCATTCAGACTTGTCAAGTTAAAAGATATAGGAGACATGGAGACACTGGCTAGAAACTCAAGCAAGGTTTCACTATGGTCAGTGTACCTGTATACTATAGTGTGTAGAGATGTACAGGTGTGTGTGTGCTAAGTCGCTTCAGTCATGTCCGACTCTTTGCGACCCTATGGACCATAGCCCACCAGGCTTCTCTGTCCACAGAGCTTTCCAGGCAAGAATACTGGAGTGGGTTACCATGACCTTCTCCAGGGGATCTTCCCAACCCGGGGACTGAACCCACGTCTGTTACATCTGCATTGGCAGGCAGGTTCTTCACTATTACTGCCACCTGGTAAGTCTTTATATACACACTCTAATTCTAATCTTTAAAGTGTAGAAACTCAAATTTTTTTTCAGTATACCCAGAATTGACCAGGCTTGGGGAACTAACCCAGAACCCTCATGAATTAATTCATCAAAGACTGGGGCATGTAACTTACAATGAAATACATGACTTCCTCTTTCCAAGGACCAGAATTTTGTCATTCTCTGAAGCTCACTCTTTCTCATTAAGATACGTGAGGAACTAAATAACTTATCAGAATCTTTCTTAGAACACAGAAAAAACTGAGGTTCAAGAAATCTGATGCCTAATAGGGATATTTAAACTCATCACTGGCAAAGCCCCATAAGATCCTGCTCTACAAAAATGGTTACTCCATTGGTCAGAATCCTCTGCCAGATACAGTTGATGCTCCTTGGGAAATGCTGAACTTATGCTGACACTGATTCTGATCAGATTCTGATCAGATCAGAATCAGATGCTGAACTGATTCTGATCTTCAAGTTCTCCTGTTTAAAGACTTCGTGCGTAATAAGGCTATAAAACAGAACTTCAAACAGACTGCAAAGTTTATGTTTATTTATGCAAATATTTATTTATTGCAAATATCACATTTGCTTCCCCCCCACACACAATTGTGTTAGTCAAAACCACAATACTTGGTGATAAGTGATGGTTGTGTGATAGGGTAAATTCTAAAATAATCCTCCAGGACTTCCCTGGTGGTACAGTGGATAAGAATCCACCTACCAATACAGTGGACATGGCTTCAGTCCTGGGTCTGGGAAGATTCCATGCCCTGGATAACTAAGCCCATGTGCCACAACCACTGAGCCCACACTCAAGAGCCCATGGGCTACAACTACTGAGTCCTCAAGCCTACAGCCTTCCACAAGAGAAACCACCACAGTGACAAGCCCAGGCACTGTAACAGAAAGTAGCTCCCACTCACTACAACTAGAGAAAGCCCGTGAACAGCAACAAAGACTCAGTGTAACCAAAAATAAAAATAACCCTCCAGGTACAAGGTAGAACAGATTTTTAAGTTACTTAAATAGGTGAGGGAGAAGGTAAAGATAACTTCATGAGATAGTCAATTACTTTTGTGGTGAAGTGTCAGATTCGAGAGATCATGTGCCTTTTGGATTTGTGGCCATATTTTCCCACACATTTTGACACTCAAAATCCTGTTAATACTGAATGTTTGTATCCTCCTAAAATTCATATGTTGAAGCTCTAACCCCCCAGTGTGTTGGTATCAGACGTAGTGCCTTTGGAAGGGAATTAAGTTTCAGTCAGTTCAGTTCAGTGGCTCAGTCGTGTCTGACTCTTTGCGACTCCATGAATCACAGCACGCCAGGCCTCCCTGTCCATCACCAACTCCCGGAGTTTACTCAAACTTGCATCCATCGAGTCGGTGATGCCATCCAGCCATCTCATCCTTTGTCGTCCCCTTCTCCTCCTGCCCCCAATCCCTCCCAGCATCAGGGTCTTTTCCAATCAGTCAACTCTTTGCATGAGGTGGCCAAAGTATTGGAGTTTCAGCTTCAGCATCAGTTCTTCCAATGAACATCCAGGACTGATCTTCTTTAGGATGGACTGGTTGGATCTCCTTGCAGTCCAAGTAGATGAGGTCATAAGGATGGGGCCCCCATGAAAGGATTAGTGTCTTTATAAGAAGAGATTAGTGCTTTCTCTCTCCACACATTAAGAGGTCATGTGAGCACACAGCAAGATGGCTGCTGCCTAAAAGTCAAAAGGAAAGGCATCAGAATGAAATCTTTGTTGCCAACAACTTGATCTTGGACTTCCAATCACCGAGTATATGAGAAATAAATTTTTATTGTTTAAGCTACCCAGTCTATTTTATTTTGTTATGGCAGCCCAAAAAGACTAAGTCAAATGCCATCTGCAATAAGATCACACACAATGTTATATGCATCTTTCCTGTGCAGTTTTTGCAGTATTTTTTTGCTGGCCCCTCTGGAACAAGCAGATCAATTCTTAACCACTATTCCTTGGCATGGTGAGTTGGGGGAGGGTAATGCTTAAATCCACCAATAACTAACAACAAATCTCTTTAATGGCATCTTGGAAATCTTCCAAGAAGAAGCATAAATGCCCTGGGTTCATTTATAGGTCATAATTTGTAATTTGTCTCTAGGGTTTTTAAAAAGAAGTATGTATTTATATTCAGATTGATGGTCCAGCATCTTTAACCCTGACTAAATAGGTTTGGGACAATCTACTAAAATTCCTGTGGTGGACATATTTCCTGAAAGCCTCTTTGAGATCACCATTCCTAGAGGCTTTACATGGTAAATCATTGGCTCTATGGAAATTCCATCAAAAAAAACCAGGTCACAGACAGATCTGTTTATAGCTGAAATGTGAGATATTATTCCTATGATCCCATGTTTCCTAAAACATGCCAGGCATCTTGAAGGATTATTCACCTCCTTTAATGTCTAAGCAAGCCTTTGCAGTAGATAGTATTATATCTACTTTATAGGTTGAAATAGCCAAGCTGAAACACATTAACTTTCCAAAGATGTACATCTAGTACAGGCTAAAGCCAAGATAGGAACTCTTAATCTTTGCATTCCATTTCCATTCTCTTTTCACCAATTCTAACTGTTTCATAAATCAACCAAAGGTTTAAAACATAGAAGTAGCCAAATGATTATGTACTAAAAAAGTATCCATTAAATCCAAGAGTTACCCCAGCACTACTAATTAACAGAAAACCTTCCCAGAAAATAAGCTTCCTCCTCACCTACTTACCTGGATCTGCTTAGAAAGACCCCTGTAGGGACTTTCCTGGTGGTCCAGTGGTTAAGAATCTGCCTGCCAATGCAGGGGACACAGATTTGATCCCTGGTCTGGGAAGATCCCACATGCCACAGGGCAACTGGGCCCATGCACCACAACTACTGAAGCCCATGGTCTGCAGCAAAAGAAGCCAGCACTTTGCAACTAGAGAGTAGCCTCTGCTCACGGCAACTAGAGAAAGCCCACGTGCAACAACAAAGACCCAGTGCAGTCAAAAATAAATAAATATATGACATATTTTCAAAGATCCCTATAAAAAAGAGTAGAGAATATTTTGGTAGGGAAGTGGGTCTAATTCAGTGCCCAAGAAAACCCAACACACAGTACTCAAAAGAGTTGTTTGATCTTTTTCTAAAACCTGAATATGTAATTGATTCTAGAAAGGGATTGCAATAACTCTCTATATCTCTCTCAAAAGACTGCTCTTTCCATTTAAAAAAATTCCTAACCATAAAGAAGATTGAGCACTGAAGAATTGATGCTTCCAAATTGTGGTGGTGGAGAAGACTCTTGAGAGTCCCTGGGACAGCTAGGAGTTCAAACCAGTCAATCATGAAGAAAATCAACTCTGAATATTAATTGGAAGGACTGATGCTGAAGCTGAAGCTCCAATACTTTGGCCACCTGATGAGAAGAGCCAACTCATAGGAAAAGACCCGGATACTGGGAAAAACTGAGGGCAGGAGGAGAAGTGGGTGACAGAGGATGAGATGGTTGGATAGCATTATCGACTCAATGGACATGAGTTGGGGCAAATTCTCGGAGATGGTGAAGGACAGGGAAGCCTGATGTACTGCAGTCCATGGGGTTACAAAGAGTCAGACATGACTGAGCAACTGAACAACAACAACGATGTTTTCTCAGTTAGTCCAAGCCTATAGCATGGACTAGCATCTGGTATAGCACATCCTGTTAAAGTTCTTTCTGGAGATCAAATTGTGGCTGCTGGCTTTCTGCATGCTCCTCAGTGGTTCAGATCTCCAAGGTTCCCTTCATTTCATGTTCATGTTAACAGCAGTAGCACATGATGCTTTTGGGGGGGCCCTTTTTCAAATGTCCAGAAATTTCTCAGCCTATGGACAGTTTATGGGGAAACCATTATCCCCCGAGAAGAGGAGCACTACATTCCCAGTGGTTCCAGGCAAGCTCCCAGGCATCGTTCTCATTGGGCTGGCTTAAGTCACATGTCTATCTCTGGAGCAACCACTGTTTTAAGAGGGTTGGAGACTCCTATTGACCAGGCCTGAGTTATATGCTTCCTCCAGAATGAGGTGCAAGGTCAGTTTTAAAAGACTAACATTTTAAAAGCTTTTATTGCTGTGTAATGTTCATTCATAAATATTCATGAATCTGACATTAAGTTGGATCTAAATACACATCATTTCTCTGTTCCTCTTCTCTTCAGCTCCTTCGATACTCTCTCTTTCTTTCTCTCCCCCAAAACTTGCTTTTGCATCATAAGAAATTAGTTTCCACTTTCCCAAACAGCAGTGTATAGAGTCCAAAAGAAACTTCATAAGATAGACAAATATTCAAAATAAGGCTTTTCCTAAAAAATCAGTTCTCTTGTAAGCCAAGCTATACAGTGCCTGGCCTTGAATTCCCACTTTGATTTTCATTAGGATTTCACCCATGTTTCATCCATGCTTCACAGACTGTTTACCTGTTAATGGATAATTGCTTCTGCTTCCAACAATGTCTGCCCTGAGCATGGTACTGCTGGGACTCTGGGGTGGAGTTTCTCCATGTGAGTTTCTCATGAATGCTCACAAATAAGACATATTAGTCACCACAGGGCATCCATCACCACTTGCCTATGTCACCCACCTAGTGATGTCTACTGCTATAGCCAATGACCACAGATGAACCTCATTTAATGGGAACCATCACCTTCTATTTGACTAGCAGCTCTTTGGGAAACCATCTCTGCTCCATTTTCATTCCACAGGTAATCTGGAGAACTGACCTCATCTCGGTTGAGGAGGAGGCATACAATTCAGGCCTGACCAACAGGAGTCTGATCCCTGTTAAAACAGTGATTGATTCAGAGATGGACATGTGACTTAAGCCAGTGCAATGAGAGCTGTGCCTAGGAATTTGTCTGAGAATCCACTGGCAAAGCAGGAGACACAGATTCAATCTCTGGGTCAGGAAGATCCCCTGGAGAAGGAAATGGCAACCCACTCCAGTATTCTCACCTGGGAAATACTATGGCCAGAGGAGCCTGGCAGGCTACAGTTCATGGAGTCGCAAGAGTCAGACATGATATAGTGACTAAACCACCACCACCACCACCACCACTGGGAAAGAGGCTTCCCAGGCGCACTAGTGGTAAAGAACCCACCTGCCAATGCAGGAGATGTAAGAGATGCAGGTCCGATCCTTAGGTCAGGAACATCCCCTGGAGGAGGGCATGGCAACCCACTCCCTCATATGCTTGCCTGGAGAATCCCATGGACAGAGGAGCCTGGCAGGCTACAATCCATAGGGTCACAAACAGTAGGACATGACTGAAGCAACTTAGCACACACCACCGCGAAAGCAGGGCTCTTTTTCTTTAGAGTCATTAGCTAAAAGGAAATCGTCCGCCTGAGGATGCTGGCATACATTTTTTGCCACCACATTGGGAAAAAATATCCTGAGAAATGAGCTAACATAGAGAGAAACACAGTGGAGAAATGGAGCCAATTCAATGACATTGCGTCAATTCTGAAGGCAGGGATGCCAGCCATAACCGAAGGCAGGGATGCCTTCAACTTCCTAGTGAGTCAATAAATCTTTTCCTTTAAACTACTGTCACTTATAAACAAAAAGACTCCTCACTAATGCCCTTAAATGGTTGTAATACTTGTGGCTTATAAAGTCTGAAACCTATTAATAATACAAAACATGAACCTTCCTAATACCGATAGCTCTATTAGAAATGAAATTTATTATTTCTTGAAATCAAAGTGACATCCTAAAATATCTCTTTCACCCCCAAAACTTCCCTCTATTTGAGATCTGCCCTAGATCAAAAATGATTCCTCCTTTCAGGCCTGACTACACTCTGACTTGCTAAATTTCTTTGAGATAAAAATCTCAGGACGCTATAACAACAGCAACAAAAGGGCAGAGAGCTTCACGTGTTCCTTTTACTCCATATTAAATATAATATTCAATAATCCTTTTGTATCACCTTCTTAGCATTCAGCACACTGCCTGGAGGCAGAAAATGCCAATTATACAGGAAGCCTAAACCCCAAGCCTGTTTGCTCATTTATGCTGGGAACAAATAACATTGGTTGGAGTGTCAGAAGCCTACAGCTGAGCTTCTACAGGAAATTTCTGAGTCATTTCTACAGCATTATGAAAGAGGTGCTCTGACCTTTTACTACATTCCCTGAGATTGAGAACAGAAGATAAATTCTACCCATAAACTCTCCCAAATTTAATCCCATTGAAACTTTGTTTGGTTGAAATTCTCATTAAAGTGACAGTGAAAGTGAAGTTGCTCAGTCATGTCCGACTCTTTGCGACCCCATGGACTGTAGCCTACCAGGCTCCTCCATCCATGGGATTTTCCAGGCAATAGTACTGGAGTGGGTTGCCATTTCCTTCTCCAGGGGATCTTCCCGACCCAGGGATCAAACCCGGGTCTCCTACATCGTAGGCAGATGTTTTGCCATCTGAGCCACCAGGGAAATTCTCATTGCTGCTGCTGCTGCTAAGTCGCTTCAGTCGTGTCCGACTTTGTGCGACCCCATAGACGGCAGCCCACCAGGCTCCCCCATCCCTGGGATTCTCCAGGCAAGAACACTGGAGTGGGCTGCCATTTCCTTCTCCAATGTGTGAAAGTGAAAAGTGAAAGTGAAGTCGCTTAGTCGTGTCCGACTCGTAGCGACCCCATGGACTGCAGCCTACCAGGCTCCTCCATCCATGGGATTTTCCAGGCAAGAGTACTGGAGTGGGGTGCCATTGCCTTCTCCAGAAATTCTCATTAGGGGAATCCAATTTGATCTTATACAAAGCGACTCACATCTACTAAATACATTAAGGCAAACATTCCCAATCCTCCTCAGAATCACCTAGGGCATGTTGTTGTTGTTTTTAATACTTTCAAACATGGATTTGGGGAAAGGGTAGATTCTTTTGGCTCTTTGTTCATTTGGATTTTTTTTCAAACTTATTTATTTTTAATTGAAGAAAAATTGCTTCACAATATTGTGTTAGCCTCTGTGGACTTTTTCTTTTTATCTTTTTCTTTTGATAATTTCAGACTTACCAGAAGTTGCAAAAACAATACAGAGAATTCCCTTGTACTCTTCAGTAGCTTCCCCCAATGATCTAACCAGGACATTAATATCAGTGCAATACTATTAACTAAACTACAGACCTTATTCAATTTTCACCAGTAGTGACATGAGCTCACTTCACCCAGTGTGTTTTATAAAAACACAGACATCTGCTACCACCCCATGATTCAGTTGGTCTGAGGCATGAATATTTTATAAAAATTTCCCAGGTGACTCTGCAGCCAGGGTTAGGAACCACAGGATAAGACAGAGATACACAATGAATAAAGTAAGCTAGCAAAATTACTAAACAAAGGAAAGAAATTAGGATAGGTTATTCATTTTCTCTCAGAGCAATCAGACAGATATGTTATTTTGACATCTGTCCTATGTTTCTAGGCCCTCAATAATCTAAGAATAATGATAATAAATTAACAACCTACCTCCCCTTGAAAAGAAAAATGTCATTATATGGCAGTGCACTATGATATTCAAACACCCAAGGTTAAGACCTTTTCAGAGATTCCCCTGTGGACATCATTATGTAATATTGCCAAGGTCAGAAAGAATTAGACCAGAAATCAACAGTACACTAGATTTTCTTCTGAGGACCTGAATAGTGAGAAAAGTGACCATTTTTTAAAACGAGAAGAGAAAAGCTTAGGCGCTATGGTGTAGTCATTTTAGCCATATGGACTGGACATCAGGAGCAGGCACATGGAGAGAAGTTGCCTGGGTTTCGATCCATTTTCCAGTTTCTGGTTCAGGCCTTCCTGAGGCCCAGCTGCACTTTTGCCCTTGGGTTCCTTTTGTCACTGTACATCTATTTAAGAAAATCACCTTTGTTTAAGCCTGATCAAGTTGCTTTCTAATGCTTCAGCCAAAGAGCACTAACTAATATACAGGATTTCCCAAATGTTGAATTAATCACCATCTCTCAGCTACATCATTCACTTCACTCTTCTAAATCTTTCCCCAAGTTCTTTGTTTGGGCCTGGAAGTCAGCTTTTCAAGGGGGAGGAGCTGTGTTCATTCAACTCTGATTTCCAAGAGCCCAGGGCAGTGTCAGAAACAAAGCAGGTGCCCACATACTGTGGTAGACAGAATAATAATATCTCAAAAACATCCCAAGAATCTGTGAATATGTTACCTTACATGGCAAAAGGGACTTCACAGATGGGATTAAATTAAGGATCTTGAGGGGGGGCAATTATCCCAGGTTATCTGGGTGGGTCCAGTGTAATCACAAAGGTCCTTGTAAGTGGGAGGCAAGATACTGAGGGAAAAGGAGATGTGAAGACAGAAAGAGATGTTAGAGTGATGTGTTCCGAAGACAGAGGAAGAGGCACAAGCCAAGGAATATAGTCTACCTCTAGAAAGAAATCAGAAATGGCAAGAAAACAGATTCTTCCCTAAAGCCTCTGGAAGAAACACAGCCCTCCAAAACTTTGATTTTAGACTTGTTACCACCAAAATTATAAAAGAATAAATTTGTGTCGTTCTAAGCCATTACGTTTGTGGTCATCTGTTACAAAAGCAATAGGGAATTGGTATGCCTACTATTCATTGGTTGACTGAATGGGTAAATGAATGCATGCATATCCAATGCTTTCTATATAGCATGTTCCTGATTTTATTGCTGACATAAACTGAGCTACCTGTTGGCTTCCTGCCTGACCTTTGGACAACTGCAAAGAGCCAATGGGCTTCCTTTAGGGCAGGACATTGGGCCACCTGCTCCCCTCACCTTGGAAAGGGCTCTTTAACTGCATCCAGACCAGTATCAAGTGGTCTTTGGCAGGCTGAAAAATAAATATCACCTCTTTCTTTTAAGACATAGGATAAACTGATGGTGTACAATAACATGTCAGATGGTGGTTATCTCTGAGAGGTGGGATTTTCACTTTTACATTTTGCTTCTCTGTTTTTATAATTTTTTTACACTAAATGCATATTTTTTAATGAGAAAAATAAAACAATTCTCATTCTGGAAAAAAAAAATCCTCTCTTACTTAGACTTTCAAAATACAATTCTACATTCAAGGATGGTTTTATTTCTGGAAAACAAACCAACAATTTACAAGAACCATATTTTCAAAGGAAATGCATATTAAGACAGGAATGGAATGTTATATAGGATTAGGCTAAATGTTTTTCTCTGACTGTCTCCTCTGATTTGCAGTCAGCATCCACTGTCCCATGACAGCTCTGCACATTGTGAAAAGGTGGGCAAACAGATCCCGACCAAGCAATGCAGGACCCTAGGTTTACCAAGAATGCCTGCACCATCATCTTTGTATTAGTTTATTTAAGGGGTCAGCAGACTTTTTTTGCAAAGGACAGATAGTAAATTATTTTAGACTTTTCAGGCTATACAATCTCTGTCATAGCTGCTCAACTCTGTTACGATAGTGTGAAGATAGCCATCCGCAAGATGTAACAGTGGGACTGTGTTCCCATAAAACTTTATTTATACATACAGTAAACTTCTTTTTTTTTAATTTATTTTTAATTGGAGGATAATTGCTTTACAATATTGTGTTGGTTGCTGCCATATATTAACATGAATCAGCCATAAGCTGATGTCCCCTCCCTCTTGAACCTAACTTCCACTTCCCACCCCATCCCACACCTCTAGATTGTCACAGAGCACTAGTTTTGACCTCCCTGCATCACACTGCAAATTCCCACAGGTTATCTATTTTACATATGGTATGTATTATACGTAATTTTCATGTTTCACAAAATACCATTCATATTTTGCCAATCTCTAGTTTATGTCATTTTACAGAGTTCAAAGAGTACGTTTTTATTCTCAACTAACCACATAACATGGAATTTTCATTATAAAAATATAGCTCTATTATTTTTAGAAACACACAGTAAAGCCACTGCTTTAGGTTGTTATTGTACATAGTCTATGATAATGCCTAAATATTTAAAATCTCTACATTAAAGTCACTAATTGCCACTTCCAGTTTTTGGTTCAGCATAAAATGAGTGTGGAAGCTGTCACTCCAGACTAACAAATAAAAATCTGAACAGACTGAAAAATCAACAGCTTTTCTAGGATCCATAAGATAGTTGAGGACAAGGGCAAACTGCTGCCTCCAAAACTGGAGAGACAGACAGGCAGGCGAGGAGTCATGGCTTACTGAAACAGAGACTAAAAAGGGATAAATTCTTTGGGAATCAGGGCTGGGGTGGGAAAACCTAACTGTATTTGATCAGTTGCTGGAGGATTCATGTGGACAACTCCAAAAAATCCAGGGGGTCTCAGGCATGTGGGAGGGGGCAGGGAACTCAGTCTTGTGAGATTTACTTCCAGAAGTTTGATTGGGTTCTTACAGTAAATACTGAAGAAAAAATTCCTGTGCTTTCAGCAGGGGAAAGTGAAAAGGAATCATTTTTAAATATAATAGCTCATTCAGAAAGAATACTAGTTGGGTTGCCATTTCCTTCTCCAGGGATTTTCCAGACTCAGGGATCAAACACGTATCTTAGGCATTGGCAGGTGGGTTTTTTACCACTGAGCGACCAGGGAAGCCTGTTTAGCTAGCAATATGTTTAGCTAGCATCATGTTTAGCCAGCAATAAAAAATTGCAAGGCATACTAAAAGACAAAAAACACAATATGGCTATCCAGGGCAAGCATCAGAAGCAGACATGGCAGGGATGTTGGAATTTAAAACACCTGTGATTAATATGCTAAGGGCTCTAATGGTTAGAGCTTTGCCCTTGGGCATGGGATATCTCCTCACAACTGTTCCAACGCCATGCAGCCACTCCAGCACCTACCCTCTTGCTGGGGTTTCTCTGACTTTGGACTTGGGGTATCTCCTCATAGCAGCTCCAGTGAAGTGCAGCCGCAGCTCCCGACCTTGGACGTGGGGTATCTCCTCACGGCCACGCCAGTGAAGCACAGCCACCGCTCTGTGTGGTCCTACATGCTGCTATGAGCCATGCCGTGTAGGGCCACCCAAGAGGGACCGGTCATGGTGGAGAGTTCTGACAAAATGTGGTCCACTGGAGAAGGGAATGACAAATCACTTCAGTATTCTTGCCTTGAGAAACCCATGAACAGTATGAAAAGGCAACAAGATATAACACTGAAAGATGAACTCCCCAGGTCAGTAGGTGCCCAATATGCTACTGGAGATCAGTGGAGAAATAACTCCAGAAATAATGAAGAGAGAGAGACAAAGCAAAAACACCCAGTTGTGGGTGTGACTGGTGATAGAAGCAAAGTCCGATGCTATAAAGAGCAACATTGCATAGGAAACTGGAATGTTAGGTCCATGAATCAAGGCAAATTGGAAGTGGTCAAACAGGAGATGGCAAGAGTGAACATCAACATTTTAGGAATCAGCAAACTAAAATGGACTGGAATGGGTGAATTTAACTCAGATGGCCATTATATCTACTACTGTGGGCAAGAGTCCCTTAGAAGAAATGGAATACCATCATAGTCCACAAAAGAGTCCAACATGCAGTACTTGGATGCAATCTCAAAAACAACAGAATGATCTCTGTTCATTTCCAAGATAAACCATTCAATATCACGGTAATCCAACTCTATGCCCTGACCAGTAATGCTAAAGAAGCTGAAGTTGAATGGTTCTATGAAGACCTACAAGACCTTTTAGAACTAACACCCAAAAAAGATGTCCTTTTCATTATAGGGGACTGGAATGCAAAAGGAAGAAGTCAAGAAATACCTGAAGTAACAGGCAAATTTGGCCTTGGAGTATGGAATGAGGCAGGGCAAAGGCTAATAGAGTTTTGCCAAGAGAATGCACTGGTCATAGCAAACACCCTCTTCCAACAACACAAGAGAAGACTCTACACATGGACATCACCAGATGGTCAACACTGAAATCAGATTGATTATATTCTTTGCAGCCAAAGATGGAGAAGCTCTATCCAGTCAGCAAAAACAAGACTGGGAGCTGACTGTGGCTCAGATTATGAACTCCTTATTGCCAAATTCAGACAAAGTGAAGAAAGCAGGGAAAACCACTAGGCCATTCATGTATGACCTAAATTAAATCCCTTACCATTATACAGTGGAAATGAGAAATAGATTCAAGGGATTAGATCTGATAGACAGAGTGCCTGATGAACTATGGACAGAGATTTATGACATTATACAGGAGACAGGGATCAAGACCATTCCCAAGAAAAAGAAATGCAAGAAAGCAAAATGGCTGTCTGAGGAGGCATTACAAATAGCTGGAAAAGAAGAGAAGTGAAAAGCAAAGGAGAAAAGGAAAGATATATCCATTTGAAAGCAGAGTTCCGAAGAACAGCAAGAGAGATAAGAAAGCCTTCCTCAATGATTAGTGCACAGAAATAGAGGAAAACAATAGAATGGAAAAGACTAGAGATCTCTTCAAGAAAATTAGAGACACCAAGGGAACATTTCATGCAAAGACGGGTTCGATAAAGGACAGAAATGGTAGGGACCTTAAAGAAGCAGAAGATATTAAGAAGAGGAGGCAAGAACACACAGAAGAACTATACAAAAAAGATCTTCACGACCCAGATAATCACGATGGTGTGATCACTTACCTAGAGCCAGACATCCCGTAATGTGAAGTCAAGTGGGCCTTAGGAAGCATCACTATGAACAAAGCTAGTGGAGGTGATGGAATTCCAATTGAACTATTTCAAATCCTAAAAGATGATGCTGTGAAAGTGCTGCACTCAATATGTCAACAAATTTGGAAAACTCAGCAGTGGCCACAGGACTGGAAAAGGTCAGTTTTCATTCCAATCCCAAAGAAAGGCAATGCCAAAGAATGCTCAAACTACCACACAATTGCACTCATCTCACATGCTAGTAAAGTAATGCTCAAAATTCCCCAAGCCAGGCTTCAACAGTATGTGAACTGTGAACTTCCAGATGTTCAAGCTGGTTTTAGAAAAGGCAGAGGAACCAGAGATCAAATTTCCAATATCCATTGGATTATTGAAAAAGCAAGAGAGTTCCAGAAAAAAACATCTACTTCTGCTTTATTGACTATGCCAAAGCCTTTGACTGTGTGGATCACAATAAACTGTGGGAAATTCTTAAAGAGATGAGAATGACCTGCCTCTTGAGAAATCTGTATGCAGGTCAGGAAGCAACAGTTAGAACTGGACATGGAACAACAGACTGGTTCCAAATAGGGAAAGGAGTACATCAAGGTTGTATGTTGTCACCCTGCTTATTTCACTTATATGCAAAGTACATCATGAGAAATGCCAGGTTGGATGAAGCACAAGCTGGAATCAAGATTGCCAGGAGAAATATCAATAACCTCAGATATGCAGATGACACCACCCTTATGGCAGAAAACAAAGAACTAAAGAGCCTCTTGATGAAAGAGGAGAGTGAAAAAGTTGGCTTAAAACTCAACATTCAGAAAACAAAGATCATGGCATCTGGTCCCATCACTTCATGGCAAATAGATGGGGAAGCAGTGACAGGCTTTATTTTGGGGGGGCTCCAAAATCACTGCAGATGGTGATTGCAGCCATCAAATTAAAAGATGCTTACTCCTTGGAAGGAAAGTTATAACCAACCTAGACAGCATATTAAAAAGCAGAACATTACTTTGCCAACAAAGGTCCATCTAGTCAAGGCTATGGTTTTTACAGTGGTCACGTATGGATGTGCGAGTCAGACTATAAAGAAAACTGAGCGCCGAAGAATTGATGCTTTTGAACTGTGGTGTTGGAGAAGACTCTTGAGAGTCCCTTGGACTGCAAGGAGATCCAACCAGTCCATCCTAAAGGAGATTGGTCCTGGGTATTCATTGGAAGGACCAATGTTGAAGCTGAAACTCCAATACTTTGGCCACCTGATGCGAAGAATTGACTCATTTGAAAAGACCCTGATGCTGGGAAAGATTGAAGGCACAAGGAGAATGGGATGACAGAGGATGAGATGGTTGGATTGCATCACCAACTCAGTGGACATGAGTTTGTGTAAACTCCGGGAGTTGTGAGGGACAGGGAGGCCCAGCGTGATGCAGTCCATAGGGTCACAAAGAGTCAGACATGACTGAGTGACTGAACTGAACTAATGGATAAAGTAGATAGCATGCAAGAATAGATGAGATATTTAAGTAGAGAGGTGAAAAGAATCAAAAAGAAATGTTGGAGATCAAAAACATTGTGATAAAGTGAAGCATGCCTTTAATGAACTTTTAAACTGGATATGGCTGAGGAAAGAATCTTAGAATCATGGCTATGCCAACAGAAACCTCCAAAACAGAAACGCAAAAAAACAAAGACTTGAAGAAACAAAGTGAATATCCAAGGACTAGGGGACAGCTACAAAAGGTGTAACATATGTGTAGTAAAAATATTAGAAGACGAGAAAGAGAAAGGGAAAGAAGATATATTTGAAACAATAATGACTGAGAATTACTACGAATTAATGTCAGACACCAAACCATAGATCCATGAAGCTAATAGAATATCAAGCAGAATAAATGCAAAAAACAAAAACCAACCAACCAAACAATAACAACAAAGAAACCCTTATAATTAGACACATAATTTTCAACTACAGAAAATCAAAGATAAAGAAAGAAGCCAGAGTTTAAAAGGCATCTTACCTATAGAGGAACAAAGATGAAAATTACATCTGACTTTTCCTCAGAACCCATGCAAGCAAGAAGAGAGGGGAATGAACTATGAAAATTACATCTGACTTTTCTTCAGAACCCATGCAAGCAAGAAGAGAGGGGAATGAACTATTCAGTGTTAAGGGAAAAAAAAAATCCCATCAACCTAGAATTCTGTACCCTTTGAAATTGTTCTCCAAATGTGAAGGCAATATAAAGACTTTCTCAGACAAATTAAAATTGAAGGGGACTTCCCTAGTGATCCAGTGGCTAAGATACCATATTCCCAATGCAGGGGCCTGGGTTCAATCCCTGGTCAGGGAACTAGATACCACATGTTGCAACTAAGAGTTCACATACCATAACTAAAGATCCCGTATGCCGCAATAAGGATTGAAGATCCCATGTGCCACAACTAAGACCCATCTCAGTCAAATAAATAAATAAATATAAATATTTTTAATAAATAAATAAAATTGAGGAAACTTGTTGCCAGTAGACCTGCCTTACAAGAAATGTTAAAAGAAGTTCTTTAGAGAGAAGGAAAATAATACAGGTAAGCAACTCATATCTACATAAAGGAAAAAAGCATCAAAGAAGGAATAAGTAAAGATAAAAGTTACTTGATTGTCAAAAAAGATTTTCCTAATTATTAAAATATCATATTTTGCCAAACAAGGTCCTGGGTGGAGAGCTTGTAAACAACTGTTACAAATAATATTTGCAATGTATGAATGATGTGTGTGATGTAACATAAGTGAACCCAACTATTCATCTATTGTCCACATAAGAATGAACATGAAATGGTAAAACAAGAATGCCCCCACGTGGCAGCAGTCATGGGAGATCGAATCTCAACCAGGAATCAACTCTTCCCACTAAGGCAGGCAAGGCTGAATCCCCGTGTTGTCACTGTAACTGGCAGAATGCTGATCACCTAGATCCACAAGACAGAGGGCTCAAATTAGAGAAGGGCAGGAAGCCACAGGGCCTGGCCAGTGCAAAGATAGGTCATTCCTAGTGCGATTAGAAATTATACTTTACAAAGTATATTGAAAGTAACAATACTCTTTAGAAGTACAATTGATAAATATCAGACTCTAAATGAATTTTAAGCACAATTAAGAATTGATGCAGATTAAGAATTGATGTCCTGATACAAGGAAGAAAAAACCCAGGGAAATAAATAACCATATTTAACATGTTCTGAGAGTTTGGAGAGTCTAAAACACCTGGATTCTGGAGCCAAGTTGCCTGGAATGGAACCCTAACTCTGCCACCAGCTAACTGGTGCACGGTGACTCTAACTGAATCTTAGAGTCAGTTTTGAGCCCGAGTAACCAAACTATATACAAACTTTCTCCCAGTGAGAAAGTATCTTTCAAGATAAAGGATGAGCTGAAAAGGAAAAGTTCATGCCAACTTTTACCTCCCCCTCAACATCACTATAGATGTCTAATAGGCCTTGCAAACAGGCTCAAAGCAAGCAAGCTCCCACAGTTTCCCCCAAACCTGCTCCTCCGATGGTCTTTCCGTCCTAGTTAACGACAACTCCATCCTTCCAGTTGCTCACCCCAAAATCCCTGGAGTCAGCCTGGAATTCTCTCTCTCATACACACCATATATCCAATCCAGCAATAAGTTCCAGTTGACTCTGCCTCCTTAATATGCCCTGAATCTGCCATGGCCCTTGTTCTCCATTGCTACCACTCACTCTCACCACTTCCTGCCACGACTACTATCATAACCTTTAACTTCTCTCCCTGCCTCCATCCTCACACCCTCCCCAGGGCCCCTCAACAACTTGTTTTCAATGCTGCAGCCAGAAAGTCCTCTTGCTCTCCCTCATTCTCTCTTAGTAGTATGTATCACATTTCACTCTCTAGATTTTATTTATTATATTTTGTTGTTGTCTGCCTCCTCTACTAGAATAAAAGTTTCACGAGAGCAGGAACTTTGTCTGTTCTGTGCACTGTTAAAATATAGAGCATTCACGTCACTTCTCTGCTCAAAACCCTCCATAGGTGTCCTCTGCCCTCAACGTGTCAAAGTCAAAGTTCTTACCAGCCCCACTGGTTATCTTCACAAACTCCCACCTCCGCCCTGTGCACATCACGGCCATTCCACCTGGCAGCCCTCCCCCAGGTAGCCTCAGGACTTGCTCTTTCTTTACCTTTTGGTCTTTCACATTTCAGTGACATCGTGTCTGCCCAGTCAGTCAGTCCAAATTCAACTCCATCCCGTTCATAATACTTCCTAACTTTTTCTTTTTTCATTTTTTTCTCAGGAGCATTTATCATCACCCTTATTTTATATTTTATACACATTGATATTTTATTTATTTATATTGTTTATGGTCTGACTTTCCGGCCAAGATATAAGTTTCATGGAGGCCAGGATTTTAGTCTTTTCTGTGCACTCTGCACCTGCAGTGCCAAAGAGAGTTTCCAGCACATAATAAATATTGAGTAATAAATATCCAGAATGAATGAGTGGGTAAAGAAATTAACTAGTGATCCATCAATGGCTAAATAAATGAAAATGAACATTGGAACCTCATTTTATAGTAACCATTGTTGTAGATTAATGGTAGAGCTAAATCACAATATCAGTCTTTTTTTTTTTTTATTAAAGATTGAAAAAAGTGCTTTAGAGCAGAGGGCAAAATGGACCTTGGTGATGAAGGAATACCCTGACTCAACTAGGCAGGCACAGATGAAGAAGCCAAAACCTAGAGAAAGCAGAATCCCAGTCTGCCTTTCCCAGATAGGGCTCAGCACCCTTTCCACATACTGACTCCTTATCAGCAAAGAGCCTGAGAGAGGAAGAGAGACAAACTTATTGTCATGATCCTGCCCCTGTGAATATAGTCTGACTGCTATTGTATTCCCCTGGGTTACATTCATCAGATAATTCACTCCCCCTATTGTAGTAAGGAGTATATAAAAAGGAGGAGAGAGGGGGCAAGGTTTCATCCATCCTGAAAAGATGTATGGGTAATAATAACTTAAATTTAAAATAACAATAATACAAGTAAATCATCCTGAAGCCATTCATATAACTAAAATCACTCCAGGTTCCCATTCCATGACATGGTCTCAGATATTTTCAGTTTAGCCTGTTTTGTTATTCTATAATCCTGAGTTAAAGAATGCTTCTTGATATTATTATAAATAGATTTACTGACTGTCTGGACCCAGCAAAACTTGCAGTCAAGATTCTGGTCTTAAAGTTTTATCTCCCACCTCTGGAGCACATATGTCTTAAAACAGGCATTTGGAACATTTACTATTTCCTGCTTATCAGGGCTAAATAGTATGATGTCATCAATATATCAAACCAACATGATCTTCTGTGCAATGTCCAGATGATCAAAGTCTCTTTGGATTCCTATATTGTGACAGAGGGCAATCACAGATCGTAGAGTAAGTTCATAAATGTGGACTGACTGTTCATCCCAAATGAATGAAAACTGCTTCTGATACTCCTTACTTAAGGGCATTGAAAATACTGTATTTGTTAAATCAATAACTATATAACAAGTATCAGAACTGTATCTCTTTATAGTTTTGATTTGCATTTCTCTAATAATTAGTGATTCTGAGCATCTTTTCATGTGCTTTTTGGCCATCTGTATGTTTTCTTTGGAGAAATGTCTGTTGAGCTCCTCTGCTCATCCAAAAATATATAAGCTATAAATGCTGGAGAGGATGTGGAGTAAAGGGAACCCTCCAACACTGTCGGTGGGAACGTAAATGGGTACAGCCACTGTGAAGGACAGTATGGAGGCTCCTTAAAAAACTGAAAATAGAGCTACATATGACCCAGTGATTCCACTTCTGGGTATCTATCCAGAGAAAACCATAATTCTAAAAGATACATGCACCCCAATCCTCACTGCAGCATGATTTACAATAGCCAAGACATGGAAGCAACCCAAGTGTCCACTGATAGAAGAATGGATAAAGAAGATGTGGTATATATATATATATATATATATATACACACAACTGAATATCTCTCAGCCGTAAAAAGGAACTAAATAATACCATCTGCAGCAACGTGGATGAACCTAGAGATTGCTGTACTGAGTGAAGTAAGTCAGAGAAAGGCAACTATCATATGATATTGCTTACGTGTGGAATCTTAAAAAAGGGTACAAATGAACTTATCTACAAAACAGAAATAGAGTTATAGATGTAGGAAACAAACTATGGTTACCATAGGGTAAGGATAAATTGAAAGTCTGGGATTGATATACACACAGTATTATGCATAAGGTACATAACTAATAACCTACTCTATAGCTCAGGGAGCTCCACTCAGTACTCGCTAAGGACATATATGGGAAAAGAATCTAAAAGAGTGGATAAAAGAGTGGACATAGGTATATGTATAACCGACTCACTGTTATACACCAAAACTAAAACAAGATTGTAATCAGCTATACTCCAATAAAAATTAATTAATTTTCTTAAAAAGGAATTGTATATCTTAATCCTTGAGAGTCTTTAATATAAGATATATTCTGAAGAAAAATTCCACAGCTTTAAAAATGTTAGATTAAGCTTGTTAATTATATGATGAAGATCTTCTATGGATTTTTCTTAATTACAAAATCTGTCAAGGACTAAGATATGTTGAAGTCTCTTATTACTATTGTGTTATCAACTTCTGTCACTTTCTCAGAGATGCTAATTAAATAGATATGAGGTGGAACCTAGATTTATATGCTTTTAAATAGCTTCCTGTATAATTCTAATGATCACTCTGTGCTACTGTGACACACTATTATGGATGAAATTGATTCATTCATTCAACAAATATTTATTGAGTACCTACTATTCCCAGTATCCTAGACACATAGTTTGTCAGTAATACATGTGTTAACAACTTACATAAACAGTACAATTATCAAAAACAGGAAATTAACATTGGTGTAATATTTGTCTAGAAGGTGATCTTTATCTTCCTTTTTTTCTTTTCTTAGTTTTTCTAGTAGCTTTTTCATTTCACACTATTGTACAATCTCCTGCTTGAAACTACAAGCACAAAATGGTTACAGCTGAAATTTTATCTGTTCCCTACAGTAAATGTACCAAAATGCTAGTCCTTTTGCATAAATGTCCCTTTAATCTTTTTTGCTATAAAATGTTTATCCGCATGCTGGTATTTTCCTGTACATTTATCTCATAGTATAAGTCTAATATTTGTTCCAGATTAATATGGATAGAATTTACTTGACTTTCTTTCCTATTTATTCATCAGTTTACTAATCTTTCCCTTAGCACTTGAGCTAAATGGATGGATTTTACAGTAAATATTCCCTCTTCTATTACTTAGCTAGCCATGGCGAATAGGTGTGTGGGTGGGTAGGGGTCTGTGCCTATGTAAACTTAGAGTCTGGGAAAGAAAATTGTATTTTCTTTCTGAATTTATTAAAAATCTTTCATTAGCATCCATTTCATAGAATATTACCTATTCTATGGAGGGCACTCCTAAAATGTATATTTATTTTATTGCTTCTGATACAGAATCTATTTTCAACATTGAGACTTCTCTTTAAAAGATTAGCATACATTTAAATTTGTGAAAACGTGAGAGTATTAGTCTCTCACTCCTGTCCGACTCTTTGTGACCCCATGGACTATAGCCCACCAGGCTCCTCTGTCCATGGGATTTCCCAGGCAAGAATACTGGAATGGGTTGCCATTTCCTCCTCCAGGGGATCTTCCCGAACCAGGGTAAAGAGTCTGCATTGCAGGCAGACTCTTTACCATCTGAGCCATCAGGGAAGCCAGTTTTTCTGGTCCACAGCTTCAATGAAGGTTCATCTGTAGATTTCTACAGCTTAGGAAGCTAGGTCAGAAAAACAGGATGATACTATTTAGTCATATGGTTCTCTTCCAGCATCCCCTCCACTCCAAAGAAGATGTTTGCTGTCCTTCCTGCAGCCCACTCATACCACGGGTATCTGCTCTTCTAGTGAGAAGTACCACAGGAGTTCTGCATCATCTCCACCCACTTCCTCAGCCCAGCTTAGGATACTCATGAGCAGGAGAATCATGTTCCTTTCTTGGCATCCTTTATCCAGACATTATATTATGAAGATGAAGCCTGCTCTAGTTTCAGCACTAATGAAGTTTTCTTTTTCTTAGTTGGTTCTGCTTCTTTTCGGTAAACATTAGGCATGGAAAAGTGAACACTTAGACCACCATCTTTCCCATTAATCCCATTACTTTTATAATCAGAAACAAACAAAAAGCTTTTTTCATTTTTGAAAATAAAATCCATTAAAAAAAGATATCTAACGGTAATTCCAATTCCAGGAAATGGGTTTTTCCACTGAACACTATGGTTTTCTTCTGAATGTGTAATTAATGGGCTATCATCATTTTTATCACATTTAGATATAATAAGATACTCAAAGCATCTTGCTGATATGAAGATTTTTCTGCCATTAACTTTCCTTTACATCATATACCAAACATTCAATAAAAAGAGCACCCCCAGGCTTCCTGGTTGATGAAACCCACTCTGTACTGGATTCCTCACTCTGTTTATTAAATGTTTAAAATTAAAAGCTATTTGTAGGTGTATCATTTGATCCAACATAGCTTGTCATAGCCAGAGTTCGGCTTATGGGTAATCTGTTGTGATCGACACAGCTTAAGCCATATTTGCAACTGAATTAAGCCTGAGAACAATCTTCAAAACATTTTCACTCATTGATCCTAATTCCTCTAATCAAACCACGTAGAGTATTAACAATAACAATAAAGTTTCTAAAGTTCATTCAAGATTAATGTTTAAAATCTGAGAATTTTTAAATTGGCATTTACAAAGCAGAAATGAAATTCTCTTCAATGAAATGCATACTATATTGAATCATCTCTGCATATAGAGATGTCAGTTTGGGAATTAGATTTCCATAGATGGGGTAGAGATAAAACCATATATCCGAACAGAAGGATCTTTTTCTAGTTTTTGCTTTGTTTTTAGTAAGGAACTAAAAGACTACTTTTCACCCTTCCAAGAATCTGATTTATCTCTAGTTCAAAGGACTACTTTGGAAGGGGGTGTAAGAGAATGCACCTGGGGTTAAAAACTAGATGCTTATGCAGAATCTCATTAAGTAACATTACTGTCCAAGATTTTGGTTTCCTTTCCTGGTTTAATTTTATCCATGAATCCAAACCGGTGGACCTCAAATTCTTAAAGAATGATACATAATAGTAGAAAACCATGGCTATGAAGCACAATAAGATCTTCTAAGTTCATAAAAATCTATTAATTCACAACAGAGTGTATACCTTCACCATGAATAGTATACTTGTGTATGCTTCTTGGCAGCTGGTTAATCAGGAGGCAAATTCAGGAATTAAAAATTACATGGCAAGCACAGAAACTGTATAAATCAGAGAGAGAGTTGATTCAAGTCACGGTAAAACCTAATTTAAAAAATGAAGCTAGATCACTATCACACATCAGAAACAAAAATTAACTCAAAATGGATTAAAGACTTGAATGTAAGATTTGAAGCTATAAAATCCTAGAAAAAAATACACATTGTACCCTCTTTGACATGCGTCTTAGCCATATCTTTCTAGGTATATCTCCTCAGGCAAGGGAAACAAAAGTAAAAATAAACAAATGGGACTACATCAAATTAAAAAACTTTTTCACAGTAAAAAGGAAGCCAAAAAGACTGCAAGCAATTTGATAAGGTCTCTATATCCAAATTATATAAAGAACTAATACAACTCAACAACAATAAAACCAAATAATTGATTCAAAAACGGGCAGAGGATCTGAATAGAAATTTTTCCAAAGAAGACATACAGAAGATCAACAGGAACATGAAAAGATGTTTAATTATTAAGAAAATGTAAATCAAAACCACAATTAGATATCATCTCTTGCCTGTCAAAATGGCTATTATCAAAAAGGCAAGAAATAAAAAGTGTTGGTGAGAGTGTGGAGAAAAGTGAGTCCTTACACACTGTTGGTGGGCATGTAAATTAGTGCAGCCACTATAGAAAACAGTATGGATAGCCCTAAAAATATTAAGAATATAACTACTTTATGATTCAGCTATCCCACTTTTGGATATTTATCCAAAGAATCAGAAACACTAATTCGAAAAGACACATGTGTCCCATGTTCATCACGGCATCATTTACAACAGCCAAGGTATGAAAAGAACCTAAGTGCCCATCAACAAATGAATGGATAAAGAAGACGTGGTGTGTATATACAATGGAATACTACCCATCCAAAAAAAAGATGAAATCTTGCCATTTGTGACAACAAGGATAGATTTTGAGGGTATTATGCTAAGTGAAATAAGTCAAATGGAGAAAGACAAATACTACATGATTTAATTAATATATGGGATATAAAAAACAAACAAACAAAACAAAATAAATGGACAAAACAAACATGAAAATACAGAGAACAGAATAGTGGTTAGCAGTGGGAAAGGGAGTGGCGGGTGGGCAAAGTAGGTAAAGGGGATCAGTTGGTAGGGTGACCGATGAAAATGAAATTTTTGGTGGTAAGCACACTATAGGGCATACAGAAGTAGAAATTTAATGTTGTTCACATGACACATATAATGTTTTAAACCAGTGTGACTCAATAATAGTCTGACCACTACATAGCACTAAGATAAGCAGCACCATTCCCTAGTTTTAACTACCTTCTTTTTAGGACACAACCTGGCTAATGGGTCTCTATAATATTACTCTCATATGCTAGCACTATATAAAGGAAGGGGCAAAGAATGCCGCTTGATCTTTTGTTTTCCCTCTGCTGATTCTAGATGTCCAAGGATTCCAGGGCCTCCTGAGATTGTTAAGCAATTACAGATTTTCAAGGATTCCAGTTACAGGAGCTTTGAAATCCTCCTCTTTGTGGGCTGTTCTTGTACTACTACCATGGAAACAGACATCTCATTATTTTTTAACATGTCAGCTTCAATTTAACTGCCATAAAAAAGAAGAAATTCTTTTTTCTGTGAACATAGCAAAATAATGTGACTTTCAGTCAAATAAAATTTTATTCACAACCAAAGGTCATGATAAAATCTTAAAATTATCAAATTTTCCTGGACCATACAGCTTATAGAGTATCATTTATATCCTAATAACTAGTATATAGTGTGTGAAGCACCCCCACGTGCCAAAAAAAAGCTAACAGGATCATGGATTTGCCATCTGTTCTTCTGATGAAAGCATACAGTACATAAAGCTGAAAATTACAAATACCTCAAAGCAGTAGGTATTCCCAATCTTTCTAAATATTTTTTGTTCTGTTTTTCCCCCAGCTTTTAAATCTGTCCCTGGGACCTGACTGGTCATCAATATACACTGAATGGATGAATGCATAAATGAATGAAAATTTCAATGGATTCTTACACGAAAGCAGTGGCAGTATTACTGACTTCATCTTAAACAATTAATGAAGCACATATGGTTCCTAAACCATCTGAAATAATTCCTTGAAACCCTCATGGTCTGCAGTCCAAAGACTGGAAACTACTGATATCAAGAGTGTCCTTATTCCCATACAATCTCAGGACCGGGAAGTTATCTAAATGTATCTAAATATTTACTCTCACTCAAATCTGGCCATTTTCAAACAACTCAAATGATGTGTTTCCACAATTTCTTTCCACTGGGCCCAGCAAGAATTTTCTGATAGAATATTTCAAGGGAAAGGGAAGTCGCTCAGTCATGTCCAACTCTTTGCAACCCCATGGGCTGTAGCCTACCAGGCTCCTCCATCCATGGAATTTTCCAGACAAGAATACTGGAGTGGGTTGCCATTTCTTTCTCCAGGGGATCTTCCTGACCGAGGGATTGAACCCGGGTCTCCTGCATGGCAGGCAGACGCTTTACCATCTGAGCCACGAGGGAAGCCCATGGGAGTTAAATTCTCACTGAGACTCTAGTTGCCCTGAGAGCACAGACATCACTCTCATTGCTAAAACACAAGTTTATGGTATAGTGGTTGGCACATAGTAGGTATACAATGACTATTTGTTAAATAATTGTTAAGTTCCTCGATGTGTCAAAAATACACCAGTGTCTTAGAGGCAGGAATCCTAGAGAGATTTAGGCATTGAAAGCATGTTGGACTTTGAAGGGCCTTTGAAATAATATAAAACAAACCTAACAGCCATATTTCAGGCTATCATTGTCCCAATGGAGTCTCCTCTAAATTAAATTTCCACTTCCTTCAACCTTCTTTTATATGATGTGACCCTGAATCTCTTTATCATCCAGAATCAACATAACACTACAGTTTAGAATAAAATGTGTATTTCACTTCTCTTATCCTAAATACTCACAGTCCTAAATACTGTAAGCTGAGATTTCATTTGTTCCTTTGAAAACAGCATTTAGTCTCAACTTTGGTTGCAAGTAGTGGAAAGTCAAGTGATGTGAACTCAAGCAAAAAGAAATTCACTGCAAAGGTAAGAGGTTTTGTACAGAGGACAATAACCGGGATTAAAAATCTTATTTAACCACATTGAAAAGTCAAACAGTCCCAAGAGACAGCTAAAACAAAGACTAGCTCCTTACAGGACTCTTGTGACAGGAAACACGGGCATTGTCAGGTACTGTATGCACATCTGTGTGCGTGTACTCTGGTGTCAGACTCTTTGCCATCCCATGGACTGCAGCCCGCCAGGCTCCTCTGTCCATGGAATTTTCCAGGCAAGAATACTAGAAAGGATTGCTGTTTCCTACTCCAGAGGATCTTCCCAACCCAGGGATCCAACATGCGTCTCCTGCATTGGCAGGCAGATTCTTTACCACTGAGCCACCTGGGAAGCCCCATCAGGCGCTATACTCATATCCCAGTAACAAAAACCACTCTCTCTTCTCATAGTCCCCTGTGGCAGATCCTGGGAACAGACTTTGTCTGGCCAGTCTTGTCAGGTGCCATCAGGGCCAGTTGGTTGTGGGTAATTCATTTCAACATGACCAACCTAGGTCTAACTGTATGTATTATTTCTGCTCCAAGAAAGTAGAGGGGACAGTCAGACTATCACCCTAGCTGATATCTACTACCCTGTCACATTGCCAACATATCTTAAAATCAAGAGTAACTAAAGCTACTAAACATTTTTCACAAATGCATCTGTGGAGCCATGTCATTCTACATATGCCCAGGTAGCTTTTGGAGACCAAATTGCAAAGTGTTACATTCATTTGTCCTATGTTTGATTTACTAGAGAGAATTTGTTCCTGGAGACTCTATTCACATTCATTTTTTCTAGCCTGATCAAGAAATGCCAGTTCTCCAAGCATTGGTTGGGAGGAAACATACCACATTACAATAGAAGGAAACTGTTAGACTAATTAATATACAGAGAAAGACATTTTACAAAAGATTCAGTATGTAAAATACATAATTATATAATTGTACAGTATAGGGTATTTTTCATGCTGTGTTGTATGGTAGGAATAGAATTAATTGACTCAGTAGATAGAGATGATTAAACTTAATAAGCATGAAAAATATATCTCAGCAAGACACTTGAAAACAAAGCATGAGAAAAAGAGACAACACCTTTAATATTTTTCTATTATAAGAGAGGGCCAGATTTGATGTGAGTTTTGAAAGAAGTATGTGCAAAGGAAAGTGACAGGGATTTTTAAAAGAAATAGCATATATATGGAATCTAGAAAAACAGCACTGATGAACCTAATTTGCAGGGCAGGAATAGAGGTGCAAACGTCGAGAATGGACTTGTGGACACAGGGGGAAAGTGAGGGTGGGACATATTGAGAGAGTAGCACTGACATGTATACACCACCACGAGTGAAATAGCTCGCCAGCAGGCAGCTGCTCTCTAGCACAGGGGGCTCAGCTCAGTGCTCTGTGATGGCCTAGAGGGGTGGACTGGGAGGGTGGGAGGGAGCCCAGGGTGGGTGAGACATACATATACTCATAGCTGATTCACAGTACTCTACCATAGAAAAGAACACGATATTGTAAAGCAATTATATTCCAATTAAGCAAAACAGTAGATAAATGAGGACTTTATTTGATCAGAATTTCTGGGGCCTGGGGTCTACCTGTTGTTTCTTCTACCTACATGGTCATGAACAGCATGAATAAGACAAGTATTTGTGAGTCCTCATTGGTTTTCTTGTGCCACTACTCAGCTTTTGTGCGGGGGAAATGCCATGGATTTTACATGACAAAACATGCTTTCCAAATAGCTTTAGTGAAGGACTTCGATTCTCAGAAATAATAAAAGCCTGAAGGATCACTAACTCATCCTACTCCTTGCTGTCATTGAGTTAGATAGAGTCCAACTGGAAAAAGGTAGAATGGAGAAGACACAGAAGCTAAAAACATAACACTACTTCAGGCTCTAATTCTTTTTAAAATTGTTCAATATTATTTTGCTGTGGGTAGAATTTTTAGCATATCTGTTTATGCTAAAAATTATATTTATCATGACTTTTTTGCTTATTTAAAGTTAAATGTTTTCGATTTTCTTAAATTGACAACTCCCTGCAAGGTATTTTAAAGAGACAAATAATTTGAAACAAAGAAATCACTTATACCTGGTAGAAAGCACAATGCCATGTATTTTAGTGGTTTGGAATTTTAATTGATTGTGGCAACAGATTTAAGACACATCAGCTGTTGGGTTCATAGTGACACAGTCTACAATGCATGATATCCAACAATGGAAGTGATTTGTGTGTGTGTGTGTGGTCACTCAGTGATGTCTGACTCTTTGCGACCCCATGGACTGTAGCCCGCCAGGCTCCTCTTCCATGGAATTTTCCAGGCAAGAATACTGGAGTGGGTTGGCCATTACTACTCCAGAGGATCTTCCTGACCCAGGGATTAGACCCACATCTCCTACACTGGTTGACAGATTGTTTACCACTGAGACACCTAGGAAGCATCTATGGAAGTGATCTATACCTGTGTTATTCTGTACAGTAGCTATTAGCCACAAGTGGCTACTGAGTACTTCAAAGAGGGCTGGTGAAGTAGAGATCTACAATTTTTCAAATTTAAAAGCCACAAGTGGCTAGTGAAAAAGATAGTTATAGTCGGTTGACACCAGCAAGGAGGGTATTTTTGCTTAAATTTCCACTAGAGGGCACTACTTACTTCAGCAGAAATGGAAACAATGTACATTTAACCATTTTCCATCAGTTAGTGGAAAACAAAATGAACATACATATTTTCAATTGTCTAGAGATGTTTAGCCTCCTTATACATTGATATTTGAAACAACCATCCAGATGGTGTATCCCTTCATTTATGACTTTCTCCAGACTCATTTCATGTACTGCTAAGGTGAATAACAGTTGTTTTACTTTTTTCCAGCTTTATTACAGTATAATAGATAAACAAAATTGCAATGTATTTAGAGTGTACAAGATGATGATTTGGTATACATATACATTGTAAAACTGATTGTCACAATCAAGTTAATTAACACATTTATCAATCCACATAGTTACTTTTTTATGAGAATGGTTAAGATCTACTCTTAGCAAATTTCAGATGTACAATACAGTCTTATTAACTAGAGTCACCATGATGTACATTAGAGCCTTAGAATTTATTCATCTTAAAACTGAAATTTTGTACTATTTGACCAGCATCAACACATTTCACCCATCCCTCCAGCTCCTGGAAACCATAATTCTATTCTATGTTTCCATGAATTTGGTGTTGTTTTGTTTTTTTTTTTTTCCCAAAAATTCTACATATAAGTATTGTCTTTCACTGTCTGGATAATTTCACTTAGCATAATGACTTCCAGTTTTGCTAACATTGTCACAAATTACAGGATTTACTTCTTAATATCTCACTATATATTCACATCTTCATGAATGGATACTTAGGTTGTCTCCACGTCTTGGTTACTACTATGAATAATGTTGCAATGAACATGGAAGTGCAAATATCTCTTCAAGGTAGTGATTTCACTTCCTTTGGATATCAGAGTGGGATTTCTGGATCATTTGATAGTTCCATTTTTTAACTTTTTTAGAAACCTCCATACTGTTATCCATAATCGCTGTACAAATTTACATTCCCTTCACCACATCCTCACCAGCATTTATTTCATCTTTTTTATGATAGACATCCTAAAAAGTGTGACTTGATATCTCATTGTGGTTTTGATTTGCATTTCCTTGATGGTTAGTAATACTGAGCATTTTTTTACATACTTGTTAACTATTTTCTTGTTTTTTGGGGGGGGAAATGTTCAGTTTCTCTGCCCATTTTTTAATCAGAATATTTGAGTTTTTTGCTATTAAGTTGTAAGAATTCCTTATATAGCTTGTATATTAACCCCTTATTCAGAGTATGCTTAGTAAATATTTTCTTCTAGCCATAATTGGCTTTTTCATGTTGTTGATTATCTCCTTTGCTATATAGAAACTTTTGGTTTGATGCAGTTCCACTTGTTTATTTTTGTTTTCCTAGGCTGAGTTTTCGATGTCAAATCCAAAAAGTTATTGCCAAGTTAATATCAAAAAGTTATTGTTAGGGAGTTTTCTTGTAGGGGTCTTATGGTTTCAGGCTTTACATTTAAGTCTTTAATCCATTTTGAGTCAATTTTTGTGTATGGTGTAAGATAATGGTTCAGTTTCTTTCTTTTTTTGCATGTGGATATCCTGTTTTTCCAGCATCATTCATTGAAAAGACTATCTTTTCCCCAATCTGTATTCTTGGCACCTTTGTCAAAAATTAGTTGGCGATATATGTATGGGGTTATTTATGAATTTCTATTGTTTCATTGATTTATGTGTCTATTTTTTATGCCAGTACCATGCTATTTTGATTACTATAGCTTTGTAATACAGTTTGAAACCAAGAAGCATAATGCTTCTAGCTTTGTTCCTCTTGCTTAAGATTGCTTTAGCTATTCAGACTCTTATTTTGGTTCCATGTTAATTTTAATTTTTTTTCTATTTCTGTGAAAAATGCCATTAGAATCTTTGATAGAGATTGCATTGACTCTGTAGAGCAACATGGACATTCTAGTAATATTGTCTTCTGATCCAGGAACAAAGGATATCTTTCATTTAATTTGTGATTACTTTAAATTCTTTCATCAACATTATATAGTTTTCAACATATAGATCTTTCACCTCTTTCGTTAAATGGATTCCTAAGTATTTTATTCTTTTTGATGCTATTTCAAATGGGATTTTTTTTTTCTGATTGTTCATAGTCAGCGTATAGAAACACACCTGATTTTTGTATTTTGATTTTGTAGTACAGAATTTTATCAAATTTGTTACAAGTCCTAACAGTTGTTTTTTGTCTTTTTTTTTTTTTTTGTAAATTCTTTAGGGTTTGTATATATATATCATGTCATCTGAAAACAGACAATTTTACTTCCATATTTGCAATTTTGATGCCTTTTTTTTTTCTTCCCTGTTTGCTTTGCCTAGGACTTCTAGTACTATATTGAACAGGAATGACCAAAGTGCATTTTTAAAATGTTCAGCTTTCACCAATGAGTGTGATGTTAGCTGTGGGTTTGTCCTGTTGGCCTTTATTATGGTGAGATACATTCCTTCTATTCTTAGTTTGTTGAGAATTCTAGTCATGAAAGGATGTTAAAGGATGTTGCATTTTATCAAATGTCTTTTCTGTATCTATTGGTAAAATCACATGATTTCTATCTTTCATTTTGATAATGTGGTGCATTACTTTTATTGATTTATAAATCTTGGACCATCCTTGCATCCAGGGATAGATCCTACTTGATTGTGGTGTATGATCCTTTAAATGCACTCTTAAGGATGGTTTGTTAGTATTTTGCATTTAGGATTTTTGCATCTATGTTTATCAGGGATAAGTTCAGTTCAGTTCAGTCGCTCAGTCGTGTCCGACTCTTTGCAACCCCACAAACCGCAGTACGCAAGGCCTCCCTGTACATCACCAACTCCCAGAGTCCACCCAAACCCATGTCCATTGAGTCGGTGATGCCATCCAGCCATCTCATCCTCTGTCGTCCCCTTCTCCTCCTGCCCTCAATCCCTCCCAGCATCAGGGTCTTTTCAAATGAGTCAGCTCTTTGCATGAGGTGACCAAAGTATTGGAGTTTCAGCTTCAACATCAGTCCTTCCAGTGAACACCCAGGACTGATCTCCTTTAGGGTGGACTGGTTGGATCTCCTTGCAGTTAAAGGGACTCTCAAGAGTCTTCTCCAACACCACAGTTCAAAAGCATCAATTCTTCAGCGCTCAGCCTTCTTTAGAGTCCAACTCTCACATCCATACCATGACCACTGGAAAAACCATAGCCTTGACTAGACAGACCTTTGTTGGCAAAGTAATGTCTCTGCTTTATAATATGCTGTCTAGGTTGGTCATAACTTTCCTTCCAAGGAGTAAGCATCTTTTAATTTCATGGCTGCAATCACCATCTGCAGTGATTTTGGAGCCCAGAAAAATAAAGTCAGCCATTGTTTCCACTGCTTTCCCATCTATTTGCCATGAAGTGATGGGACCAGATGCCATGATCTTAGTTTTCTGAATGTTGAGCTTTAAGCCAACTTTTTCACTCTCCTCCTTCACTTTCATCAAGATACTGACCTGCAATTTTCTTTTTCTTGAAGTGTACTTATCTGGCTGTGATTTTAGGGTAATGCTAGCCTCATAAAATAAGTCTGAAAGTGTTCCCTCTTTAACGTTTTTTGGAAGAATTTGAGAAAGGTTGATTTTAATTCTTCTTTAAATGTTTGGTAGAAATACCAGTGAAGCCATCTGGTCTTGGACTTCTCTTTGTTAGGTTTTTGATTAGTGATTCACTTTCTTTATTCATTATCCAGTTTGTTCAAATTTTTAATTTCTTCATGATTTAAGCTTGGCAAGTTGTATGTTTCTAGGAATTTACCCACTTCTCCCAGGTGATCCAATTTGCTGGCATATTACTGTTCACAGGAGTACTGTGTAGTCTCATTAGCTTTTTACCTAAAAACTTTCAGAATTTAGTAGATTTTTATTTAATGTACTGGCTTTTTCATTAACTCTTTGTTCTTTTTTTCCTCTCTTGCTGTCTTCCTCTGTGATATGATAATTTTCTGCTTTGATTCCTTTCTCTTTCTCTTTTGTGTACCTACTACAAGTTTTTGAATTATACTTTCCAAGACACTTGCATAGAACATCTTACGTTAATGTATTTTGAGCTGATAACAACTTAATTTGATGTCATATAAAAGCTATACACTTTTACTTTTTTTGTCCTAAAGAGATTTTTATTTTCCCATTTATTTTTATTAGTTGGAGGCTAATTACTTTACAATATTGTAATGGTTTTTGCCATACATTGACTTGAATCAGCCATGGATTTACATGTGTTCCCCTTCCCGATCCCCGCTCCTGCCTACCTCCCCATCCCATCCCTCTGGGTCCTCCCACTGCACCAGCCCTGAGCACCTGTCTCATGCATCCAACCTGGGCTGGTGATCCGTTTCATCCTTGATAGTATACTTGTTTCAATGTTATTCTCTCAGAACATCCCACCCTCGCCTTCTCCCACAGAGTCCAAAAGTCTGTTCTGTACATCTGTGTCTCTTTTTCTGTTTTGCATATAGGGTTATTGTTACCATCTTTCTAAATTCCATATATATGTGTTAGTATACTGTATTGGTCTTTATCTTTCTGGCTTACTTCACTCTGTATAATGGGCTCCAGTTTCATCCATCTCATTAGAACTGATTCAAATGAATTCTTTTTAATGGCTGAGTATTAGTCCATGGTGTATATGTACCACGGCTTCCTTATCCATTTGTCCGCTGATGGGCATCTAGGTTGCTTCCATATCCTGGCTATTATAAACAGTGCTGCGATGAACATTGGGGTGCACGTGTCTCTTTAAAATCTGGTTTCCTCAGTGTGTATGCCCAGAAGTGGGATTGCTGGGTCATATGGCAGTTCTATTTCCTGTTTTTTAAGGAATCTCCACACTGTTTTCCACAGCGGCTGTACTAGTTTGCATTCCCACGAACAGTGTAACAGGGTTCCCTTTTCTCCACACCCTCTCCAGCATTTATTGCTTGTAGACTTTAGGATAGCAGCCATCCTGACTGGCGTGTAATGGTATCTCATTGAGGTTTTGATTCGCATTTCTCTGATAATGAGTGATGTTGAGCATCTTTTCATGTGTTTGTTAGCCATCTGTATGTCTTCTTTGGAGAAATGTCTGTTTAGATCTTTGGCCCATTTTTTGATTGGGTCATTTGTTTTTCTGGAATTGAGCTGCAGGAGTTGCTTGTATATTTTTGAGATTAATCCTTTGTCTGTTTCTTCATTTGCTATTATTTTCTCCCATTCTGAAGGCTTTCTTTTACCTTGCTAATAGTTTCCTTTGTTGTGCAAAAGCTTTTAAGTTTAATTATGTCCCATTTGTTTATTTTTGATTTTATTTCCAATATTCTGGGAGGTGGGTCATAGAGGATCCTGCTGTGATTTATGTCAGAGAGTGTTTTTGCCTATATTCCCCTCTAGGAGTTTGATAGTTTCTGGTCTTACATTTAGATCTTTAATCCATTTTGAGTTTATTTTTGTGTATGGTGTTAGAAAGTGTTCTAGTTTCATTCTTTTATAAGTGGTTGACCAGTTTTCCCAGCACCACATGTTAAAGAGGTTGTCTTTTTTCCATTGTATATCCTTGCCTCCTTTGTCGAAGATAAGGTGTGCATAGATTCATGGATTTATCTCTGGGCTTTCTATTCTGTTCCATTGATCTATATTTCTGTCTTTGTGCCAGTACCATACTGTCTTGATGACTGTGGCTTTGTAGTAGAGCCTGAAGTCAGGCAGGTTGATTCCTCCAGTTCCATTCTTCTTTCTCAAGATTGCTTTGGCTATTTGAGTTTGTTTTTTTTTTGTATTTCCATACAAATTGTGAAATTATTTGTTCTAGTTCTGTGAAGAATAATTGGTAGCTTGATAGGGATTGCATTGAATCTATAGATTGCTTTGGATGGTATTCTCATTTTCACAATATTGATTCTTCCAATCCATGAACACAGTATATTTCTCCATCTATTTGTGTCCTCTTTGATTTCTTTCATCAGTGTTTTATGGTTTTCTATGTATAAGTCTTTTGTTTCTTCAGGTAGATATACTCCTAAGTATTTTATTATTTTTGTTGCAATGATGAATGGTATTGTTTCCTTAATTTCTCTGTTTTCTCATTGTTAGTGTATAGGAATACAAGGGATTTCTGTGTGTTAACTTTATATCCTGCAACCTTACTATATTCATTGATTAGCTCTAGTAATTTTCTGGTAGACTCTTTAGGGTTTTCTATATAGAGGATCATGTCCTCTGCAAACAGTGAGAGTTTCACTTCTCTTCCTTTCTGGATTCCTTTTATTTCTTTTTCTGCTCTGATTGCTGTGGCCAAAACTTCCAAAACTATGTTGAATAGTAGTGGTGAGAGTGGGCACCCTTGTCTTGTTCCTGATTTTAGGGGAAATGCAAAAGCTATACACTTTTAATCTCCCTCCATATTTTATGTTTTTGATGTTGCAATATTCATCTTTTCCTATTGCATATCAATTAACAAATTATTGTGCGCTGTGTGTTTAGTTGCTGAGTTGTGTCCTACTCTTTGTGACCCCAAGGACTGTAGCCCACAAGGCTTCTCTGTCCATGGGATTCTCCAAGCAAGAATACTGGAGTGGTTTGCCATGCCCTTGTCCAGGGGATCTTCCCAACCCAGGGGTTGAACTCAAGTCTCCCGCATTGCAGGTGGATTCTTTACCATTTGAGCCACCAGGGAAGCCCAACAAATTATTGTAGCTATATTTATTTTTAATAATTTTATCTTTTAATCTTTATCCTAGAGTTAATAAGTAATTTATACACCATCATTACTGTATGAAAGTATTCTGAATGTAACCATATATTTACCTTTACCAGTGAATTTTATACTTCATATGTCTTCGTGTTACTAATTAGTGTCCTTTCATTTCAGCTGAAAGAACTCCCTTTAGCATTTCTTACAAAGCCAATCTAGTGCTGGGGAATTTCTTCAGCTTTGTTGGTCTGGGAATATCTTTAGCTCCTCTTCAATTCTGAAGGACAACTTTACCAGGAAAATTATTCTTCATTGGCAGGTTTTTTTTTCTCTCAGCACTTTAAATATCATCCCACTCCTTTCTGGCCTGTAATGTTTTGGCTGAAAAATCTACCTATAGTCTTTTGGGGGTTCCTTTATATGTAACATATCACTCTTTGCTTGCTGCTTTCAAGATTCTCCCTTTCAGCTTTTTACAGTTTGAATATAATTTGTCTCAGTGTGGCTGGGGAAGTGCCCACAAGCTTTTTCAGGCTTCAGCAAGGATCCCAGTCGGCTCCCACATGCAGGCGATTTAGAAGCCCAACTCTCAGGCAGTAGGTAGGAAAGTATGTAGTCTAATTTCTTCTGGGGAGAAACTGAGAGTTCTTGAGTTTTTGCCTGTTCCCTCTGTGATGAACCTCATGGGAAAGCCTTTGAAAGTGCTCACACACTCATTTAAAAACCACCTGTTTGTTGAATGTGGTCCCGAGGGAGTGGCAAATGCTGAGTCTCACTGGCTATCAGATGTAAAAATCAGGGCAGTAGATACATGATCCAAAATCTTCACTCCTTAGAGAGAAGCTGGGATTTATTTGGTGGTTCCTTCCCAATCGTAAAGTGCTGTGCCAGGGTACTTGATGAACTTGTAGTTTCCTGGACCTTATCCATCAAAGATTCTCCCTTTGGTTGGCCTAGAAATCTGCATTGTTTTTCAGATGCACTTGCAGATTATTCTCAAGCAGGACAATGCTTAGAAAAACTATTGCTTTCTCCTTTCTAATCCCATTGTCACTATATTAAATGGAGTCCTTATCATTTTTTGCCTGACTTATATACAAGTCTCTAAATTAAATGTTCCAGCCCTTTCTATTTCCAAGCCCTGATCACCCATAGTCAGAGGTGGTCACTCTGTAGCCTAAAACACTCCATTGCTCCCCTGTTGCACTGGATAAACTCCAAACTCTTCACATGGCACTAAGGCTCTCAAACACCTAATCCCTGTTTTCTTCCACCTGAAGACCTTTTCACTGCCCCTCACCCCTTCTTCCCCACTTCTCACTACTACCTTAGTCTGTAATGTGCTTCTCTTCCTTCAAGGGTAGCATTGCTGGATTGTGTTGAGAGACTCTCTCTTCTGTCATCTCACTCCTCCTATAGTTAGCCTTGTCAGAGAATCTACTACAGTGTACTGTGATACTTTCCTAGTTCATCAAGTCTCCATAAGAATGGCACTTTGGATCAAAGACCCTGACTTAAGGGAAAGGTTTCCTGTCACAGCAGGCTGCTCACAGAGCCCAGGATGGATCTCCTAGGGTATAAGGAAACTGGCCAGTAGCCATGTAAGCCTGACCCAGGATAGTGACTGCCGTTCCTGCCTGGAAATGACAAGAGGTGAAGGTGGGGGCTCAGTGGCCATTCTCTGAGCCTGGGGTCCAATTCTAGAATCCGGCTCTGAGTCTGACCTAAAGCTCGATCTGAAACATGGGTCTTGGTGAGTCATGCTGTGCCCTGGCACAGGGCTTTTAAGGCCTCTGTCCCAAAAGGACCATTTCTAGAATCTAGACACCAATCTCATGGTCTTCTCTGGGTGTGACCTTCTGAGGAAGGAGTTTGTAGAATACAAACTAAGAACACTCTTTTCAATGCTAGCAAGATTATGTTTGGGGACAAACTTATCTGAGGTGGGATTTGATTCCTATCTCAGAAATATACTAACTGCCTCACTTCAGACAAATTAACATCAGATAGACTTTGCTTCCTTATCTGATAAATGGAGATAAATTTTTAAAAATAAAGTCCACATAGACTTTTTCATAGGATTAAATTAAATAATGATTGAAACAGGTTTAACACACATTACTGGACATATAGCAAGTGCTCCATACACAGAAGAGGGGGAAAGTTGCTTGATCTCCTATTCTGTTCCTGACACTAACTTTGGCACCTAAATAAGTCCCTTTGTCTAGGATTTTACCTGGACCCTCTACCCCTTACCCAGGGTTGCCAATACAAGGTGCTGCCTCCACATCCCTCTCACTGGAACTGGAGCTAGCTTCACACCATTTTTCTTAGGCAAATTTTGGTTTCGTTTCTTTACTTGAAAAATGAGAAGGACCAGAATTAACATTCATTGAGAGCTTATTTCGTGCTAAAACCTTTGCATTTATTATTTTATTTAACAGAAGTACCCTGTGAATTTGGTATAATTATGCCTACTTTTTCAGATTAGAAAATTTAAACTAAGTGAGATTATTACAAGTCCACATAGCTTGGTACAGTAATTTTAAATGATTTGCTCACTACCCTCTTTTAAATGATATCTAAAATGTTTCTTTTAAGTTTGAAGAGTAGTAAAATAACATACTTCTCAGGACATTGCAAATATCGACATTTTAAGCTATTATATTGTTCTTTTAAAGATATTCATTAGAATCTAAATGCTATAGCAATGTATAACAACCTCATCAATCCAAAAAATAAAAGAACAGGCTCTTCTTTAACTGTCAGAAATTTTACATTGTTCTTCTCCCCTTGAATTTTATCATAATGCATTACATTTTATGTCTGAGAGTCTTTTATTTGTCCCATTGCATTCTGCTCTGAAAAAAGAGATAGATATATTTTTTATTTCTAGTTATCTATAATACTCCAAGTATAAAATTATGGTTACAAATATTATTGATAATGTAATCAATTATATATTATAAATTCATTATCTATTTCGTTAAATAATTGTTAAATATATAAAGTAAAATTTTACTGGAAATGCATCTCTTAACAAGATGGATATGATATTTTTTAATCAATTCCAGTATCTGTGGACAATCCTACTTATTTGAAAAAAATGCTCAGATACAATTCTGTTCCTATTTTTATACTTCCTATTTACTAGATGTAAGAACTATGATACCTCATTCATGTAAATAGTGAGAATGGGTGTAGAAGAAACTTTTTCATAACAATATCATAATTTGTTGAACTACTTCTGAGTTAAAAGCCAGAAAGCACCTAGTGCTCTAAGCTTCAAAAATAATTTTTAATAATCTGTAAGCAAGTATCTTGATGAGGTCCTTTGTTAGATTTGTTGAAAACAAATAATTGGAAACCATTTGACTTGCCAAAGATTTTTAATCTAATCTTCAGAGATTTACTTTCTCAATCCCAGCATCAAAAATTCCAGATGTTTTTGTCATATCGGAAGTTTTTACACTCTAAGAAAAATGAGCCACAGCAAATAAAAGATATTCTTTGTTTCCAAAATGATTCTATTTTTCCTCTGATATGCTGGGATCTCTTACATGAGTCAATTTGGGTAGATGGTATTTTGAAACTCTTTATCCTGATTTGGAGTCAACTAATCACTTTTCTGTCTGATTGAATCTTGCATTTATTTTTCAAATTCTTTTCAGTTGACTCTATATATATCTCTAAATACATTTTAATGTCTTTTCCTCAAGTATGTAAATTCCTCTCATTCTTTATCTGGCCATACTTTTAAGTTGTGGTAATGACAATAAGCACAAAATAAGTAGTTCTATAGCCACATATAGATGTTTGTGTGTTTGTGTGTGTGTGTGTATGTGTGTGCATGGAAAAGACAAATACAGTAATTTGCAGAATTTCGTGAGTTTACATTTACATTCTTTATTTAAGTGGTATTGAGGTGATCATTTAGCACTTGATAGGAGCTTTAGTAAAAAGGGTCAAAGTACTCATGAAATCAATATCTTTCTAATGACCTTTAAGACATTTAGTGATGCCCTAAGCAATCTATCTCATCTGTGTGGTTTGTAAAGCAGGTATTTTTTCTTTAAGATTATTTGAATGTTTTACTGTAATTATTTTTTATTCCCCAGGTAATAAAATATTTACAAGGTTGAAACTCCCAATGCTTTAAAAACATAGACCAAAAAAAAAAAAAGCTTGATGGTACTAATAGACTTTATAGTGAAGGGGAGAAATTACTTCAAAACTGTAGGAAGCTTATTTTTTTCAAATTGTGGTCAAAATCACACATTCCAATAAATGCTATAAGGGGAAAGACCAGAGTTCTGGGAGAAAAATAACAGTGGAGTCCTAGTTCAGATTGGGGAATAAGAGAAGACCACCCTAAGTAATAACACTATGTCAAGAACAGAGGGATAAATAGGCTTCAGAAAAGTGATGGAAGGAAATATCTAAATCTCAGACAGTGGCAGGGAAGAAAAGCCAGTTCCCAGATAAAGTAAGAAAAACACCAAGGAGAATTTACTAAAAACAAACAAACAAACAAACAAACAATCCAGAAAGCAAGCAAGAACTGTCAAAGAATGCAGTCTGAAAAATAACATAGCATGAGATGCAGAAACAAATTACCTACAAGTGCTGAGCTTTATAGAACTACTTAGTAAACATGTATTCAGTAAAATGAGAGCTTAAAGACTAAATGGAAAATGAAGTATCAGAAAGGAAAGAAAAACAGAAATTTTAAAGCTAAGGAAATAAAACGAGATCCAAACAACATTATCTATAAACTAGAAATTGCATGGATAGGACAAATATAGCTAAAACTCAAATGAAGGCAGAAGAAAAAAATATAATAATGATGAATGAATAGTAAAAAAAAGAGAGAGTAAAACAAATGATGTAAAAAAATAGACAGAAATCAGAGAAAGACAATCTCATATTGGAATATTAAGTTATTTAGATGTCTCTAAAAGACTGAACCCAACAAAAATTTAAAAATAAACTTGCAATTAAAAAATATATCTGCAAATCAACATCTGTGGATTAAAATGGTATATACCACATACCATCCCTCCCAGAATTATATAGGGCATTAATGATGGATCTTGATTATTGAACTCTAAGGATGAAAACAGAAGTCTTCAGACATATGAGCAAAAAATAAAAATACAATGATTTAAAAGTGAGCTGGATATTGTACTGGCTTCTCACAGTAACATTCAGTGGCAGAAGACATTGGAAAAATGTCTATAAATTATAAGGGAAAATAGGTGTGACTCACAAATATTAAACCCACACAAGTTGTTTTTCAAGTAAAAAATGTTAAGTGATGCTTTCTGAAACTCTCCAGACACATAAAACCCATAAGCCTCTCAACAAAAAGCACTTCAGACTGATAAAATAAGCTAAGCAAAAGCTGATTTAAAGTTAAGAACCCAAAGAGGTAAAATGACAAGTAATGACCACCATATGAACAAAGAACTGAAACAAAGCCACTTGGAAAAAAATATTTCAACAAAAATACTATGGTTTGTGCTTATAACTGTGAGGGAGTAAATGGGTTGGGACTCACACTTCAATCATAAGCAATTAGAAAACTGGTCAAATACACACACACACACACACATATATATATATATAAAATAAATGATTCTGGGCATTGGACAACAACCACTGAAGGGTTATGATACCTGAAAGAAAGGAAATAAATGATATAGGTCATACAATAGCTCCAGCTTTCAGAAACAAGACAATTTGAGGCCCAGGGGTACAGGTAGGAGATCTCAAAGTCTTAATAGTCTCCTCTGAGTTGAGGAGTCAGATATTAAGAGTTTAAGGCAGCTCAGACCATTAGAACTTTCAGAGTAGAATATTGGTTGTACAGAAGAAGTCTAAGATATCTGAATGTGGATCTCTGTCAGCCTTTGACTGAATACTAATCTCTCCATGCACAACATAAAATTCAACAAGACTGCATGAAGGACAACGTGTGGAGAAAAAAACAATTACCACAGCGTGGAAACCAAACATCCACGGTATATACAGGACCAGGACTTTCAAATTCCTTCCCATCAGAGCAGAAAGACTTTGTTAAATATACCTGACATTTACTAGTGACTCTAGAAGAGTCACATCTCAGGCTACACCGGTGTTACAGGAAAACATCTGGTCACATCCTTAGAAAGCTTTAAAATAGGTCTAGAAAATATCAAAATGAATCATGAGTAATTTAATTGCTTACCATAACCAAATCCACACCCTTTAAAGAAATGCAATAAATCCAGCACTTAACAATGAAGTATTTATAATGTCCAGCATCTAACTAAAAATGGCTAGATGTGCAAAGATAGAGGAAAATGTGACCAAAAGGAAAAAAGACTTTATAGAAACAGATGCATAAACTATAAAACTGATGGAGTTAGCAATATTAATGATAAAATAACTTTTATAAATATATTCACTATGCTTAAGAACTTAAAGCATGAACATAATGAGGTAGGAATAGAAGAATTAAAAAATAAAACCAAATTGAACTGCTAGGGAAGAAAAATAAAATACATGAAGTAAAAATTATTCTGAATGAAATTAACCACAAATTAGATACAGGGGATGACAGAGGGTGAGATGGTTGGATGGCATCACCGACTTGATGGACATGGGTTTGGGTTGACTCTGGGAGTTGGTGATGGACAGGGAGGCCTGGCGAGCTGCAGTTCATGGGGTCGCAAACAGTCGGACACGACTGAGCGACTGAACTGAACTTAGATATAAAGATAAAGAAAGTTAGTGAACTAGGGGACAAAGCAATAGAAAATATCCAAAATGAAGCACTTAGGGGAAAAAAATAAAAATAAATAGGAGAGCCTAACTAATCTGTGAAGCAGTATCAAGCAGCCGAGCATAAATGCAATCTGGTCTCAGAAAGAGAGGAAAAAAAGAAGAGAAAAAATTCTTAAAGGGATAACAGTAGAGGTTTACATACACAAAACTAAAACTTGATTATATTGAAACAAAAAAAATGAATAAGTATAAAATTATAGTTGTAGATTCTTTATTAATAAAAGCTAATGGAAAAGGACCCTTTATTAAGTTGATGACTAGACCTACAGTTAATTTTCCTGCAGTATATGAAGTATTGTACCAGAGTATTAAAAGATATGCAATATTTTATTGATAAATCTATCCTTTAAAAGGAATACATTTTAGGATGTCATCATTTTGATGTCAATCATGTAAATGTTGATAATATGCACTGTTTATTATACATTTAGTGTTTCAAGAGATTCAGTTAATTGCCTTTTTGCCCACGTATATTACATAGTCTATTTGCAATTGTTTTTTAAAAAAGACATTAAAAAAATAGTTTATGTAGAGGAATGTTAGTGGCTGTTAATTGTCTCCCCACCTGTATTTATGGGGTAGTTCAACTGCTTTCATAGTTGCAAAGCTGCATTATCAGAGTAAAAGTGTATTTGTAAACTGTATGGGAACTAAAAATTAGGAATAAAACCCTTTTCTTATAAAAAAAAAATTATAGTTATAGGTCCCAAAACTCTTCTCTCAGTACTTAATATAAAAAGTGCAGAAATAAGTAGGAATATAGAAGACCTGAATGACACTATCAAAGAACTTGAACTAATGGACGTTTCTAGAAAACTACCCTTCAGCCACAGACTATACATCCTTTCAAGTACACATGGGCTATTTATCAAGATAGAACAGATGCTAGTCACTAAGTCTCAGAACATTCAAAGATTGAAATCAAAAGGGAATTAAATTAGAAGTTACTAACTAAAAAAAAATCTTAAAATACTCAAATATTGAGAGATTAAATTTCATAATTCATATGAACTCATAGCTCAAAAAAATCATAGGGAAAATAAAATATTCTGAAGTAAATCATAATTAAAATGTAGCCCATAAAAGTTAAAGGATTCATGTAAAGCATTCAGAGAGATAAACAATTTGTTTCTATATTAAAATAATTAACAACTAGGAATAATATCAACAAATGTAAAACACTTCCAGACAAGCTTACAGTGAAAACTATAAAACACTCCTGACAGGACTAAAGAAACCCCAAATAAATAGATATATTCAAGTTCATGGATTGGAATAGTCAGTATTGCTAAGATTCAATTCTCCGCAAGTTGACTTATAAATGCAATGCTATGCCAATCAAACTACCCATAGAATTTTTTTTCAAAATTGACAATTTAAATGTACAGGAGCTAGAATAGCCAAAGACATTTTGAAGAAGACTCAGTTGGGAAGACTTACATTACCTGATTTCAAGACTTAATATGAAGCTATAGGAATCATAACAGTGTGATAATTGAATGAAGATAAACATGTAAATCAAAACAATAAAATAGATAATCCAGAAATAGATATACATATGTGTTCAACTGATTTTTAAGACAAGTTCTGGGCAATTCAATGGGAAAGTGGTAATATTTTCAACAAATGGTGCTGGAACAACTGGCCATCCATACAGTAAAAGAGAAATCTTGATCTCATAGATACCCAAATATTAACTTGAAATGGATCATAGACCTAAATATAAAAATTAAAACTACAAAGTTTAAAGAAAACATAGGAAAAAATCTTGCAAGCTTGGAGTAATTGATAATTTATTGAGGTAAGTTACAAAAAGCATGAAACATTGGACTTTATAAAAACTAAAATTTCCTGCTTCTTTAAAGGCAGCATTTTAGAAAAGCCATAGGCTGGAAGAAAATATTCATGATACATATATTTAACACAGGACTAATATCCAACATATCAGTTCAGTTAGTCACTCAGTTGTGTCTGACTCTTTGAGACTCCACGAACCACAAGAGGCCAGGCCTCTCTGTCCATCATCAACTCCCGGAGTCCACCTAAACTCATGTCCATTGAGTCGGTGATGCCATCCAACCATCTCATCCTCTGCCGACCCCTTCTCCTCCTGCTCTCAATCTTTCCCAGCATCAGGGTCTTTTCCAATGAGTCAGCTCTTCGCATCAGGTGACCAAAGTATTGGAGTTTTAGCTTCAACATCAGTCCTTCCAATGAATATTCAACACTGATCTCTGTTAGGATGGACTGGTTGGATCTCCTTGCAGTTCAAGGGACTCTCAAGAGTCTTCTCCAACACCACAGTTCAAAAGCATCAATTCTTCAGTGCTCAGCTTTCTTTATAGTCCAACTCTCACATCCATACATGACTACTGGAAAAACCATAGCTTTGACTAGACAGGAATGTTTACAGGAGTTCTTTTTTAACAATAGACCAAAAATGCAAACAGCTAATTATCAATAAGTAAATTCCAGTTGAGCTATTTCAAATCCTCAAAGATGATGCTGTAAAAGTTACGCATTCAACATGCCAGCAATTTTGGAAAACTCAGTAGTGGCCACAGGACTGGAAAAGGTCAGTTTTCATTCCAATCCTAAAGAAAGGCAATGCTAAAGAATGCTCAAACTACTACACAATTGCACTCATCTCACACGCTAGTAAAGTAATGCTCAAAATTCTCCAAGCCAGACTTCAGCAATACGTGAACCATGAACTTTCAGATGTTCAAGCTGGTTTTTAAAAAGGCAGAGGAATCAGAGATCAAGTTGCCAACATCCGCTGGATCATCGAAAAAGCAAGAGAGTGCCAGAAAAACATCTATTTCTGCTTTATTGCCTATGCCAAAGCCTTTGACTGTATGGATCACAATAAACTGTGGAAAATTCTGAAAGAGATGAGAATACCAGACCACCTGACCTGCCTCTTGAGAAACCTGTATGCAGGTCAGGAAGCAACAGTTAGAACTGGATATGGAACAGCAGACTGGTTCCAAATAGGAAAAGGAGTACATCAAGGCTGTATATTGTCACCCTGCTTATTTAACTTATATGCAGAGTACATCATGAGAAATGCCGGACTAGAAGAAGGACAAGCTGGAATCAAGATTGCCAAGAGAAATATCAATAACCTCAGATATGCAGATGACACCACCTTCATGGCAAAGAGTGAAGAAGAACTAAAGAGCTTCTTGATGAAAGTGAAAGAGGAGAGTGAAAAAGTTGGCTTAAAGCTCAACATTCAGAAAACTAAGATCATAGCATCTGGTCCCATCACTTCACGGCACATAGATGGGGAAACAGTGGAAGTAGTCACTGACTATTTTTTCGGGCTCCAAAATCACTGCAGATGGTGACTGTAGCCATGAAATTAAAAGACACTTACTCCTTGAAAGGAAAGTTATGACCAACCTTGACAGCATATTAAAAGCAGAGACATTACTTTGCCAACAAAGGTCCGTCTAATCAAGGCTAGGCTTCCAGTAGTCATGTATGGATGTGAGAGTTGGACTGTAAAGAAAGCTGAGCACTGAAGAATTGATGCTTTTGAACTGTGGTGTTGGAGAAGACTCTTGAGAGTCCCTTGAACTGCAAGGAGATCCAACCAGTCCATCCTAACAGAGATCAGTGTTGAATATTCATTGGAAGGACTGATGTTGAAGCAGAAACTCCAATATTTTGGCCACCTGATGTGAAGAGCTGACTCATTTGAAAAGACCCTGCTGCTGGGAAAGATTGAAGGTGGGAGAAGAAGGGGACAATAGTGGATGAGATGTTTGGATGGCATCACCGACTCAATGGACATGATTTTGTGTAAAGTCTGGGAGTTGGTGATGGACAGGGAAGCCTGGCATGCTGCAGTCCATGGGGTCGCAAAATGTTGGACACGACTGAGCGACTGAACTGAACTGAAATGGATATAGGCGAAGTGGTATATTTATACAATGAACTACACTTAGCAACAAAAAGAAATAAACTAATGATACAGAGAAACATGGATAAGTACCCAAAAGAAGCCAGATAAAAGGGTATATACTGTATGGTTACATTTATTGAGACTCTAGAAAACTCACCCAATCTATGATAGGTAGCAGATCACTGGTTTAGGGGGTAGGAAAGAGGGATTGGCTGCAAAAGGAGAATAAGAGGACTTTGGGGATGATGGAAATATTTTATAGCTTTAATATGGTGGTGATGACATGGGTGTATACTATACATCTGTCCAAACTCATCAAATTATAAATTATTTTTTAAATGAGTGCATTTAATTGTATGCAAATTAGACCTTAATAAAATTGCTGGGAAAATGGCAAAGGGATATATAACATCTTATTATCAATATAATTTCTCCTAAAATAATGTGGCACATTTTATCCAAGGCTTTGCTTTAAATACATGTATTTCAAACTTTGTGTTAATTAAATCCTGCTTTCCTACTAGAAAGGAACATGCACCAAAAAAAAAAAAAAAAAAAGGAAAGGTTTTGTTTCAAACTTTTAGGATGGTGAAAATATTCTGTATAATATAGTGGCAGACATGTGTCATTGTATTTTTACCCAAACCCATAGAATATATAACACCAAGAGTGAACCCCAAGGTAAACTATTACTATGAACTTTGGGTAATTATGATATATCAATGTTGGTTCATTCTTGATATAAGAAAAAGTATCTTTCTGGTGAGTGATGTTCATAACGGGGAAGGGTAGAATTTGTGAGGGCAGAAGGCATGTAAGAAATCATGTACCTTCCTCTCAACTTTATCTGCAGTTCAGCAATTTCTTCAACTTACTTTTCTATTAAATTCAAATATGATAAATATAGGGATCCCTTGGTAGCTCAGCTGCTAAAGAATCCACCTGCAATGCAGGAGACCCTGATTTGACTCCTGGGTCAGGAAGATCCCCTGGAGAAGAGCTAGGCTACCAACTCCAGTATTCATGGGCTTCCCAGGTGGCTCAGACAGTAAAGAATCTGCCTGCAATTGGGAGACCTGGTTTCAGTCCCTGAGTTGGGAAGACACCGTGGAGGAGGGCATGGCAATCCACTCCAGTATTCTTGGTGGAGAATCCCCATGGACAGAGAAACCTAGTGGGCTGGTCCATGAGATCACAGAGTCAGACACAACTGAATGACTAAGTACAGAACAGCAAATGAGAAATATAATACATTTAAAAGACATGTACAGCCTGTTTTGTAAAATTGTTTTTATGTATCTACTTGCTTACCACCTACACATCCACAGTTTAGTCTGATTATGTGTATAAAGCTGTTTGGAAATATTCTTACCAAATGGCCATTTTCAGCAAATTGTTACTTGCTTTGTATTCAATGTTACCTACACTTTTTTCTTAATATACAAACAGCTCATACAGCTCAACACCAAAAAAAAAAAAAAAAAATCAAAAACTGGGCAGAAGACTTAAATAGATGTTTCTCCAAAGAAGACATACACATGGCCAATGGGCACATGAAAAGATACTTAACATGGCTAATTATTATAGAAATGCAAATCAAAACCACAATGAAGTATCACCTCACATCAGCCAGAATGACCATCATCAAAAAAATCTGAATAATAAATGATGAGGAGGGTATGGCAAAAAGGGAACCCTCCTATGCAGCTGGGAATGCAAATTGGCGCAGCCACGATGGAGTACAGTATGGAAGTTCCTTAAATTAAAAATACAGTTACCATATGAGCCAGCAATCCCACACCTGGGCATATATCTGGAAAAGACAAAAACTGCAACTTGGAAAGATATATGCATGTTAGTGTTCATAGCAGCTCTATTTACAATAGCTAAGACATGGAAGCAACCTAGGCTTCCTAAGCAACCTAAGCTTCATTCAACAAATGAAGGGGAAAAGAAAATATGGCATATATATATACAACATACACACACACACAATGAAATATCATTCAGCCATAAAAAACAGTGAAATAATGCCATTTGCAGAAACATGAATGGACCTAGAGATCATTATACAAAGTGAAGTCAGGCAGAGAAAGACAAATATCATAACATATCACTTATATGTAGAATCTTTAAAAATAACATAAAAGCACTAATTCCAGAAACAGAAAGAGACTCACAGACATAGAAAACAAATTTATGGTTACCAAAGAGGAGAGGTGGAGGGGAGGAATGAATTAGGAATTTGGGATTAACATATACAGACCACTACATATAAAATAAATAAGAACCTACTATATAGCGCAGGAAACTATATTCAATACCTTCTAGTAGCCTTTAATGGAAAAGAAACTGAAAAGGAACACACACACACACACACATACGAATCACTTGGCTGTATACCTGAAACTAACACAACACTGTAAATCAAATATATGTCAATTTAAGGGAAAAAAAAGAATAACCTAAAAAAATAAAAATTAAAGAAAACAATGCAGAGGTCAGCTGCCTCAGGTACTGACTCCTAAAATGCATGGGGATGATCTTGTCTACCCCTCCTCCCCTCAAATCCAGGGGATTACTGGCTTAGTATAGAAAAGCTACAGGTGGGTCTTTAGACTCTCTTTCAACAAAGATTACCCAGGGGCCTCGATCTTAAAGAACTACCCAGGCTTCAGGAAAACAGATCATCAGTATTGGATTTACTCCGTTCTCAGTTAAGTGACAATCCTGAATTCTAGCCAGCTGCCCTTCAAAGACAGTATCCTCTGGGGAAGATGAAAATTAAGGCTTAATGTAATGATGGGCTCCGTTGCTCAGAGCCCCTTAAAAAACTTCCAAACACCCCACCCTCCCTTTTCCAATCCTTTTAAGGAACAGATTAAAAAGAAGAAAGAAAGAAAAGAAAAAGAAATAAAGTTAAAGGTATGTTAAAACTAGAACTTGCTGTTACATAAAATGGGAGCTTAAGTCATTTTTATTTTTTAATGTTAAATAAAAGAATGACCCTAAGAGGCCTGAGGACTTTCAGACACTTGGGTTACATTAAAAAAAAATCTTTATTTAAAAAAACAACAGATGGAGAAGGAAATGGTAACCCACACCAAATATTCTTGTCTGGGAAATCCCATGGACAGAAGAGCCTGGCAGTGAGTCCATAGGGTCGCAAGAGCTGGACACAACTGAGCAACTAAACCACCACCACCACGGACATTGGGCCAGTGTCTAGTGCCACGGTTTCATCTGTGGTGGTTCCCACTTTGAAGATGTTTCCAACAGCTCCTGTTTTATGCACTTCCATCCTCTAAAACTAAGTAGAATTCAATTAATACTGGAGGTGTAAACATTGTAAATCTTCAATAAACCACTCTGTTGTTTTTTTATATACAAAACCCCCATCTTTTAATAGTTGATACCTCAAAGAGAGTTTTGAAAACAAAACTGTTATATTTATTTTCATTATATTTAAAATATTCAGAATTAAACTAAATTATCTGAAAAAAATAACAGATATTGTGATTGACCAGAAAGGTAAAGATATATGACCATATTTAAATAATCCTACCTAATAGCATTTACAATGTTTGATGGTTCCGGAGGGCAAATTGCTGTGCCAGGAATATCATTATATCTCCCTCCAAAGTACAGATATTAGAAAACAGATGAAGTCTCTATCATTTTCCTGAGGTTTTTTTCTTATTTTTATAAATGATACCTCACCAGTAAGTTAATCTTCTGGTGTCTCTAAAAGAAATGTCTCTAAATCTTTCCTGCCTGGGCTTCTCAATATTTTTCTTTAATGGACAGGAAATTAAATACCTTAGTCTCAGTCACATCAGGACATGGAAGTCCCCCTTCACAGCACAGAGATATTGCCTGACTTCTGCTTACTTTAAGGCTTAAATAGTCAGAAACTTCTGATACACCTGATTTGGTATCAGGGAAAGGAAAGAAGAGTAGGAAAAATATTCCAATATAGGCACTAATGATATCTATTATCAGAATAGATGAATTATTTATCCTGAGTTCCTATGATCCCCTGGGGCAAATCTATGTAGACATTATATCCCATCACTGTGCCCAGCACACAGTTATACTCACTAAATCTCACTTCACTAAGTGAATTAATACATTTCTCCCATTAAAGAGAAATTCTTGAGTTGTCACTCCTGTAATTTACCCACTTTCATTTAGGACATATGTAATATCCCCACGGGCTTCCCAGGTGGCTCAGTGGTAAAGAATCTGTTAGTCAATTCAGGAGACTCAGCTTTGATCCCTGGGTCAGGAAGATCCCCTGGAGAAGAAATGGCAACCTACTCCAGTATTCTTGCCTGGCAAATTCCATGGACAGAGGAAGCTGGCAGGCTACATTCCATGGGGTCATAAAAGAATTGGACACAACTTAGCAACTAAACAACTTATATCCCCACAGTGCTAAAACATCCAAGTGAAAAAAAAACAAAAATCAGCAAAAACTTTGACTATTTAAATTGAGCAACAAAAAGCTCTAGAATCTGTACTGTCTATCCACTAGCTATGTAGCAATCTATACTTAAATTCAATAACATTTAAAAATCAGGTGCTCAGTTGCCCTAGTCAATGTCAAGTGTTTAATAACTACACGTGTCTAGTGGCTATGGCATCAGATAGCACAAGCATAGAGTATTTGTATCATTACAGGAAAGTCAAAGTTTTGTTGAATGGAAAGTTCTAGGTGATTGCCTAAACTTTTTCCATTTCAGCTTGATGCTCTGTTTTCACAAATATATCAGGAGCTCAAGATCTTTTCTAAGTATGTGTTAGAGTCCCTTAAGAGAAGTGATTTAGGGAGTAAGGATATCCTGTAACTTGAGCTTATGAAAATTACTCCAAGACTGAAGAGAACTTGTTAATACACACTGAGGTAGATTTCAGTTTAGTTCAGTCATTCAATCGTGCCTGACTCTTTGTGACCCCATGGACTTCAGCACACCAGGCTTCCCTGTCCATCACCAACTCCCAGAGCTTGCTCAAACTCATGTCCATCAAGTAGGTGATGCCATCTAACCATCTCATCCTCTGTCATCCTCTTCTCCGCCTGCCTTCAATCTTTCATAGCATCAGTGTCTTTTTCAATGAGTCAGCTCTTTGCATCAGGTGGCCAAAGTATTGGAGTTTCAGCCTCAGCATTAGTTCTTCCAATGAACATTCAGGACTGTCCTCCCCTAGGATTGACTGGTCTGACCTCCCTGAAGTCCAAGGGACTCCCAAGAGTCTTCTCCAACACCTCAGTTCAAAAGTATCAACTCTTCAGTGCTCAGCTTTCTTAGTGGTCCAACTCTCACATCCATACATTACTACTGGAAAAACCATAGCTTTGACTAGATGGACCCTTGTTGGCAAAGTAATGTCTCTGCTTTTTAATATGCTGTCTAGGTTGGTCATAGTTTTTCTTCCAAGGAGCAAGTGTCTTTTAATTTCATGGCTACAGTCACCATCTGCAGTGATTTTGGAGCCCAAAAGTATAAAGTCTCTCACTGTTTCCACTATTTCCCCACCTATTTGCCATGAAGTCATGGGATTGGATGCCATGACCTTAGTTTTCTGAATTTTGAGTTTTAAGCCAGTCCTTTCACTTTCCTCTTTCACTTTTATCAAGAGCTTCTTCAGTTCCTCCTCACTCTCTGCCATAAGGGTAGATCTAGTATTCCCTGAAAGCAGAATCCTTTTCTTGTTCATTTTTCTATTTCTAGTAGCTAAGAAACTGCAGTTAGTAAAGGCTGAATAATAATAAATATGCATGTGTTCTAATAAATTACACATTCTCATTCAAACGCTTCACATACCTCTCATATTTGACACATTTATTTCAGATATCAAAGGTGTAGTAGATTCTGTTGCCTAGAGAATAAAGAAAGGATTTGCCTATCAGAAGATTTACCTTTTTATGGAATCTGTCTTCCTTCTTCTGCACCTCCAGTGCAGCCTATTTCTCATGTCTTCTATAGTACTGCGTGGGTGTTCAGTTGCTCAGTCGTGTCCAACTCTTTGTAACCCATGGACTGTAGCCCACCAGGTTCCTCTGTCTGTGGGATTTTCCAGGCAAGAACACTGGAGTGGGTTGCCATTTCCTCCTCCAGGGGATCTTCCCTAGCCGGGGCTTGAACCTGCATCTCCTGCCTCTCCTGCATTGGCAGGCAGATTCTTTACCACTAGCGCCACCTGGGAAGCCTCTATAGTACTGCTGCTGCTGCTAAGTCACTTCCGTCGTGTCTGAATCTGTGCGACCCCGTAGACAGCAGCCCATCGGGCTCCCATGTCCCTGGGATTCTCCAGGCAAGAACACTGGAGTGGGTTGCCATTTCCTTCTCCAATGTGTGAAAGTGAAAAGTGAAAGTGAAGTCACTCAGTTGTGTTCCACTCTTAGCGACCCCGTGGACCGCAGCCTACCAGGCTCCTCCATCCATGGGATTTTCCAGGCAAGAGTACTGGAGTGGGGTGCCATTGCTAGGCCTCATCTAATAATGATACTGACAGGAGTTTACACTGATCGGCCACATATCCTAGACTGATGACATATGTATGTAAGATTTTATTGTGCTTATAGTCTGAAATGTTTGTGTCCTTATGATGAAATTTTAATACAAATGTGATCTTATTGGGGGAGTGAGGCCTTTGGGAGATACTTAAGTCATAGAGTGGAGCCTTGCTAAATGGAATTTGTATCTTATAAAGAAGCTCCAGAGAGATCCCGAGCTTTCTACATACACCATGTGAGGATACAGCAACAAGACAACCATGTATTACCCAGGAAGTGAACTCCCACTTGATCAAGCTGGCACCTTGATCTTGGACTTCCAGAATCCAGGAATGTGAGAAATAAATTTCTTTTGATTATAAGCTACCCAGTCTATGGTATTTTCCTATAGCTGCCCAAATGGACAAAAATTCTGTCCGTTCTGGTATCCTTGTGAGTGAAAGGGGGTGGTATTAGTAGCTCGCTGGGACATTAGGCATGAGCCAAGGTCATCCAACTGGTTTTGTTCATATATTCCAGTAGTTCTATGCTACTGTAAACTGAATGTTTGTGTTTCCCCCAAATTCATATATTGAGCCCCAATTCCCAATGTGTTAGTACTTGGAGGTGGAGCCTTTGGAAGGTGATTAGCTCATGAGGGTAGAGCTTTCATGAATGGGATAAGTGCCCTTACAAAAGACTTTAGAAAGCTCCTGTGCCCCTCTACCATGTGAAAAGACAGCTATCTATGTATGAACCAGCAAGTGGGCTCTCTCACCAGACACCAAATCTGCCAGTACCTTGATCTTGAATTTCCCAGCCTTCAGAATCATAAAAAAATAAAATTTTGTTGTTTAAAGCCCCCCCACCCAACCCAGCCCAGTCCACCGTAGTCTGTCTCAGCAACCTGAACAGACATATGTGTAACTTTGTCTTTACTTTTTTGACCACTAGGAGTCCTCAACTTTCCCTGGATTTCTAGACCGTGGTTTCAGTAAGATTCAGACAGCCTCAGAAACACATTCCTACACATACAGCCAGATTTATAAACATTCATCATGCTCATTGAGCTCATTTTATTTATGGACTTTGATTAATATAATCTATGTTTCACAATTGTTTTGGCGACAATTAATTACGAAGGTTTAAATAATAAAAGTCTCTATAATAGTACCAAATGCAGATTTCTCCACTGCCCCTCAAGCTACCTGATATTCCAAGATAAGCTTTTTGGTCAGGACTTTGTCAAAATGACAAGTAACAGCCTAGGGTCAGGCCATTAGAAAGTGACTATGAGGACATCATTAAGATTGGAACTTAGGTGAAGAAGGAGGCAGCAAAAGAAGGGAGATGATCCAAAAAGGATAATCCTGAGGTCATCCTTGCTTGAAATCTATGTCAGTAAACTCTAACCATAAAATAAAAAACCATAAAATAAACCATAACCATAAAATCAAAAACCAAAAACCAGTAAAAGTCTAACCATAAAATCCACCAGGAGAAGATCCTTGGTCAGATCATTTTTTAAACTTCAAAACAAGATTGATTTCCATTCTGTAAATACCTCCTGTTCATTTAAATTAAGCAGCATTCATCCTTTGGCATTCTTCCCCTGGTTACATTAGGAAAGGAGAACTTGATCCATAACTCAACCAGTCTAACAACACTGTTGAGATGCCTCCTCCCCGAGAAAAAGGGGTAGTCAAGGGGGTGGTCTCAATAACCACTAAAAATCTCTCAGAACATAAAGCTTTCCTTGTAACCAGTTCTCTCAGTGCTCAGAAAAGGGAAGCAGTCCCTGCATTTTCTCTTAGTGTTATAGAAAACGATCGATAATGTTCATCTATGGATTTGATCACAACAAGGATGTTTGGTGAAACAGGAAGTGAGAGATTTCACTGTTTTATGGCAAGGAGCCTATCTTTAGTATGCAAGGCGGAATGAGTGCCTGGAGAAATGTGAATACTCTGTCCAGGGCTCTGACATTTGTGTGTGCAGAATGGTAGGTAACACTTTAATAGAGAAGAGTGCAGCACTGCTCAAATGAAAGCCTCTTTCTTGCCCTTTGAAAACTGTCCCTCCAAGATTTTTCCTGCGGAGCAGCATCAGGTGAGAGTGTCTCCCAGGGTCCTTGCCAGTTCTTGTATAGCTGTGGCTTGGCCTGGCAATGCACGGTGATACAACCAGCACAGGTGTGCCTCCACCACACAAACATTATGTGCACTCAGGGTTGTATTTCACCAGAATGGAAGAAAGTAAGAGCCTGAGATGGGACAACCTAGTTGATAATCTCAATCACAAAATTACATATGAGAATATAACACATTTCTGAGTAGTGATAAAAGGAAGAGTTGTTCCATTTATTTATTGTTCTCTATTGGATATTCATAACCATATGGTATCAGGTGACCAAAGGTAAAATTGGTAAATGATCATTTATGTCTTAAGATATGAAAAGGCTTCCCAGCACTAAGAGAAAAAATACTTTCTCTCACTGATAGATGAAGTTCCCCAATATTAAAGATCCATTCCTTTGGTTTAAGCCTTAACCATGACAGGCTGAGAATATTCACAGCACTTGGCTATTACAGTGAAAATGGTTTAATTGCACTAAGGAGTCTTTCAACTCTCCCAGCCAGCTGAAAAACAAAAATACCCCCCATAACTTCTTTTGCATTGCCCTTGTTCCTTTGTCAAAGATGAGTTGACTGTTATGGGGGATCTATTTCCAGGCTCGCTATTCTATTCCATTGATCTATTTGTCTATTCTTTCACCAATACCACAGTCTTGATTACTGTAGCTTTATAGTAAGTGTTGAAGTCAATTAGCACCAATCTTCAAAATTCTGAACTTCTCCTTCAAGATCATGACTATTCTAGGTCTTTTGCTTCTCCTTATAAACTATAGAAACGGGACTTCCCTGGCAGTCCAGTGGGTTAAGACTCCATGCTTCCACTGCAAGGGGCACAGGTTTGATCTCTGGTCAGGAAACTCAGATCCTGACCAAATAAATAAAATAAGAAAATGAAATAAACTGTAGAATCAGTTTGTCAATTTTCATAAAATAACTTGCTGGAATTTGGGGGGATTGCATTGAATCTATAGATCAACTCAATTTGGAAGAGCTGACATCTTGACAATACTGAGTCTTTCCTCTCAATGAACATGGAATATTTCTTGATATATGCAGCTATACTTTGATTTCATTCATTAGTTTTTTAGTTCTCATATGGATCTTGTACATATTTTGTTAGCTTCATACCTATTTCATTCTGCATGGTGCTAATGTAACCAGCATTTTGCTTTTAATTTCAAATCCCACTTGTCCATTATTGGTATACAGGAAAATAATTGAGTTCTGTATGTTAACTTTGTATTTTGCAACCTGCTATAATCACTTATTAGCTTTGGTGGGGGGGGTTGTTTCTCTGGGCTTTTTTCTTTTTTTGTCTTTTTTTTTTTTTCCCCAAACTGTATACCTTTTACCTCCTTTTCTCACCTTACTGTACAAGCAAGGACTTCCAATATGACACTGAAAAGGAGTAGTGAAAGGAGACATTGTTGTACCTGATGTTAGTGGGAAGATTTTAATTTCTCACCATTAAGTATAATGCTACTGCAGGATTTGTGTAGAATTTTTCAAGTTGAGGAAGTTTCTCTGTATTGCTAGCTTTCTGAATTTTTCATAAATTTCATAAGTTATCATAAATCAGTGTCAGATTTTTGTCAAATGCCATTTCACCATCTATTGATACTATCATGTGGTTTTTCTTTTTTAGTGTGTTAATGTGATGGATTGCATTGATTTTTCCCACACTTTCTTAAAGGTAGTGTCTGAATGCAAATTTTTTCCAATTAGTGAGAATTGAATGGCAGAGCCAGACAGTTCTGTTTTCCTGCTCTTCTGTTTTCTGCTGGTGAGCAGCCAAGAAACCAGGGGTTTGACATCAGCATTCCAGGGCCCAACATTTCATGGCTGTTGAAAGGTAGTTGTGGAAGCACCAGGGGCAGTGTACCAACCCCTGGATCACAGGCTGCATGGGATTTTCTTCATGTCTGCAGTTCAAGTGTGTGGACTTCCGAATCCCCATCTCTTGGTTACAGTAACTCCAGCATCTTCCAGAACTACATATTATTTTTTAATATCTTGTTCCCTGTATGAAATGCCTTTCTGCTTAAAATACCTAGAGTTGATTCTGTTTCTAAAACTGACAAGGGACTATCACAGATGTGGATAAGCATGCTTATTGGAGAAAATGACTGAAGCAATGGGAGGGAATAAAATTTCTCATGAGGACATGAGCTCTAAAACAGAGAGAGAAAACAAGGAACCAGTCCCATTTCATATTTGACTTCCTTGAAGACAGCTTACTTCAGAAGTATTTACAAGATAACTCAGGCTGGCCTTGTTCACAAAATTAAAATATAAAAATCATTGGGACTTCCCTGGCAGTCCAGTGGTTAAGACTCTACACTTCCAATGCAGGGGGCACTGGTTTGATCCCTAGTCAGGGAACTAAGATCCTGTATTCCACACAGTGCAACCAAAAAAAAATAATAATAATTTAAATTTTTTTAATATATATATTTTAAAAATACAATAATTATCAATGTCTCTCAACTAACCTCCAACTAAATCTCATTGCTATCACACAATGTCCTTCATTTGTTCTTTGTTCTTTTATAACTACCTCCTTCACTCCTTCCACTCCATTTAAATAAAATAAAAGAATAAGATTGGAAGGTGCCTCACAGCTATTTCAGTTAAATGGTACTACTTTATAGGCTTATAAAGAGGCCAAATCAGCAGAATGACTTTCCTAACATTAGCTATACATGATCTAATGGCCACATGTAACCCAACATTACCCCACACATAGCTGGACTGCAGAGAAGTAAACAAATATCAGAGGGTCACTCTAGACATTTAATGCTCAATATATATGACAGAAGTAGGAATGAATTTTCTCAAAACTCCAAGTATCATGCCTCATCCCCTACAGGACTTGACATCTTTATCTTCCTACAGACAGAACAGCAAGGATTTCATAGCAGTATTGCAGCCAGTGAAAATTTCTGAATCTCTAAGCCAAAAGGAACACTACATCCCTGACTGACCACAAGGCAAAGCAGGAAAAGGAGAAACCAATCTTTCTCTAACCCATGGTCTTTGCTCAGCCCTTGGGCTCTTTGGGGAGCCCATTCTTTACATTCTCACTTTAACTGGAAGTTTGCTGTTGTTACTGACCAGGGTTCTTGGCCTCCTTAATCAATAGAAATTGATCAGAGGCCAGACAAGAAATTCAGGCAAGGCTTTATTGGGCTGCCTGCTGCAGCAAGGGGGTGAGAGAATAAACAACAGATCCCTTTGCTTGTTCACTCCCTGAAGGCAAACTTGTTCTTTATATAGGATAGGGGTGGCGGTGTGTCCAGAGGTCAGGCCAGAGGGGTGGCTTAGGCGGTTTGCTCACCCCTTAGGTGGTGGTGTGTGCAGGGGGCATGAGCATACCCTACTTTTGCTTCCAGCCCCCTGGCTCTTCAAAAGTGGTGGTTGGGTTTTTTTGTTTCCTTGTATCTTTTGTCCAGAATTTGCCCCAACTGCACATGAATTCAGTTATTCTCAGTCCCATACAGTTTCTTTGTATTTTGTGTTCGAAAAGAGGTGTGTCCTGTTGTAAGCATCGCAGCACTGCAGGAAAGGGTCCCAGGACCCAGCCTGTCTCATTGTGATGGCAATTATTAGTGCTAAAGAAAAATCAGGCATTGATTGCTTAAGCCTGTTTGACTACTGGTTGAAGGTGTGCTGAGTACAACTGACCCTCGGCTTAAGGGTTCCTACTGCTGCTGCTAAGTCACTTCAGTTGTGTCCGACTCTGTGTGATCCAATAGATGGCAGCCCACCAGGCTCCCCCGTCCCTGGGATTCTCCAGGCAAGACCACTGGAGTGGGTTGCCATTTCCTTCTCCAATGTGTGAAAGTGAAAAGTGAAAGTGAAGTTGCTCAGTCTTGTCTGACTCTTCGCGACCCCATGGACTGCAGCCTACCAGGCTCCTCCATCCATGGGATTTTCCAGGCAAGAGTACTGGAGTGGGGTGCCATTGCCTTCTCCATAAGGGTTCCTAAAGGACCTTTAAGATCCTACAGATATTTTATGCCAATAGGAGACTTTGATCTGGACATGTGAAAGCTGACTGATCTTGCATCAGCTCCAAGAATCAATTACATATTTGCCTGTAAATGAAAGTTCTGCTCAAGTCTTAAGAGCCCCATTATCCAGGCACACACTCCTCATAAGATTGCAGCCTGGATCGCTGAGCCCTTCCCACATCACAGACTTTGCCTTGTCTTCACTATGATGGTGCCTCTTGAAAGAAACTACAAAACTCTCACTCATCATGTGTCTTGACTAATGATTTCCTTTAAAACAGACACAGCTGAGATGAAGAAACCAAGAAAATAGCCTCTAGATAACTGAAATAGGCCTCACAAAGGATCATTACTGCCGTCCTGACCATTATCAAGTTCTCAATGTCTATAGCTCTTCATTCACACCCAGCTCTAATTGTTTGGCTGTTTTCTGTTTTTCCCCTGAGCATGTGTTAGTTGAAACTGTTGTTACAAAGACCATAAAATTCCTGATCATTATTCATAAATGCTCACTTGGTTTCTATTTATTCTGTGTTTACACAGAAATTGGACAAGCTTTCTTTCTGTTCACTTCAGTGCAGATTAGTTAAGTAAAGGTCGTAAAAGATGCTTTTATAGTTCATGATGTACATATAATATATAACAATAAATTTATAAAATATACATTACATAAAGTAAATGTATATAATAAATATGCAAATATATGGCTACATTTACAAGTTTGCACTAACTGTCTATACTCAGGCTCTTCATTCCCATTCCATTCTATGAAGCTTGGTTTTTGTTGTTATTGTCTTTTGTTAATGTCATTGCATACCCAATGAAAACAGGGATGAGTGTATTGTTGCAAAAGGCAGCTACAATGGCATCAGCAAGAAGTAATATTAATAGCTGCCAAATTGATGAGATGAAATAAACACATAATTATATGGGTATTTTACCTCAAAAAAGAAAGACAATGTGATATCACATAATTCATGCCTATTGGCCTTACATGCCTTGAAAGTAGACAATTTAATCCCCAATACACTAAGTGATGTTCTTGTGATGGTACTGATAAATCTTCAAGAAAAGATTTAAACTACATCCAGTATATTCTTATTGGGACCCATGTCTTCCTGAGTTTGAATGATGGATCTGTCATTGGTGACCTTGAACAAATTATTTTCCTCAGTTACCTCCTATGAACTAAGTCAAAATAGTTCCTATTTCCCTAAACAACTATAAGATTAAATGAGATTATGTACATAAACTGTTCAGTATAGTGTCTGGCACACAGTATTCAATAAATGTTGGATACTATAAATAAGTAAATTCAATACTGTATACTCTTTTTAAGAAGCTTTAAGTGTATGCAACGCATTTTATCTAATTTTCCAAACAAGTTGATATAATTTGGCACTTACAGGGGTAAGCTCTTGTAATAATGACAATAATAGTTACCATCTTTGTGTGCCTCCAGGCCAAGCAATGCACCAGGTGTTGAATATGACGTTATAATCCTGCTGGGCAATGATGGTGCAACATAGCCAGGTGTGGATCTGAGAAGTTTGGAGAAGGCAAATTTATTCTCTACTAGCCTTGGTGATTGATTTTAGTTTGAGCATTAAATACTTACAAATTGCCTTCTTCTTAAGAAAGCAGAGGAATGTGCCATGATTTTCTTTAGGTTACTATATTAAGCCAACATCATTTGGAACTAGAAGGAATAAACTTAAAAAAAAACTTTCTATTTTGTATTGGAGTATAGCCAATTAACGATATTGTGACAGTTTCAGGTAGACAGTCAAGGGACTCAGCCATACATACACACATGCATCCATTCTCCCCTAAACTCCCCTCCCAGCTAGGCTGCCACATAACATTGAGCAGAGTTCCATGTGCTATACCGTCCTCGTTGGTTATCCATTTTAAATATAGCAGTGTGTACATGTCAATCTAGAAAGGATAAGATTTGTTAGAAGAAGGAGGAGCAGAAAGAGGAGAAAGGGAGGAGGAGAGGGAGAAGAGGAGAGGAAAAGAAGGTAGCATTCTTAAGTATCTGACCTATGACGAGTAATGTGTCTGGTTTTTAACATGAATTATCTTTATTCCTGCCAGGTAGTTATTATTATCCCCAATTTAGATGTGGATAAACTGTAGTTCAGGGAAATCATTATCTGCTCAGGGACAAAAAGTAAGTAATAAAGTCAAAACTCCAATCCAGTTGCGTAAGACCGCATACTATTCCCAATCCCAGGTGACTCTAATTATAGAGGAAATCCTCTATATGCACCTTATGGCTCCCTGACAGTATCCATAAAGGAGTCATCCTTGTAAGGAACTTTCTAGTACAACAGGAACCCATCCAGAGTAACTCCTTGACAAGACCAGTTGAATCTGTCCATCTCTCAGACTGACCAGCCTGGCCCTCCTCAACCACACACTCACTCAGTTCTTGCCCTGGAAGCAAAATCATGTCCTAAAAATAATCTTTTGACCTAGGAAGGAATCTCTCCTGGTGCCTATAGCAAGCAGGAGCCTTTGGGGTTTGGAAAAGCAGTCCTAAGGGCAAGACAACTCAGCTCTGCAGGGAAACCAGCTAAACCCTCTCCTTTTCCAAGAATGATAGGCCAGGAAGACCCCACAGACATGATACCCCATTTCTTCCTTCTGCCACAGATGCTCTTCTCATTCTTTGCCTAACCTAAAATCCACTATTGGTTCTAGGCTCTAACAGCAGCTGCTGTGTTTTGCTGAAGGGACAGAGAATCATACATCAAAGCTCTGCAAGCCTGAAATGTTGTCTCTTGAGTACAGGGACATATTAGAAAGTATCCCCAAGCTTGGATAGTGGAAAGTCCCAGCAGTGGAGGGGGCTGGTGGTGTGACATCCACTTTCCATGTTTTAACAATTCCCTATTTAACAACTGCCTACCCAAACTGCATGCATCATTAAATATTTGATACAGGTTAAAAATATAAAGTGAGCTTTTTCAAGTGGGTTTTAATCTGGTGGTGGTTTAGTCGCTAAGTTGTGTCTGACTTTACGATCACATGGACTATAGCCTGCCAGGTTCCTCTGTCTATGGGATTCTCCAGGCAAGAATACTGGGGTAGGTAGCCATTCCCTTCTTCAGGGGATCTTCCTGACCCAGGGATTGAACCTGAATCTCCTGCATTGCAGGTAGATTCCTTATCATCTGAATCACCAGAGAAGCCCTTCAGTTCAGTTCAGTTCAGTTCAGTTCAGTTGCTCAGTCGTGTCCGACTCTTTGTGACCCCATGAATCACAGCACGCCAGGCCTCACTGTCCATCACCAACTCCCGGAGTTTACTCAAACTAATGCCCATCGAGTCAGTGATGCCATCCAGCCATCTCATCCTCTGTCGTCCCCTTCTCCTCCTGCCCTCAATCCCTCCCAGCATCACAGTCTTTTCCAGTGAGTCAACTCTTCGCATGAGGTGGCCAAAGTACTGGAGTTTCAGCTTCAGCATCAGTCTGAGAAGCCCTTGCTGCTGCTAAGTCACTTCAGTAGTGTCCGACTCTGTGCGACCCCATAGACAGCAGCCCACCAGGCTCCCCCATCCCTGGGATTCTCCAGGCAAGAATACTGGAGTGGGTTGCCATTTCCTTCTCCAATGCATGAAAGTGAAAAGTGAAAGTGAAGTCGCTCAGTTGTGTCTGACTTGTAGCGACCCCATGGACAGCAGCCTACCAGGCTCTTCCATCCATGGGATTTTCCAGGCAAGAGTACTGGAGTGGGGTGCCATTGCCTTCTCCCCAAGAAGCCCTGAGGGAGACACAATTAAAAACCTGTTTGGTCATGGTCAAAGGAGTCTAGCAGAGGTAGCTAAGACATGGGACTCAATGTCTAAGCACCAAATTCAGGACTTCACTGCATCATAATATCTGTCAAGACCTGGAGTTATGTGATACAAAGATGTCCATTTCCTATCTCTACTAGAGTTTCAAACTAAATTGGCACCAATTTGCTCAATAGTTTCCCATTTTATGTAGCATATCTGAACAGGAATATTGATGGACACATGACAAATCAAAAGCAGGTAAGGGAAGAACATCTTATACTTGAGATTTCATGATTCCTAGACATGACTATTGGGGGAGTGAATGCAGCCAGCCACACAGGCGGTAGATTTGGGCGGGAGTGGGGGGGGGGGTGCCATTCCCAGCAGAAGAGGCATAGAGGATGGCCTCTGATATAAAGAGTGATCTCCTCGCCCCACCCCACACCCCATCAGGTGCACTCTCTTTTTAGACACTCTGTTACTTCCCCTCTAGCCACTTTCTGGCTCTGGCCCACCTACCCTAGGAGATTTCCTCAGTGCTCCAGCCCACAGCAGCCTCCCTTCTCAAAGCCCCAGCACTTACTGACCCTGTCAATCAGCCCAGCATTTACTTGTGGTAGGCAGAATAAGAACTTCCTCACTCCCAGAAGTCCACATCCTTGGAAATGCAAATATGTTACTTTACATGGCAAAAGAGACTTTGAAGATGTGATTCAACTAAGGACCTGGAGATGAAGACATTGGCCTGGATAATAAGTGCTGTGCTGTGCTTAGTCGCTCAAGGGAATAATCGCTTTTCAATTCTGTGCACTATAGCCCACCAGGCTCCTCTGTCCATGGGAATTCTCTAGGTAAGAATACTGGAGTGCATTGCCATGCCCTCCTCCAGGGGATCTTGCCAACCCAGGGATTGAACCCAGGTCTCGCACACTGCAGGCAGATTCTTTACAGTCTGAGCCACCAGGAAGTCAAATGGTGAGTGACCTGGTATTAGGAACCATATTGTAATCTGGCAGAAAGTTTAAAGCACATTTGTGGAATATCAGAATTAGAAAGGAAGTTCAGAATCTCTCAGTCCAATAAATTGTTCACAAAAGTGGAAACAGAGGTCCAAATGTTTTACTTAAGTCACACCTTTTGAGTTAGGGGGTAGGAATTAGAATCCTAAATCAAGACCGGGAGCTGACTGTGGCTCAGATCATGAACTCCCTATTGCCAAATTCAGACTTAAATTGAAGAAAGTAGGGGAAACCACTAGACCATTCAGGTATGACCTAAATCAAATCCCTTACGATTATACAGCGGAAGTGGCAAATAGATTCAAGGGGTTAGATCTGATAGACAGAGTGCCTGAAGAACTATGGATGGAGGTTCATGACATTGTACAGGAGGCAGTGATCAAAATCATCCTTAAGGGGGGAAAATGCACAAAGGTAAAACAGTTGTCTGAGGAGGCTGTACAAATAGCTGAGAAAAGAAGAAAAGCTAAAGGCAAAGGCAAAGGAGAAAAGGAAAGATATATCCATTTGAATGCAGAGTTCCAAAGAATAGTAAGGAGAGATAAGAAAGCCCTCCTCAGTGATCAGTGCAAAGAAATAAAGAAAAACAATAGAATGGGAAAGACTAGAGATCTCTTCAAAAAAATTAGAGATACCAAGGGAACATTTCATGCAAAGATGGGCACAATAAAGGACAAAAATGGTATGGACCTAACAGAAGCAGAAGATATTAAGAAGAGGTGGCAAGAATACACAGAAGAACTATACAAAAAAGATCTTCATGACCCAGATAACCATGATGGTTAGAGCCTGGCTAGAGCCAGGTGAATGTGAAGTCAAGTGGGCCTTAGGAAGCATCAATACAAACAAAGCTAGAGGAGGAGATGGAATTCCAGTTGAGCTATTTCAAATCCTAAAAGATGATGCTGTGAAATTGCTGCACTCAATATGCCAGCAAATTTGGAAAACTCAGCATGGCCACAGGACTGGAAAAAGTCAGTTTTCATTCCAATCCCAAAGAAGGGCAATGCCAAAGAACATTCAAACCATTGCACAATTGCACTCCTCTCACACTCTAGCAAAGCAATGCTCAAAATTCTCCAAGTCAGGCTTCAACAGTATGTGAATCGTGAACTTTCAGATGTTCAAGCTGAATGTAGAAGAGACAGAGGAACCAGAGATCAAATTGCCAAGATCTGTTAGATCATCAAAAAAAGAAGAGAATTCCAGAAAAACATCTACTTCTGCTTTATTGACTATGCCAAAACCTTTGACTGTATGGATCACAACAAACTGTGGGAAATTCTACAAGAGATGGGAATACCAGACCACCTGACCTGCCTCCTGAGAAATCTGTTTGCAGGTAAAGAAAGAACAGTTAGAACTGAATATGAAACAACAGACTGGTTCCAAATTGGGAAAGGAGTACATCAGGGCTATATTTTGTCAACCTGCTTATTTAACTTATGTGCAAAGCACATCACGCATAATGCTAAGCTGGATGAAGCACAAGCTGAAATCAAGATTGCCAGGAGAAATATCAATAATCTCAGATATGCAGATGATACCACCCTTATGGCAGAAAGTGAAGAGGAACTAAAAAGCCTCTTGATGAAAGTGAAAGAGTACAGTGAAAAAGCTGGCTTAAAACTCAACATTGAAAAACCTAAGACCATGGCATCCAGTCCCATCACTTCATGGCAAATAGATGGGGAAACAATGCAAACAGTGTCAGACTTTATTTTTGGGGACTCCAAAATCACTGCAGATGGTGACTGCAGCCATGAAATTAAAAGATGCTTGCTGCTTGGAAGAAAAGCTAGGACAAACCTAGACAGCATATTAAAAACCAGAGCTATGACTTCGCCAACGAAGGTCCATCTAGTCAAAGCTATGGTTTTTCCAGTAGTCATGTATGGATGTGAGAGTTGGACTATAAAGAAAGCTGAGCACCGAAAAATTGATGCTTTTGGACTGTGGTGTTGGAGAAGACTCCTGAGAGTCCCTTGGACTGCAAGGAGATCAAACCAGTCCATCCTAAAGGAAATCAGTCCTGAATATTCATTGGAAGGACTGATGCTGAGGTTGATACTCCAATACTTTGGCCACCTGATGTGAAGAACTGACTCATTAAAAAAGACCCTGATGCTGGGAAAGGTTGAAGGCAGGAGAAGGGGATGACGGAGGATGAGATGGTTGGATGGCATCACTGACTCAATGGACATGAGTTTAAGCAAGCTTCAAGAGTTGGTGATGGACAGGGAAGGCTGGCGTGCTGCAGTCCATGGGGTTGCAAAGAGTCGGACACAGTTGAGTGACTGAACTGAACTGAATCTTGACTCCAAGCACACTTTTCACTACCCCCTCCCCTGACTGCATCCACTGGCAAAGTAAAACAATCTACAAAACCAACCACAGTGTAAGAGAAGGTGAAACAATGAGTAATGCAAAAGTAAAGAAATTTACTCATCTGGACTGGTTTAGGTTTGGGTTTTATTTTTTAGCAGTCTACCTATCTTAAATGACAGCACCAATGTGGAATATCCTTCTGCAAAACTGTCAATATTCTAAATGTTGGGCCAGTAATTGGGGGGCAGGAGGAGAAGGGGACGACAGACGATGAGATGGCTGGATGGCATCACAGACTTGATGGGCATGAGTTTGAGTGAACTCCGGGAGTTGGTGATGGACAGAGAGGCCTGGCGTGCTGTGATTCATGGGGTTGCAAAGAGTCGGACACGACTGAGCAACTGAACTGACTGACTAACTGACTTGCCTGGTCATTGAGCCTCACTACAAATCACATTAGCCCTGAAGTAAGCAGACATGCCCATGTTGTCCTCTGAGTCCTCAGGGGACCAGACATCTTATCAGATGTAGCAGAGACAAGCCATGTTCAGGTACCTCAAGCCTTAGTGGCACCTGGAAATATAATAAAGTCAAGCCAAATACTCTTACTATGTTCTTGCCAATAAAACAAAGAAAATACAATCCATTTTTAAACTGTTGGGGCTATGAGAGATATTGTATACATAGTGGCTGGCACACAGCTGAAACTCAATTGATGACATTAAAATATTTATATATTTTTCTTTTGTTTTACACATAACTTTTCATATCCACTGCATATGCAACATCTTTTAGATAATTTTATATCTAGGTTATTAATAAAACACTGATGTTCCCTTTCTCCAGTGTTTACATAGATCCACTTGTTTTGAAGGTCTCAGCAAGGGGCTTCCCTGGTGGCTTAGTTGTAAAGAATCTGCCTGCCAGTGTAGAGGACATAGGTTCGATCCCTGGTCTGGGACAATCCCACATGCTGCGGAGCAACTAAATCCATGAGCCACAACTACACAGCCAAAAATAAACAAATACAATTAAAAAGAAAATAAAGATCTTAGCAAAATCCCCACCAGGATTTACATCCTTCCTGTCTTTGGCAACCACTTCTGTTCCTGCTCCCCCAGTAGTGGTTTCTTAAAACTCTAAACATGCTTTAGGGAAAATGATTCAGAAGCTTCGTATCTCTTCCCATGTTGATTAATATAAAAAAGTTTTGGTTCATGCCCTTCTTTATACAACACAATCAACTTATTAAGACTTTATTTTTTTAGAGACATTTTCAGTTCACAAGAAAGTCCAGAGGAAGGTACAGAGACTTTCCATATTCCTCCTGCATTCACACATGCATAGCCTCCCCCAGTATTAGGAACACCCACCAGAGTGGTACATATGTTACAACAACACTGACATCATAGTTACTCAGTATATATTTAACCTTAGAGTTAACGCTTACTGTTGTATATGCTATGGGTTTGGACAAATATGTAAGGACATGTATCCATCCCAAGTAAGATGGTAGGTGTTGCGAGAAGGCATCAGAGGGCAAACACACTGAAACTATAATCAAAGAAAACTAGCCAATCTGATCACATGAACCACAGCCTTGTTTAACTCAATGAAACTAAGCCATGCCATGTGGGGCCACCCAAGACCGACGGGTCATGGTGGAGAGGTCTGACAGAATGTGGTCCACTGGAGAAGGGAATGGCAAACCACTTCAGTATTCTTGCCTTGAGAACCCCATGAACAGTATGAAAAGGCAAAATGATAGGATACTGAAAGAGGAACTCCCCAGGTCGGTAGGTGCCCAATATGCTACTGGAGATCAGTGAAGAAATGACTCCAGAAAGAATGAAGGGATGGAACCAAAGCAAAAACAATACCCAGTTGTGGATGTGACTGGTGATAGAAGCAAGGTCCGATGCTATAAAGAGCAATAGTGCATAGGAAACTGGAATGTTAGCTCCATGAATCAAGGCAAATTGGAAGTGCTCAAACAGGAGACGGCAAGAGTGAACATTGACATTCTAGGAATCAGCGAACTAAAATTCACTGGAATGGTTGAATTTAACTCAGACCATTATACCTACAACTGTGGGCAGGAATCCCTTAGAAGAAATGGAGTAGCCATCACAGTCAACAAAAGAGTACGAAATGCAGTACTTGGATGCAATCTCAAAAACGACAGGATAATCTCTGTTTATTTCCAAGGCAAACCATTCAAGACCACAGTAATCCAAGCCTATGACCCAACAAGTAATGCTGAAGAAGCTGAACGGTTCTATGAAGACCTACAAGACCTTTTAGAACTAACACCCAAAAAGGATGTCCTTTTCATTATAGGGGACTGGAATGCAAAAGGAAGAAGTCAAGAAACACCTGGAGTAACAGGCAAATTTGGCCTTGGAGTACGGATTGAGGCAGGGCAAAGGCTAATAGAGTTTTGCCAAGAGAACGCACTGGTCATAACAAACACCCTCTTCCAACACCACAAGAGAAGACTCTACACACGGACATCACCAGATGGTCAACACTGAAATCAGATTGATTATATTCTTTGCAGCCAAAGATGGAGAAGCTCTATACAGTCAGCAAAAACAAGACCAGGAGCTGACTGTGGCTCCAATCATGAACTCCTTATTGCCAAATTCAGACTGAAATTGAAGAAAGTAGGGAAAATCACTAGACCATTCAGGTATGACCTAAATCAAATCCCTTATGAGTATACAGTGGAACTGAGAAATAGATTTAACGGACTAGATCTGATAGACAGACTGCCTGGTGAACTATGGACGGAGGTTTGTGACATTGTATAGGAGACAGGGATTAAGACCATCCCCATGGAAAAGAAATGCAAAAACGCAAAATGGCTGTCTGAGGAGGCCTTACAAATAGCTGTGAAAAGAAGAGAAGAGAAAAGCAAAGGAGAAAAGGAAAGAGATTCACATTTGAATGCAGAGTTCCAAAGAATAGCAAGGAGAGATAGGAAAGCATTCCTCAGTGATCAGTGCAAAGAAATAGAGGAAAACAACAGAATGGGAAAGACTAGAGATCTCAAGAAAATTAGAGATACCAAGGGAACATTTCATGCAAAGATAGGTTTGATAAAGGACAGAAATGGTATGAACCTAACAGAAGCAGAAGATATTAAGAAGAGGTGGCAAGAATACACAGAAGAACTGTACAAAAAAGATCTTCACGACCCAGATAATCATGATCGAAAGATCACTCACCTAGAGTCAGGCATCCTGGAATGTGAAGTCAAGTGGGCCTTAGGAAGTATCACTACGAACAAAGCTAGTGGAAGTGATGGAATTCCAGTTGAGCTATTTCAAGTCCTAAAAGATGATGCTGTGAAAGTGCTGCACTCAATATGCCAGCAAATTTGGAAAACTCAGCAGTGGCCATGGGACTGGAAAAGGTCAGTTTTCATTCCAATCCCAAAGAAAGGCAATGCCAAAGAATGCTCAAACTACTGCACAGTTGCACTCATCTCACACGCTAGTAAAGTAATGCTCAAAATTCTCCAAGCCAGGCTTCAGCAATATGTGAACTGTGAGCTTCCAGATGTTCAAGCTGGTTTTTAAAAAGGCAGAGGAACCAGAGATCAAATTGCCAACATCTGCTGGATCATCGAAAAAGCAAGAGAGTTCCAGAAAAACATCTATTTCTGCTTTATTGACTATGCCAAAGCCTTTGACAGTATGGATCACAATAAACTGTGGAAAATTCTGAAAGAGATGGGAATATACCAGACCACCTGATCTGCCTCTTGAGAAACCTATATTTAGGTCAGGAAGCAACAGTTAGAACTGGACATGGAACAGCAGACTGGTTCCAAATAGGAAAAGGAGTACGTCAAGGCTGTATATTGTCACCCTGCTTATTTCACTTATATGCAGAGTACATCATGAGAAACACTGAGCTGGATGAAGCACAAGCTGGAATCAAGATTGCCGGGAGAAATATCAATAATCTCAGATATGCAGATGATACCACCCTTATGGCAGAAAGTGAAGAGGAACTAAAAAGCCTCTTGATGAAAGTGAAAGAGGAGAGTGAAAAAGTTGGCTTAAAGCTTAACATTCAGAAAACAAAGATCATGGCATCTGGTCCCATCACTTCATGGCAAATGGGAAAACAGTGGAAACAGTGTCAGACTTTATTTTTGGTGGCTCCAAAATCACTGCAGATGGTGATTGTAGCCATGAAATTAAAAGACACTTACTCCTTGAAAGTAAAGTTATGACCAACCTAGACAGCATATTAAAAAGCAGAGACATTACTTTGCTAGCAAAGGTCTGTCTAGTCAAGGCTATAGTTTTTACAGTGGTCATGTATGGATGTGCGAGTCGGACTATAAAGAAAACTGAGCGCCGAAGAATTGATGCTTTTGAACTGTGGTGTTGGAGAAGACTCTTGAGAGTCCCTTGGACTGCAAGGAGATCCAACCAGTCCATACCAAAGATCAGTCCTGGGTGTTCATTGGAAGGACTGATGCTGAAGCTGAAACTCCAATACTTTGGCCACCTCATGCAAAGAGCTGACTCATTGGAAAAGACGCTGATGCTGGGAGGGACTGGGGGCAGGAGGAGAAGGGGACAACAGAGGACGAGATGGCTCGATGGCATCACTGACTTGATGGACATGAGTTTGAGTAAACTCCAGGAGTTGGTGATGGACAGGGAGGCCTGGCGTGCTGCGATTCATGGGGTCGCAAAGAGTCAGACACGACTGAGCGACAACTGAACTGGACTGATGTATCCATCACTAGAGTAACATAAAATGTATTTTCACTGTCTTAAGAAAAAATCCTCTCTTCTCCACATATTCATCCCTCTTTATGGTTCTTTCTTTGGATTTCCATCTCTCTGCTTACATTTTTGTCCATCTGTTCTTACATGCTGTCTACTTGACAGTCCTTAGCATATTAATCATGGTTGTTTTAAATTCCCAGTCTAAGGCCAAAACTGTGCCATGTCTGCTTCTGATCTTTGCTCTGACTACTCATGTTGTGTTTTTTGCCTCTTAGTATCTCTTTAATTTTTCTTCCTGATAGCCGGACATTATGTATAGGATAAGAGAAACTGCTGTAAATAGGCTGTGAGTAAGGTGGCAGTGAAGTCTGTACACAGGGGATGGTTTCCATAGTCCTATAATTAGGTGTTGGTCTTTTGGTGAGCCTATGCGTCCAGACTGTGAATTTCACAGGTGTTTCTCAGTCTTTTTTTCCTCCCCTTTTAGGTAAAGGAGGTAACTAGAGTGTCCTGGAGTTGAATGTTTCCCTTCTCCTACTTGCAAGGCTAGAAGTGAAATTAGCTGGAAATTTCCCATGCCCCCAGGTTACTTAGGCTCTGATAGTATTCCAGCAAGTTAGGCTTTGGTTAACTAGTTTCTCCTGAAGGCAGACCTTGTTAAGAAAAACAGATGCTCTGGTGTATTTCAAAATGGTTCCTTTTCTTCTTCCCCTCCTAGAAGCATGAGGAAACTTTTCTCCCATATTTACTGTGAGAACATGGGCTCCTGGAGGTAAATCTCAGATAATTGCAGGGCGGGAAGGTGGGTTTTTAACTTTCAGAGTTTTTTACACTGAGCCTCCAGCAATTTGTCAGTTATAGTTCACGTTTTCCTACTCTGGCACTAGTTTCAAGTGAGTCTGCCCTTGTGTCTGGTAAGTATTCATCTGTATATCATTCCAATCTTGGGGGCAGAAATTTGCCCTTTTGGTCTTTACTTCTTCTAGGGATCCTTGAAGAGTTGTTGATTTTTTTAGTCTGTTCAGCTTTTTATTTGTATTTATGACTTCTAAACTTCTCTGTGGCATTTTCAGTTGAAATTCTTCAGTTAGCTTTAAAAAAAGAAAAAGATCTCCAAAAAAAATTAACACTCAGGGTAGTTTGGCAAAACTTGTCTCACTTTTATGTATGTATACATATTATATATGTGTGTGTGTTTGTTGGGTTGTGATATAAAATGTATTTTTTTAGATCAAAGAAGCCTGCAGGCCATTGTGGTTAATTACACTGGCAAATAAAAGCACAAATTAACCTCAAAAAAAAAAAAAAAAAGAAGAAGAAAAGAAATTCTTCAGTTAATTTGATAGCTACAAATTTCCCCCAGACTGAAGCAAAAAAAAATTTGTGTTGTTGCTACTGTTGCTAGGAGCTTCCCAGGTGGTGCCAGTCATAAAGAACCCACCTGCCAACACTGGAGATGCAAGAGAGGAGGTTTGATCCCTGGGTGGGGAAGATCCCCTGGAGAAGGAAATGGCAATCCACTCCAACACTCTTGCCTTGGGAAATCCCATGGAGGAACCTGGCAGGCTACAGTCAACGGAGCAGTAAAGAGTCAGACACACACGACTGAGCACACACACACACACACACACACACACACACACTGCTGCTAAGGTTGTTAACTGTTGTGATTTTGCTGTTGATGTTGAATCTGTATTATACATGAATTGTAAAGAATTAAAGGAATAAGTTTTTAGGTGTAAACCTTTTGACTGCATGGAAACTCCAATAAGAATTTTCAACTAATTAATACATTGAGTCTCTGTCACATCCTGATAAACCATCTTTTTAAAAAATTTTAAGTCAAAAAGCACAGAAATCTAATTTTAAACAATGGAAATAGGCATTAAAGTGAGAGGTTATTAGAGTGTTAAATTTTTTTTTTTTTTACAAACCAGATTGTTTCTAACTGATCCTGATTTTCAAGTTTAAAAGTTATGAAATAAGGTTATAAAATCAGGAACCAAAGAGTCAATGACTATTTTTAAATTAACATTTTCCTTGGCACCTTTGCTAGATCATTTTCTCTTTACTGTTGTCCTGAGATAGTTCAGAGAAGGCTGGACACAATCACAAACAATTTGTGATCAATCCGGCAGGTATAAAATTCCCAAAGTTCACTTCATAAATCAGGAATGCACTCAGAGGAGATGGTTTTGTATCCCACACTAGGAGATCCTAGATTTTAGAGGAAACCCTAGGGGAAATCATTATTTACCTGTCTCATTCCTAGAAACTTCTATCAGGAAACTGTATGTATCATATAAAATAAGAGAAGTCTGACTGAAATGTTTGTGCTCACAATTTGGGAATCTCTAACGAGGTCCAGATTATCTGCAGACTGGGGTTAGAGATTTGTCATAGTGGTGAGACTGGCTGGTGAATTTGCCCCAATGGATTAATTTCCATTCATTCACTCAATAAACATCTGCCGAGTGCTGACTAGTGAGCCACATGTGTTAAGTGACAAAGAAAAGGACAATTTTTAATAAACCTTAACACTCAGCAAGGACTTCCCTGGTGGCTCAGACAGTAAAGCGTCTGCCTACAATGCTGGAGACCCAGTTTCAAGCCCTGGGCGGGGAAGATCCCCTGGAGAAGGAAACGGCAACCCAATCCAGTATTCTCGCCTGGAAAATCCCATGGACGGAGGAGCCTGGTAGGCTACAGTCCATGGGGTTGCAAAGAGTCAGACAGGACTGAGCGACTTCACTTTTCTCTTTCGCTTAACACTCAGCTCAGCTTGAGGCACTCAGAAAGCGCTTGAGGGAAGAATTAATCTCAGTCCCTCCCTATCTAGAGAGACTGACATTAAAGTAAAGCCTGTAATAGCCAGAGGCTATGTTAGCACCCTCTATGGTGCAGACCCTGCTTCCTGCCCTGGCACCAACAGCCCATCCTCTGTAGCCTGCAAAGATTTCAGAGTGAGGAATGGATGTTTGCTTTGAAGACTGAAGACATGGCAGTCATGGGTGGAGCTCCAGCCCACAAAGTAACCTGGTTACAAAATCAGCTTCTAAAGTCGTGTTAACCACTTTGCAGTCACCATGGCGCTGGTGAAACCTGTGGTTCTCTCATCAGGAAAATGCAATCCAGGTAAACACATACTAACAAATGATTTCAGAAGGTTCATATATGAGAAACCTCTTTCTTTGGAAGTCATATCCAAGAGTATTCGGCACCTAAGAGTCAGACTCAACTAAATGGCAGAGCCCAATTTATACTGCCACAAGTACCTACTAAGCGCCCTTCACCAATTTAGACTTGCAAATCTGTATGCACGCCTAGGCAAGGCAACTGCTAAGCCCCCAAACTCCCATCTGGGTCTCAGCTCCAGGGCACACTGAGCCTGCAATTCGCCATTCTGACCCCTCCACCGGTTCTGCTCACCTTTCCCAGCTCTGTGCTCAAGCCAGCAGCCCGCAACCAACGAGTTCTTCTATTTCCCTGCCCCCCTTCCCCGCCCCCGCCCTGCCATATGACCCCCAGGCGACTGAGTTTTAGATACTCAGTTCCCCAGCCCCGAGATTTTTATTTTTCTTGCATCAGTCCCACTCCTGGGTTAAGAAGCAGAAAACTGGAATAAGGCCTCTTGGAAGTTAGGTGTTCTGAACCCTGAGACCACCAACCTGAAAGGGGAAGAAGTGTGGCGCGAGGGCCGTGTATCGAAGAATATACTGTGGTTTCTGAACCCTGGACTGGGACGTGGACCTGTGGCCTGGGCCACTCATCACACACCCGCGCTGGTTTCAGCTCTGTCTGGCAGAATCACCTAGCTGGGGTCCTTGCAGCCCACCGTTGGCCCGCGATGTGGCCGATGCGCTCGCGGTGCTGGGGCATTTGTATGGGAAACAGCAGATTGCGCATGTGCAGTAGACCTGGCGCCCCTGTAGCCCGGGAACAGCCCTCTGTATTCTCTTAGGGCCGTCGAAGAGGGCTTGGAGTCGAAAAGTCAGGCAGAGGGCTCTGCAGCTGAGTTGTGGAGGGAGTACGAAGGTCAACATGCTGCTTAATTGGGTGTTACTGCGGTCGTGTGCATAGGAACCCAAGACACTTGAGACTGAACAAAGTAAATCCGTGTGGATGCCCCTGTGCGCCCGTGTTGTTTTATGAGTTCCGGTGGTGTGGAAGTGGGCACACATTTAGAGGCAGTAATGAGACTGTGTGTGGGTAAGAGTATGACTGGAAGTGTGAAGTGAGGAGGGTGAGAGTGCAGAGCTGGAATCACTTGCCATTGGGATATTTTGGCATGAAGCGCACGGAAACCGCGGGGACATCGGGAAATAGATTGGGCCGGTGAGAGATGATGGATGGCTGGTGAGGAAGGGGAAGGATCAGTATGTGCCTCGAGGTTTAGGAAACATCTATGCCTTACATCTCCCCGCTGAGTGCCAGCGGGGCACCCAGGCCTTCTTGTTTGGACCACCCATTGCGAGTCCGGGCAGAAAACGAAGTGGAAATTTCCATAGTATGGGTTGCAGTCTTACGGAATCCCCTATGCGGACCAGGAAGCTCTTCTAGATCCCCACCTAGGAGGGAAACAGTTTCTAGCTTGACTCTCCCTCAGACACAGGAACACAACCCAATCGCAAAAATGGAAGATAGGGTGTTCAGAGCGCTGTAAGGCTAGACTGGGATCGGTTGCCTTTCGCTAGAAACGCCGGATACTAAAATAAAGATCATTTGAGTTTTTTTATTAAAAAAAAAAAAAAAAAGTTTTCAAGATGGGAATGTAGCCCCCATCTCAAAGATAAGTGTGTGTTGAAACACTGAGAATTTATTTGCTATGATCTTACTAGCTCATATTGGCACAGCTGGTACTGACTTCAGGTCTGACAAAGTGGCTTGCCCCTTCATTTCTTGATTCCCAGAAGCCTCATCCCTCTGTGTATCGTTCTAGCCGCCTGAATCAGACACCCTATCTTGGGGACAGAATCGTCCACTCTGCTGTACATTAACCCTCCAAGCATCACTTGGGATACTGTCAGACTGCAAGGCAGCCAGGATTCCTTGTAATGTTGGACGCTGCCCTACAAGATCGCCGCACAGTTGGGGATGGAGTAGGACGTGTTCAAACCTCAAGGAACTGAACAGGTGAAATTTACCGTGACGTCAATTTGTCCTCAAATTCCTGGTAACTTTTAAGTGTATTCTTTTTTGGGTCCCTACCAACCCTCCCACCCCTGCCGTCAGTGATCTCAATGCAAATACACTTGGGGTGGGCTTGCTGGATGCTCCAGGCTCTGGACGCAAGTGGTGACACCATCATTCTGGGGCTTCAGGATCCTTCCCGTCATTGGTTGCCTGGAGCTCTTGGACCACCCCAGACGCAGAGCTGCGGAAATAAGAGCAGCTGCTGGTGCTGGAGGCATCAGAGGCAGGCGTTACCAGATCCTGTCACTTCTGCAGTGCCATCGCCTACCGCCAAGGCTACAGTAACTGCTCCCTCCTCTGCTTCAAGCCGCCCAGCTCCTGTTGCCAGGTAAGTCTGGAGACTCCAGCTTAGCTGGATTCTATTCTCTCCCCCTCTCTTCCCTTTCTTCATTACTTTTTCTTACCTGATCCCCTTTCCGGTATCAAGAGTGCCGGTCCACGTTCTCATCACGCTCTGTGTCACTCCGCGGTTCTTCCCAAGGATTCCTCCACACAGGTAACACTGAACGGTCTCAGTTCCTGGACTTTGTGCTCCACTCTCCCCTTGCCACAGCGGGCTCCAGGCTCGTTTCTCCCGCTGCACACGTGCTTAGGTCAATTTCTAGATTTTGGAGCTTTCCAGGTGCCACCCACAGAACAGGACGCAGGAATAACTTTGTGCAGACCGAGTGCTCTGGAATCACATCTCATGCCTAGTGGTCTGTGGGAAATGGGTTCAGAACTTGGTCCAGCCAAAGCGGGTGGCAAACAGGTACAACGACTAAGGGGCAGGTAACTGTTAAACGCAAGCCCCAGTTGCAGGTTCTGGGAGCTTTTTTCCCAGTTTAAGTTCTGGGTCCCAATTTGAGACTCTCCCAGTTTGCTTCTTACAGGGTCCTCTTAGCCCTAGTGTGGAGTGGCTGACAGGTAGAATCTGGTTTTTTAATTCTCAGGGATTCCAACTTCTGTGATAAGTCCTTTCTAACCCCCTTCCCCAATGAGATATGAGGAAAAGCCCAGCACCAGCAGGACAGCTCTGGGTGGCCCAAAGGGGAAAGCTGTGGTGACAGGTACTCCTAGTCTGTCCTCCAGGAGCCCTGGCCAAGAGGAAACGATGGTGAAGGGGAGTGAGATGTCCAGCCTGAAACCAGGATGCAAGGGTGTTAGAAGCGGAGGTAGGGGTAGAGCCCAGGTCTCTGGGTTCACAAAACGAACTGCTGCAGGTGGTGATGTCACTTTCCCCCTTGCAGAGAGGCGTCATGGGGTTCTGGAAGTTTCTGCCCTTCCTGGTCCTCGGCTTGCTGGTCATGTATCAGGCAGGCATGCTCCAGGCAGCACCGTTCAGGTAAGACAGTCCCACCAGGTGCCCTCTCGCCTCCCACAAATCCTGTGTTCTCAGTTGTGCTGTGCTGAATCTTTAACAACTGGCTCGTGGTGCGGGGGATGCATGGTGGTAATGTATGAATGTACACTCTATAGAAAGCTCATCATAAATGTTTTATAACACAAGGATGTGTAGCACATAGTTTACAAATAGGCATAAGACAGTACTCATTATTATAAGTTTCATATAACTCATTGAACTTCATAACATACTTTTGTTGCTTTTACCAAATATTTGTATCTTGAGCAAAAGAGAGTTGCTAATTTAACCATAATTTGAAAAATAGATTTCATCCTAATTTGCTAACTGCTTGGCCAATACATTTGTCATTAATTTGATGTGTGATCTAGTCATCTAATTTCTCATCCTGATTCAAATTATATTTATTAAACTGAAACCATTTTCAGATTCAAACTATCATTATCATTTAATTTTTAACAATAGCTGCATTTAACACTGAGCTCATAAAGTTCCAGAAAATCTAACTATCAGTTTCCAGCAAACCATTTCTTAGAGGTCACACCAGAGCCTAACTCCTGGAGAAGCTACATTTTTGAATAGAAAATGGGCTCATTTCCTCCACTGACATTTGGAGCAGCCACATCCTCAGGGGAAGCTGCAGAAACCAGGAAACCTGGCTGCTTATCCTGAGGGTGGGGGTAGGCAGGGACTCAGAGCCAGTATTGGACTTGCTTCTTTCCCCTAGGTCAGCCTTGGAGAATGACTTTGATCCTGCTATACTCACAGAGAAGGAAATGTGCCTCCTATTGGCTGCAATGATGAACGACTATGTGCAGATCAAGACCAGTGAACTGAAGCGGGAGACAGAGAACTTGCGGTAAGGTTCTGCCCTCTGCTCAGCTCTTACCCTCTCCCCTGGCTTACCAGGAAGGGGTGTCCTGACAGGTAGGAGAGAACATAGCCAGGCAGGCAGCCAGCAAGCTGTCACTGTTCATGCCTGGGGTCCAGCTCTTCTACAGGCTCCACTGAAGACAAAGATCATGTGAAGGGACTATGGTTGCCCACATGTAAAAAGATGCCTTTCTGAAAGCAGTGGGGGAAGCTGTGGAATCGTTCACTCTGGAAATTGTCTGGCAGTCCAGTGCTTCCCTAGTGCCTCATCGGTAAAGAGTCTGCCTGCAATGCAGGAGGTCCAGGTTCAATCCCTGGTTGGGGAAGATCCTCTGGAGAAGGAAATGGAAACCCATTCCAGTATTCTAGCCTGGAGAATCCCGTGGACAGAGGAGCCTGGTGGGCTACAGTCCATGGGGTTGCAAGAGTCGGACATGACTTAGTCAGTAAACCTACCTACCTACCTACCTACTGAGGAAACCTCCCAGTATTGGAGGAGTTTACCCTCATAAAGTAAACCCAGGGAATAAATCCCATGTATCTCAGGGGATTTAGAAATGTGGCCCCTCCTCGTGAACCTGGGCATGATATTCTTTCACACCTGCAAGGCATTGTCATTGCATATTTGCAAGGTGAAGCCAGAGCCCTTACAAAGGATGGTGTCAGGTAGTGCAGTGTCTGAGGTAGGTCTGGGGCCTTTAAATGTGTAGAATCTGTGGCCATGTGCATGTTCTCACTGGACCAGACACCCTTCCCCGTCCCCACCTCCCTGTGCACCCTGAGCTTTGAGTTCACACCAGCAGAGCCATGCATTGCACTTGCATCCACCCTGAGAACCTCTCTGCAGAGCAGGAAGGACTGAGCAGCATGTGGAATGCCAGAAAAGGTCACCCCTTCCCCACTGCAGCCCTGCCCCACTCTGCCCTGGCTCAGCGAACCTCTGAGTTCTCCTAGTGGAGGGTGTGTGAGCTGTGCCCCCTGCCTGCCCCTTCCACCTCTGCTCCAAGTGCCCCCTCCCTGGTCTAACCTTCTGCATTCTGGGGCAGCCCTAGCACATAGTATTGTCTGGTTTGCCTTTTCCCTGCAGCCTGGATGGCTCCAGAGCTAAGCGGTACAGTAATCTGAGTATCTATGTGCTGGGCATATACACACAGGACCTCAACAAGGTTTACATATACTACTTAACTAAAACTGTGGTCAGAATGCTGGAAAGAAATCAGTCATGGTCAGAGTTTTAGAGAAAAATCATAACACCTCACATTGCAAGTAAAAGTGTTAGTTGATCAGCCATGTCGAACTCTTTGTGATCCCATGGACTATAGCCCACCAGGCTTCTCTGTTTGTGGAGAATTCCACAAAGATACTGGAATGAGTAGCCATTCCCTCCTCCAGGGGATCTTCACAACCCAGGGATCAAACCCAGTCTCCCGAATTGCAGGTAGATTCTTTACCATATGAGCCACCAGGGATTAGATAAAGACCATGACCCTCTCACATTGGCATGCCCCAAAGAGCCTACTCCACCCCTTCCTCTCCTTTCCAATTTCTTTCTTCCTATAACTTGATGCATGTGATCTTCTCTGGTTGCTCTTTGGGCTGGTATCAGCGGCTTTCTTTAGAGCAGTGGATGTCTGGAACATCAGATGGGAGGAGGGAGGGCAGGTCTGAAGAGAATCAGGAAGAGATCAGGAGAGAGCAGGTAGCCCCAGGAGTACCTGTGAATTTCATAATACAGCTTCTCAGTCCTGCTTCTCAACATGCCTGTCACTGGGGGAATAAACATATATTTCTAAAAACATAAAAAAAAAAATAAATAAAAACATCGGAGTTGTGGATTTCTCTCTAGCTACATCCCATACTAGACGGATTCAGGGACCTGTCTGGCAAGTAGCCTTAGCCCTGGGTAGCTGGAGTTAGGGCTTGGTGGGTGATCCCTGTGAGCAACCTCAGGTAGCAAAAACAGGAGCACTGAGGAGCTACATAGCACCTCTGGGACTTGATGCTACAAATTCACTTCCTCTTCCAGGGGGACAGGGGAGTTTTTCTTTTCCTAAGAACACTCAGTACCTGTGAATGGAATGCATCCTTCAGACGGTCTTAAGAATGAGGTTGGGTGTGGTACTGTAATCTCTCTAGTCACCTAAGCTTAGTTAAGTTTTCATTTGCATGCATGTTCAGTCATGTCTGACTCTTTGCAAGCCCATGGACTGTAGCCCACCAGGTTCCTCTGTCCATGAGATTTTCCAGGCAAGAATGCTGGGGTGGGTTACCATTTCCTCCTCCAGGGAATTTTTCTGACCCAGGAGTTGAATCCACATCTCCTGCGTCTCCTGCATTGGATTTTTTTTTTTTTTACCAAGGAGCCACATGGGAATCCCAAGTTTTTTACTTGCACAGAAAAGACTGGCTGCTATAGTTCTGTGTTCCATGGCTTGTTGTCCAGAGTGGGTTTGGTTTTTCTGACACTCCTGGAAGTGGAGAATGATTGTGGCATTTTCTCTAATGCTCTATGATTTTCTGCTGTGATTTTGTGCTTGGGAGAAATATTTAAGGTTCATTGGTGCCTCTCAGAGCAGTAATTGTACTGTGGGGTAGCCCTTGCCCTCAACCTCTCACTGACAGACTTTCTCTTTATCTCCATTCTGCAAATCAGCATCACTGCCCAGAAAAGATCCTGTAACAGGGCCACCTGTATGACCCATAAGATGGCAGGCTCACTGAGCAGATCTGGGACTGAGATTAAGAGGAACTTCATGTCCACCAACGTGGGCTCCAAAGCCTTTGGCCAGCGCTGCAGGGACCTTCAGGACTGAGCAGTGAAATTACTCCAGGAAGAAAGGTAAGCATGTTAATACCTCAGATAGCAGGGCAAATGGCTGGGTATTACAGGAGTACAGCCCACACTCTTAACACTTCCTGGGCCTATATCATAAAAAAATCCACAGCAGAGTTGCTGGCCCCAGTGTCCAGATACAGAACAGAGAGTCTGAATATCTGAGACCCCTCTAAATTGGGTTCATTTATATTTTCCAGTGTCTTATCTTGACACTGAGAGGAAATATAGATCCTATTCATTTAAAATACTGTTCTTTGCAGTTATAATTGTAATTATTCTAGTTTTTTATTTTGGAAGGCAGAGAGCCTTCCCTTTGGAGTAAGCCCTACAGTGTCATGTACATCTGAATTCAGAGTATAGACTTGGGTTCAAATACTTTGTTTGTCCTTACTAACTATGTAACCATGGAGCAGACCCAGTTACCACATGAGCCTTGGTTTCCCCATATAACTTGAAGGCAACAATAGTACCCACCTTTCATCATTAATATAAAAAGTAATTGAGATAGTACATGACAAGAGCCTCATTATTAATAAGTACTATATTCTAGCTCTTCTTTTTTTTCCTCCTAGGTCACCAAGAAGCTGAACTCCATTTCCTTTCATTTGCATGAAAGCAACGTATTGAAAAAAAAAAATTGAATGGAAGACACATATATGCATGCCTCTTGATACTGAAAACACTTCTTTTTGCTTGAAATAAAGGCAAATGCAGAATAAAATCATTGCAATTACCCAATGTGCATCTTTTTATATTTGATTCTGTATTTAGTAAATATGACACACATCTCATTGACTTAGCTGGCAGCAAACCTGGACCCTGTCAACCAAACTGTCAGCTATTCTGTGAAACCTCAGGAGCACATGAGGTCGCTGCCTTGTGGGTGTCTGGGGATGCATCGCAATACCGAGCCTCAGTGGAACTCTTTGCTTAAAGAAATGTTTTTTATCTTGATGAAGTGCATTATGTACTTCATCAAGATAAAAACATATTTTCAATACAGTTAAAAGGACACTTGCTGCTATTTATGCTGTTTTTTCCATGAGAAACTCAGGGAACTGTGAACACTTTGTTGACCAGGCTGGCTCAAATGAGGCAGTGATACCATGCTTGGGCTGGGTCATCAGCATCATGTACCCTCAGTGTCAAGTGAAAAGCCCTTATTGGAATTAGAACCCTCAGCATCTCAAAGAGACATTCACATTTATTTTCAGGGAGTGCTCTGGTCCCCAGCCACAGAGGTTATCTGTTCTCTTCTCCTTGACTCCGATTTCTCCTTACCCATCCCCCATTCCTGCTTTACCTCTAAACAGCCACTCTTCACACCCCCCACAGCCTGCAAACCCCTTTAGAAGCAGTGGCTCACAGTCTGAAAAGGGGATCACAGACTGGAAGACCTGGAAAGGTCATCAGACACCATCCAATCCAATGTTTTACTTTCTGAGTTGCAGAAAAGAAAAATGCACTGCTCAGAGGCCTGCAGTAAGTTTAACAGGGACACTCCCATGTTTAACAATCACTGAGTCTCTCCTGTAGGCTTAACACTATTTTAGCTCCAAGAAGAGCAATGAACAGAACAGAAAAAAAACCCTGCATTCGTGGGGCTTATATCCTAACCAGGGGAGACTGAGGTGATCCAGCTGTAGAGTCAGAGGCATTCAGTATTAGAAGGAATCTGAGATGTCATAGGGTCTAAAGGCTTGTTAAATGAAGAAATCTCCCAGCATCAACATTCCTGGTATCTGTTGGAAATTCTAGATACCAGCTATTGACTGTAACTTCCAAGATGATTGAACCGCCCATTTCACTGGTGGACAGTCAGTTAAGTTTTGTTTTGTTTTTAATGGATTATACTTTAAAAAAAAAAAAAAAGATTATTTATTTTTGGCTGTGCCGGGTCTTTGCTGCTGTGCGGGGTTTTCTCTAATTGCAGTGAATGGGGGCTACTCTCTAGTTGTGGTGCACAGGCTTCCCATTGCAGTAGTTTCTCTTGTTGCAGAGCACAGGCTCTAGGTGTGCAGGCTTCCATAGTTACAGCGCATGGGCTCAGTAGTTATGGCTACCAGGCTCTAGGGCACAGGCTGAATAGTTGTGGCACATGGGCTTAGTTGCTCAGTGGCATGTGGACTCTTCGCAGACCAGGGATCGAACCTGTGTTCCCTGCACTGGCAGGTGGACTCTTTACCACTGACCCACCAGGGAAGCCCTAAGTGGGTTTTTTTAATTAGAACACCATCTCTACTACCTATTGATTCTAGTTATTTCCTCAGAAGCTCATAGAATTATGACCCTTGTTCCCATTCATTCTTTACTCATCATTCAGTTCAGTTCAGTTGCTCAGTCATGTCCAACTCTTTGAAACCCCATGAACCGCAGCACGCCAGGCCTCCCTGTCCATCACCTTCTCCTGGAGTTTACCCAAACCCATGTCCATCAAGTTGGTGATGCCATCCAACCATCTCATCCTCTGTCATCCCCTTCTCCTCCTGCCCTCAATCTTTCCCAGCATCAGTGTCTTTTCAAATGAGTCAGCTCTTCACATCAGGTGACCAAAGTATTGGAGTTTCAGCTTCAGCATCAGTCCTTTCAATGAATACCCAGGACTGATCTCCTTTCAGGTGGACTGGTTGGATCTCTTTGCAGTCCAAGGGACTCTCAAGAGTCTTCTCCAACACCACAGTTCAAAAGCATCAATTCTTCAGCACTCAGCCTTCTTTAGAGTCCAACTCTCACATCCATACATGACCACTGGAAAAACCGTAGCCTTGACTAGATGGACCTTTGTTAATAAAGTAATGTCTCTGCTTTTTAATATGCTGTCTAGGTTGGTCATAACTTTCCTTCCAAGGAGTAAGCATCTTTTAATTTCATGGCTGCAATCACCATCTGCAGTGATTTTTGGAGCCCAGAAAAATAAAGTCAGCCATTGTTTCCACTGCTTTCCCATCTATTTGCCATGAAGTGATGGGACCAGATGCCATGATCTTAGTTTTCTGAATGTTGAGCTTTTTTTTTTTTTCTCTTTTTTTTCCCATTTATTTTTATTAGTTGGAGGCTAATTACTTTACAATATTGTAGTGGTTTTTGCCATACATTGACATGAATCAGCCATGGATTTACATGTATTTCCCATCCCGACCCCCCCTCCCACCTCCCTCCCACCTCCCTCCCCACCCCATCCCTCTGGGTCTTCCCAGTGCACCAGCCCCAAACACTTGTCTCATGCATCCAACCTGGGCTGGTGATCTGTTTCACCCTTGATAATATACATGTTTCGATGCTGTTCTCTCGAGACATCCCACCCTCGCCTTCTCCCACAGAGTCCAAAAGTCTGTTCTGTACATCTGTGTCTCTTTTTCTGTTTTGCATATAGGGTTATCGTTACCATCTTTCTAAATTCCATATATGTGCGTTAGTATACTGTATTGATCTTTATCTTTCTGGCTTACTTCACTCTGTATAATGGGCTCCAGTTTCATCCATCTCATTAGAACTGGTTCAAATGAATTCTTTTTAATGGCTGAGTAATAGTCCATGGTGTATATGTACCACAGCTTCCTTATCCATTCGTCTGCTGATGGGCATCTAGGTTGCTTCCATATCCTGGCTATTATAAACAGTGCTGCGATGAACATTGGGGTGCATGTGTCTCTTTCAGATCTGGTTTCCTCGGTGTATGCCCAGAAGTGGGATTGCTGGGTCATATGGCAGTTCTATTTCCAGTTTTTTTAAGAAATCTCCACATTTTTCTCCATAGTGGCTGTACTAGTTTGAATTTCCACCAACAGTGTAAGAGGGTTCCCTTTTCTCCACACCCTCTCCAGCATTTATTGCTTGTACACTTCTGGATAGCAGCCATCCTCACTGGCATGTAATGGTATCTCATTGTGGTTTTGATTTGCATTTCTCTGATAATGAGTGATGTTGAGCATCTTGAATGTTGAGCTTTAAGCCAACTTTTCCACTCTCCTCTTTCACTTTCATCAAGAGGCTCTTTAGTACTTCTTCACTTTCTGCCATAAGGGTGGTGTCATCTGCATATCTGAGGTTATTGATATTTCTCCTGGCAATCTTGATTCCAGCTTGTGCTTCATCCAACCTGGCGTGTCTCATGATGTACTCTGCATATAAGTGAAATAAGCAGGGTGACAATATACAGCCTTGATGTACTCCTTTTCTTATATGGATCCAGTCTGCTGTTCCATGTCCAGTTCTAACTGTTGCTTCCTGACCTAAATATAGGTTTCTCAAGAGGCAGATCAGGTGGTCTGGTATATTCCCATCTCTTTCAGAATTTTCCACAGTTTATTGTGATCCATACAGTCAAAGGCTTTGGCATAGTCAATAAAGCAGAAATAGATGTTTTTCTGGAACTCTCTTGCTTTTTCGATGATCCAGCAGATGTTAGCAATTTGATCTCTGGTTCCTCTACCTTTTCTAAAACCAGCTTGAACATCTGGAAGCTCACAGTTCACATATTGCTGAAGCCTGGCTTGGAGAATTTTGAGCATTATTTTACTAGCGTGTGAGATGAGTGCAACTGTGCAGTAGTTTGAGCATTCTTTGGCATTGCCTTTCTTTGGGATTGGAATGAAAACTGACCTTTTCCAGTCCCATGGCCACTGCTGAGTTTTCCAAATTTGCTGGCATATTGAGTGCAGCACTATCACAGCATCATCTTTTAGGATTTGAAATAGCTCAACTGGAATTTCATCACCTCCACTGGCTTTGTTTGTAGAGATGCTTCCTAAGGCCCACTTGACTTCACATTCCAGGATGCCTGGCTCTAGGTGAGTGATCTTTCCATCGCGATTATCTGGGTTGTGAAGATCTTTTTTGTACAGTTCTTCTGTGTATTCTTGCCACCTCTTCTTAATATCTTCTGCTTCTGTTAGGTTCATACCATTTCTGCCCTTTATTGAACCCGTCTTTGCATGAAATGTTCCCTTGGTATCTCTAATTTTCTTGAAGAGATCTCTAGTCTTTCCCATTCTGTTGTTTTCCTCTATTTCTTTGCCTTGATTGCTGAGGAATGCTTTCTTATCTCTCCTTGCTATTCTTTGGAACTCTGCATTCAAATGTGAATCTCTTTCCTTTTCTCCTTTGCTTTTCTCTTCTTTTCACAGCTATTTGTAAGCCCTCCTCAGATAGCCATTTTGTTTTTTTGCATTTCTTTTTCTTGGGGGTGGTCTTGATTCCTGTCTCCTGTACAATGTCATGAACCTCCATACATAGTTCATCAGGCTCTCTGTCTATCAGATGTAGTCCCTTGAATCTATTTCTCAGTTCCACTGTATACTCATAAGGGATTTGATTTAGGTCATACCTGAATGGTCTAGTGATTTTCCCTACTTTCTTCAATTTCAGTCTGAATTTGGCAATAAGGAGTTCATGATTGGAGCCACAGTCAGCTCCCGGTCTTGTTTTTGCTGACTGTATAGAGCTTCTCCATCTTTGGCTGCAAAGAATATAAACAATCTGATTTCAGTGTTGACCATCTGGTGATGTCCATGTGTAGAGTCTTCTCTTGTGTTGTTGGAAGAGGGTGTTTGCTATGACCAGTGAGTTCTCTTGGCAGAACTCTATTAGTCTTTGCCCTGCCTCAATCCGTACTCCAAGGCCAAATTTGCTTGTTACTCCAGGTGTTTCTTGACTTCCTACTTTTCATTCCAGTCCCCTATAATGAAAAGGACATCTTTTTTGGGTGTTAATTCTAGAAGGTCTTGTAGGTCTTCATAGAACCGTTCAACTTCAGCTTCTTCAGCATTACTGGTCGGGGCCTAGACATGGATTACTGTGGTCTTGAATGGTTTGCCTTGGAAACGAACAGAGATCATTCTGTCGTTTTTGAGATTGCATCCAAGTACTGCATTTCGGACTCTTTTGTTGACCATGATGGCTACTCCATTTCTTCTAAGGGATTCTTGCCCACAGTAGTAGGTATAATGGTCATCTGAGTTAAATTCACCCATTCCAGTCTGTCTTAGTTCACTGATTCCTAGAATGTCGATGTTCATTTGTGTCATCTCCTGTTGACCACTTCCAATTTGCCTTGATTCATGGAACTAACATTCCAGGTTCCTATGCAATATTGCTCTTTACAGCATCCAACCCTGCTTCTATCACTAGTCCCATTCACAACTGGGTGTTGTTTTTGCTTTGGCTCCATCGCTTCATTCTTTCTGGAGTTATTTCCCCACTGATCTCCAGTAGCATATTGCGCACCTACCAACCTGGGGAGTTAATCTTTCTATCTTTTTGCCTTTTCATACTGTTCATGGGGTTCTCAAGGCAAGAATACTGAAGTGGTTTGCCATTCCCTTCTCTAGTGGACCACATTCTGTCAGATTACTCATCATAATATTACTCATCATAACATTACTCATCATAACATTACTCATCATAATATTACATAAAGATAGATCAGACCATGCCTCCCTCAGGTACAGAATTCTCCACTGATTCCACATCTCAGAGTAAACACTTGGGGCAATGCAGTGGTTTCATAATAAACTCTACTTTGTCAGAGGATATATATTAAAATTTATTTCCAAATTCAATTTGATTGTGATTTATTTAGAATTTTGTATTACCTTTGTTAAGTATATAATTGGGGCTACAGCAATTGTATCACATGAATTGATAAACTTTTGAACTTCTTCTGTTTTAAATCAGTGTATATACTGTGAAAATTATCTCTGCCCTAAGCTTGATGTAATTCACCTGTGAAATTTTCTCGCAGAGTTCCTTTATAACATAGCACCTAGCAAAGTTTTCAATTTCTGCCAAGGTTACTCAATCCTATTATTATTTTGCTTGAATATATAGAATAATATATATTCTTGTTTTATATGTATTTCTGTGAAACTTTTAAATTTTTACATGCATTAGCAAATTGGACTTTTTCATTATAATTTAAAATCATCATATTTGAGGCTACATCTTCTTTTTCATTCTGGATGTAGTGTATCTGTATTTTCCTTAGTCTAAGATGTACATGGCCTGACTCTATATCATTTCTCTGATCTCCTCCTCACCCACTGCTTGCTCTACTCCCGGCTTCCTCCAGGTCTTTGCATTTACTATTTTCTCTGCCTGGCATGCTAGTCCCTCAAAGTCTTGCATGACTGACACACTCCCTTTCTTTCAGAAGTCTGCTGAAACATCACCTTCTCAGAAAAGGCCTTCTTGTATGCTTATATATGAAACGGCTTTGATCACTCTCTACCAACATTATTCAGCTTATTTTACCAATATATTTTACCAATATTTTACCATTATTTTATCCACATAGAACCTATCACTGTCTAAAATTGTTATATATTTAGTTAATCTGTGTACTTCCACTAGCATGTAACTCTATGAGAGCAGCTGCATGGATATTTATCTATATCCCTGGAGTGCAGAAAAAATTCTGAACACAGTAGCGCTTCAACAAATACCTGTTGAGTTAATAAACTATGAAACTCTATGAACTTCTGACTTTTTTCCCCTCTGAATTCATCTTTAACCATGCATCATATCATGGTTTTGAGAGATAAGGTTGTCATTTTAAAAATCATCTTTAATTTTTCTTTTGCTATCTACTTTAACTGAAAAGTTATTTAGTAGAGAAATTTCAAATTTAAAATAGCTTTTCAAGCTACACTTCAGTTATTTAGTTCTAGACTTTTTGCATTGAGTTTTGACAAAGTGATCTCTATAATTTTTTGCTTGGAAATGTATTAGATTTTATTTGAGGCATATCACTGTAGCCCTTTCTCACAAGTGTTATAAAAGTAACAGAAAATAAAGTACTTTCCCTGAACTTAAAACTTTCATATAGGTATCTATCTATGTGTATGTCTATAGATATGTAATTAAAGGGATTAATTATATTATTCTTATCTATTATTTTTGCCTGGGTAGTTGATCAAAGACTAAAAGGGCAGTAAAGTTTCCAAGTATTATTTTGTCTCTGTGAATTATACCCTCATATTTCTAAAAACATTTACATATTGTAAAGGTTTTCTTGTTTTAAAAATCTACTTCTATAAGGTATAACTTATATAATATAAAATGATATAGATGAATTATATTTCCATGATTTTTACCAAAAGTATACCACACAACCTATGTCACCATCATAATAGAAGGTATGGAATATTTCCATCATTTCAGAATGTTCTTTATGCTACTTTGAAGTCAATATCGTCTGAATCCCTACCTGTTATAATCACTGATTATATAATTATATAATTTCTGTCACTGTGGATTCATTTTTCAGTAGATATATGCTATGTACTCTTTATTATCTAGCTTTTTTTCACTCAGCATTTTGAGATATTTATTTATATAGTTGCATGTATCCAGATGTTCAAGCTGGATTTAGAAAAGGCAGAGGAACCAGAGATCAAATTGCCAACATCCGCTGGATAACTGAAAAAGTGAGAGAGTTCCAGAAAAACATCTACTTCTGCATTATTGACTACACCAAAGCCTTTGACTGTGTGGATCACAATAAACTGTGGAAAATTCTTAAAGAGATGGAAATATCATGTCACCTGACCTGCCTCCTGAGAAATATGTATGCAGGTCAAGAAGCAACAGACCTGGACATGGAACAGCAGACTGGTTCCAAATCCAAACATATGTCAAGGTTATATATTGTTGCCCTGCTTATTTAACTAATATGCAGAGTACATCATGAGAAATGCTGGACTGGATGAAGCACAAGCTGGAATCAAGTCTGCCAGGAGAAATATCAATAACCTCAGATATGCAGATGACACCACCCTTATGGTAGAAAGTGATGAAGAACTAAAGAGTCTCTTGATGAAAGTGAAAGAGGAGAGTGAAAAAGTTGGCTTAAAACTTAACATTCAGACAACTAAGATAATGGCATCTGGTCCCATCACTTCATGGCAAATACATGGGGAAACAATGGAAACAGTGACAGACTTTATTTTCTTGGGCTGCAGATGGTGACTGCAGCCATGAAATTAAAAGACGCTTCCTCCTTGGAAGAAAAGTTATGACCAACCTATACAGCATATTAAACAGACACACTACTTTGCTTTGTCCATTTAGTCAAAGCTATGGTTTTTCCAGTGGTCGTGTATGGATGTGTGAGTTGGACTATAAAGAAAGCTGAGCACCAAAGAATTGATGTTTTTGAACTGTGGTGTTGGAGAAGACTCTTGAGAGTCCCTTGGACAGCAAGGAGACCCAATCAGTCCCTCCTAAAGGAAATCAGTCGTGAGTGTTCACTGGAAGGACTGATGTTGAAGCTGAAACCCCAATACTTTGGCCACCTGATGTGAAGAACTGACTCATTAGAAAAGACCCTGATGCTGGGAAAGATTGAAGGCGGGAGGAGAAGGGAATGACAGAGGATGAGATGGTTGGATGGCATCACCGGCTCAATGGACATGAGTTTGAGTAAGCTCTGGGAGCTGGTGATGGACAGGGAAGCCTGGCATGCTGCAGTCCATGGGGTCACAAAGAGTTGGATATGACTGAGCTACTGAACTGAACTGAACTGAATGTATTCGTATGGGCTCCCCTGATAGTTCAGTTGGTATAGAATCCGCCTGCAATGCAGGAGACCCTGGTTCAATTCCTTGGTCAGGGAGATTCGCTGGAGAAGGGACAGGCTACCCACTCAAGTATTCTTGGGCTTCCCTTGTGGCTCAGCTGGTAAAGAATCCACCTGCAATGAGGGAGACCTTGGTTCAATCCCTGGGTTGGGAAGATCCCATGGAGAAGGGAAAGACTACCCAGTCCAGTATCCTGACCTGGAGAATTCCATGGAATGTATAGTCCATGGGGTCGCAAAGAGTTAGACAAAACTGAGCAAATTTAACTTTCACTTTCACTTGTCAGTATATAATTATTTGGGAAACTTAATGGGACGTTAGTTGAGTATTAATTCTCAAGAGTTGGAATGAAGAAATTCAGTACTATTCCATTGCATATCAAAATTTGTTGAACAAACATGTATTATCTTCAGTTTTGGTTATTACACATCACACTCTTATGAACATTCATGTATAAATATTTCTAGGAACAGCTTAAGTCATTTCTCTTGGATAAATAGCTAAAAGTTGTATGGTAAATGTTTGTTATAACTAAACTGACTAAGCCAGTTTACAAATGGCTCTGTCATTTTACACTCCCAGCATAAATTTTAAATCATTTAACTTGCTGCATACAACCTTGACAATGATTGGTATTTTCGGCCTTTATAATTTTAGCCATGCTCATGATACTGTAGCAGATTCTCATTGTGAGTTTTAATTTTTATCTCCCTAATAACTCCTGATAATTGAATAGCCTTTCATGAGCCTATTGGCCATTTGTTTATATTCTTTTGTGAAGTTCTTTTTTCACTATTTTCCCCATTTTTTAGTTGGACACCTTATTTTCTTACTAATATAGTTGTAAAAGATCTTAATATTATTCTAGATATGAATCCTGCTTCTTTTAGGGAATTAGTTCACTTACCTGCTCACATTTCTCTTCCTCTTAAATCACTTCTTCTGTGGGAGGCCAGATGCCATGAAATGAGGCTGTTCAAGCAGGCTGTGGAGAAGTCTGCTTAACACACCAGTGTGTTAAGAAATGCATGTCTCTATGTGTACCCAATTGTTCATCACAGCACTGTTTACAATAGCTAGGACATGGAAGCAACCTAGATGTCCACTGGCAGACGAACGGGTAAGAAAGCTGTGGTACATATACACAATGGAATATCACTCAGCTATTAAAAAGAATGCATTTGAATCAGTTCTAATGAGGTGGATGAAACTGGAGCCTATTGTATAATAGAGTGAAGTCAGAAAGAAAAACACCAATACACTATATTAACACATATATATGGAATTTAGAAAGACGGTAACAATGACCCTATATGAGAGACAGTAAAAGAGACACAGATAAAGAACAGACTTTTGGACTCTGTGAGAGAAGGCGAGGGTGAGATGATCTGAAAGAATAGCACTGAAACATGTATATTACCATATGTGAAATAGATCACCAGTCCAGGTTCGATTCATGAAACAGAGTGCTCAAAGCCAGTGCACTGGGACAACCCTGAGGGATGGGACGGGGAGGGAGGTGGGAGTGGGGTTCAGGATGGGGGACACACGTATACTTATGGCTGATTCAAGTCAATGTATGTCAAAAACCACTACATTATTGTAAAGTAATTAACCTCCAATTAAAATAAATAAATAAATTTTTTAAAAAAGGAAATGCATGTCTCCGACCAATAGCCAGCAAAGAATGGAGGCCTGTCAACAACCAAATGAATGAGTTTGTAAGTGGATTCTCCAGCTCCCTTTGAGCCTGGATTTGACTATAGACATAGCTGAGAGACAGACAACAACCTCAAGAGAGACCCTGAGCCAGAACCACCCAGCTGAGCCTCTCCCAGATAACCTACCCTCATAAACTGTGAAGAAAACAGATATTTGTTCTTCTGAACAACTCGACTGAGCACACACACACACACACACACACACACACACACAAGTTTTGAGAAAATTTGCTACACAGCAATAGATAACTAATATCCATCCAAACTATGATAACGTTAGTGCTTCCCTGGAAAACGCATTCAAGGGAAGTTGGTTAGGTGAGCAGACCTGAGTTTAAGTTGGAAGTCACAGTTCCTGAAAAGGATGCATTGTCAGATTTCTTTCCCCTGGTCCCCAAACCCAGATCATATCAAGTGCAATTTCCTAAGTGGCTTGTACTCTAAAAAAAATTAAGTCTTTCTGCTCCTCCTTATTGGGCTTTCCTTGTGGCTCAGCTGGTAAAGAATCCACTTGCAATGCAGGAGACTTGGGTATTGAGTGCTTTTTACCAGCAGCCTCTTTCTCTCTCTGAGTTCTCAACGTTCTCCATCCTGTAGCTACTCTTCCACATTATACTTTGTGCCCCTAAGAGTCTCCTGGTGAGAAGAAACCATTAAGATCATATAGCCCAACCTTCATGCTTGAATTACTCTATAACACCCCCAACTGGTCTTCTAGCTTATTTTAAAAATTTGATTCACAATCTACCAATGTGACATTTTATCTTTGGATCATTCTGACTCTTAGGAAATTTCTCCAACAGTGAGCACAGTGAGAATTCACTCTCTCTCCTCTCTTGCTTCATTGGGTTCTCAAGAAATTCATTATTTGGCAAAATATCCAGGGAGAATTAGCTGTGACTTAAGACCACACATCTGAAGGTACTAATCAAACAGGGATTTAAAGTAAATCAAATTTTCTTTACTATGAAGTCTCTGGCTGGACTTGGTTTTCTATTAGCCATCTCACTAGCTATATTCATCTTAGATAATCACCTATTTATTTTCAAGAATGTATCTAGGGTAGGGGAAAAGTTTCTTCCATTATTTGGATCCTCAGAAATTTCTACTCTTGGTGAAACATTTCAGGGTATTCCTGTAGCAAGAGCTGTACATAAATGATTGGTAAAACTAAAAAATGTCTTGCCCTTTTCCCTTGGAGTGCCTGAGCCAAGCACTATAAATCTGGGTCTCATCTCTCCCTCTCAGGCTTGCCAGGACAAAGATAAGACTGTTCCATAAAGACAGGCATTCTAGAGACTTCCTGAAAAATTTGGCTAAACTGTGGATCTAGGAAGGTTGTAGAAGTGGTTTCTTGTCTTCATGAAGATAGTCAACAATCTGCCGGTTCTGTATAAAAACGTTTTGATAGTCCACAAACCTACATACGCTGGGAAACCTGACTATTGTTCCAGCCTCATTTCTCATGATGCTCCTCATCCCACTCTGAGTTCTAATTACACTGTTATTCTTTCAATTTGTAAAAATCTGCATATTCTTCCTACCTGGAGCCTTTCCACATGCTGTTTCCTTGTTCCAGAGTTCCTTTATTGTCTCTGTTCCCAGTTAACTCTACCTTTCAGATCTCAGCTAAATGTTGTTTCCTCCTGAAAGCCTTCCCAGTAACTACTCCCTGAGTCTAGGTTACATTCCTTTCTTATCTGACTTCAAAGATTGGATATACCTTTCTTTCAACTCACTGTTCCAGTTTTAGTTTATACATTCAGACTTATTATCTCATTAGTATCTGTTGCCTCTTAGACTGAGAATCCCATTCACACAAGAACCACATCCATTTTGCTCTCTGTTGCAGCACTTAATATAATGTCAGATAAGGTAAGTCTTTGCAGCATTTAGGAAAGAAGCAATTAGAACCCATTGTGATACATGCTATCCTTGAAGTAGACACAGGAGGATTATAATCTAACCCGATCTAGATTTTTAAAAACTTCCTGGAGGATGTGACATCATATCACATCTCTAAAAATGAACAAAATTTTCTCAAGTGAACAAAGCAACTAGGGAAGTAAAAGGTAAACAGAGCCTGAATAAGTTGATTACTCATTGGATCTAAGTTAACAAATGATTTCCCCTTTACAAATGAGAGCTATGTCTTTGTTGCCACATGGGCTTTTCTCCAGCTGTGGCAAGCAGGGGCTACCCTCTAGTCGCGGTGCACAGCCTTGTCATGGCGGTGGCTTCTCTTGTTGTGGAGCATGGGCTCTGGGGCACGCAGGCTTCAGTAGTTGCAGCACACGTGCTCAGCAGTTGCAGCTCCCAGGCTCTAGAGCGCAGGCTCAATAGTTGTGGTGCAAGGGCTCAGTCGCTCCGCTGCAAGTGGGATTTTCCCAAATCAGTGATCCAACGCCTGCATTGGCAGGTGGATTCTTTTACCACTGAACCACCAGGGAAGCCTAAAAACTATGTTTTATTTTATGAACTTGCTGAGGACTTAAATCTAGAAGACATGCTTTCAGATAATTCTGACATACTACTTCAAAGAGGTAAGGGAGGGGCCGGCATATAATAGGAGTTTTTTCTTAGAGGAAAACATAGGCAGAACACTCTCTGACAAAAGTCTCAGCAAGATCTTTTTTGATTCACCTCCTAGAATAATGAAAATAAAAACAAAAATAAATGGGACCTAATGAAAGTTAAAAGTCTTTACACAGCAAAGGCAACTGTAAATAAGACAAAAATAACCCTCAGAATGGGAGAAAGTATTTGCAAATAAAGCAACTGACAAGGGATTAATCTCCTAAATATACAAACAGCTCATGCAGCTCAATATAGAAACAAACAACACAATCAAAAAACGGGCAAAAGATCTAAATAGACATTTCTCCAAAGAAGACATACAGATGGCCAAGAGGCACATGAAAAGATGTTCAACATCACTAATTAGAGAAATGCAAATCAAAACTATAATGAGGTATCACTTCACACCAGTCAGAATGACCATCATCAAAAAAATCTACAAACAAAAATTACTGGAGAGGGTGTAGAGAAAAGGGAACCCTCCTACATGCTAGTGGCAATGTAAATTCATACAGCCATTATGGAGAGCAGTATGGAGGTTCCTTAAAAAAATAAATAGGCCTACCATATGATCCAGCAATTCCAATCCTGGGCATATATCAGGAGAAAACCATAATTCAAAAAGATATACAAAGGATTAATCTCAAAAATATACAAGCAACTCCTGCAGCTCAATTCCAGAAAAATAAATGACCCAATCAAAAAATGGGCCAAAGAACTAAACAGACATTTCTCCAAAGAAGACATACAGATGGCTAACAAACACATGAAAAGATGCTCAACATCACTCATTATCAGAGAAATGCAAATCAAAACCACAATGAGGTACCATTACACGCCAGTCAGGATGGCTGCTATCCAAAAGTCTACAAGCAATAAATGCTGGAGAGGGTGTGGAGAAAAGGGAACCCTCTTACACTGTTGGTGGGAATGCAAACTAGTACAGCCGCTATGGAAAACAGTGTGGAGATTTCTTAAAAAACTGGAAATAGAACTGCCATATGACCCAGCAATCCCACTTCTGGGCATACACACTGAGGAAACCAGATCTGAAAGAGACACGTGCACCCCAGTGTTCATCGCAGCACTGTTTATAATAGCCAGGACATGGAAGCAACCTAGATGCCCATCAGCAGATGAATGGATAAGGAAGCTGTGGTACATATACACCATGGAATATTACTCAGCCGTTAAAAAGAATTCATTTGAACCAGTTCTAATGAGATGGATGAAACTGGAGCCCATTATACAGAGTGAAGTAAGCCAGAAAGATAAAGAACATTACAGCATACTAACACATATATATGGAATTTAGAAAGATGGTAACGACAACCCTATATGCAAAACAGAAAGAGACACAGAAGTACAGAACAGACTTTTGAACTCTGTGGGAGAAGGTAAGGGTGGGATGTTGCGAAAGAACAGCATGTATATTATCTATGGTGAAACAGGTCACCAGCCCAGGTGGGATGCATGAGACAAGTGCTCGAGCCTGGTGCACTGGGAAGACCCAGAGGAATCGGGTGGAGAAGAAGGTGGGAGGAGGGATCGGGATGGGGAATACGTGTAAATCTATTGCTGATTCATGTCAATGTATGACAAAACCCACTGAAAAAATAAGTAAATAAATAAGTAAATAAAAATAAAAAAAAAGATATGTGTACCCCAACATTCACTGCAGTACTATTTACAATAGCCAGGACATGGAAGCAACCCAAATGTCCATCAACAGAGAAATGGATAAAGATGTGGTACATATATATAACACACACACATATATATAAAAGAATGAAATAATGCCATTTGCACCAACATGGATGAACCTATAGATTGTCATACTGAGTGAAGTTAGAGAAAGATAATATCATATGATATCACTTATATGTAGAATCTAAAACAATGGTACAACTGAACCTATTTACAAAATGATAGAAATAGAGTTACAGATGTAGAAAACAAGCTTGTGGTTACTAAGGGGGAAAGGCAGGGAGGGATAAACTGGGAGACTGGGATCAAAACTACTGTATATAAAATAGGTGACTAAAGAGAATCTACTGTGTAGTACAGGGAAATCTACTCAATACTCTGTAAATGACCTATATGGGAACAGAATCTAAAAGAGTGGATATATGTATATGTATAACTGATTCACTTTGCTGTACATCTGAAACTAACACAGCATTGCAAATCAACTACACTCCAATAAAAATCAATTTTAAAAAATAGGAGTTTTTGCAACAAAAACCAGGTAGTCAGAACGTCAGAAGAATACTGTTAATTAAAGAAAAACAGACATCTCAAGTTAATGAATTCAGTGCTTTTCTGTGTATAGGAAGATGCAAGAATCTGGGCTCATTAAAACTATTCCTTTGATATGCACCTTAGCTATCTAGGGCCAGCATTCTGCTTTTCTCCATCTTAAATCCGCTCAGGGCACACAGGGGCAACTGCAATGGCTCCTGACTTGATGGCCCCAACATTCTCTGCTGATTGATATGGCAGGTGACAGAGGAGCCTGGAGGGATACAGTCCATGGGGTCACAAAGAGTCAGACATGACCAAGCGACTAACACACACAGAGAGAGCAGGTGATATTCTTTGACCACAACTGAAAAGATCTGTGAGATGTACTCTGAATCTCTTGAAAGAATCCTTAGTGTGGCTAAATAGTCTAACTTTTGATCTTCAAGACATTTTTGCAAAATGTATATTAACGGCCTCAGCCTTTTCTCTAGAGCATGATTTCCCAACAATGAGTTCCTTTTTATTTATATCTTTTGCCATCTGGAAAGGCTGATTTTTCTAAATCATTAGGTCCTGTTTTGTTCTTCCCTCATGTTATTGCTCTCCTCTCCCATGTTTTATAAATGACAGGAATAAATCAGGTGGCACCTTCTACACTTTTTATTGAAATCTCCTTAGCTATAAAAGCTAAAGTTCATCACTTATATATATTTTTTTCTTTTCACATAGCTGATGGAGATAACTAAGTTTCTGTCATTATGTAACAAGGATTTTTCTTCCCCAGGCTCCAATACATGTTCCTCACTTTCTTTGGAGACCCCACCATGGGCAACCAGAAAGTCCAGATTTCTACTAAAGTCTGTTCAAGGAAATTTGCACTTTCTCACGTATGCTTTTCAAAACACTTCCAGTCACTGCCTATTCCCTAGTTTCATTACTGCTCTCACATTCTTAAATATTTCTGGATCCCAGTTCCAGGTAGTAAAACGTGAGCTAGTTATCTATTGTTGCACACCAAATTCATACAAACTTGAGTTCAAAGTATCTACAATTCTCACAACCATTGTCTTAGTTCCAGCTCTTATTTCATGCCTGCATTATTGCAATAACTTCCTCCTGGCATCTTGCTGTAGTCCGGCTTTCTCCCATTCAATCTACCTTCTTCACTCCAATGAGACAGATATGATCTTACTGCTCTTCCACTCAAAGAACCTCTGAAACCCCTGTTTTCTACTGTCTTTTTCATAGCATAAAAGATTTCTCAGATTTCCCTGGAGGTCCGGTGGTTAAGACCTCACACTTACAATGCAGGGAGCACTAGTTCAATCCTTCGCTGAAGAATTAAAATCCAACATGCCATGTGGCATGGCCAAAAAATTAAAATAAAGAGATTTCTCAAAATATGGTCCCAGCCTGTATTTTCAACTTCATCCATTTTTCTAATACAATTACTACTTTCCATTCTCCAACATACTGTTCATGCCCCTATGTCTTTATTTGTGTTATCTCCTCTGCCTGACTGTTCATCCATCTGTCCTCTTCCCAAATCTGCTAAGCAAAGTTTTCTCTGTCCTTCTGTGGTGCTTTCAGCGACATCTTCACTGCTTCACTCAGCTAGGCAGAATTATCCTTTTCCTTGTACAATCTCATGTCTCAAGGTATGATTCATGCACCAGCAGCATTGGTGTCCCAGGTGTCTCATGTGTACATTATATTAAAATATAGGTTCTAATTCAGTAGGTTGGGGCTAGGGCAAGAGATTCTGCAATTCTTACAAACTCTGCAATGACACTAATTCTATTCAATTGAAGGCCACACTTCAATCAGCAAGGTTTACAACACTTTGATTATAGCTCTGAATACATAATATAGTTGGTTAACATTTCTGTCACCTCTCTTAAACTCTAAAGATCTTAAAAATAGGAATTATTTATCTATTTTTTTCCTTTGCAGTCTCCAGAGTACCTCATATAGATAGCACTCAGTACTTGGAGGATGCTAGTAACTTAATACCTATATTTTACATAAAAGAATGATGAACAGATCCCTTACACAAGCTGTTGAAATTAAGTGTACCTGTTTGAGACTGCACAGTGAGGAGAACTTAAGGGGATCGTGCTTCAAACTTGGAAGGAGAGAAGGTAAGGGATTAAAAAGGATCAGGGACAAGAAAAGCGGTCTAAGGCCAATACCTTACACTAAGTTTCAGTTAAGAGCCAAGATCATGAAGCATTGTAGAGGGTGAAACAAGGAGGTAGGTATATGTTCCCAGAGAAGGAACATGAGATTCCATAATCCCCCAAGTCACCTCCAGAGCCAGAATGAGAAGCCTCTTTTTGGGGAGATGCTGCATGCTTGCCAGAGCAAACTCCTGAGGATCTCTTCAGTTCGAATCTGGACATTGCATCCCTCTACCTGAGTCAGCTGGCACCTTCATCTTGAACTCCCCAGAAACAAGAATTTTGAGAAAATAAACTCCTGTCATATAAGCCACCCAACCTGAGTACTTTGTTATGGTATCCCAAGCTGGCTGATAAAGCTTCTAACATCATTTGTTAATTTATTTTGTTTTGAAACAAAAAATTCCTGTATATGCATTATTTGTGGGTCTGATTTTTCAGTTTCTTACTTCTGATGACTCTTAACTATGATGACTTCTTCCATGGGTATTTCTGTGATTTTTCAACTTTTAGTTTGTGTTCATTGGTACTTAATCAATGGATTTTTATTGGTCTGGGTTTAAATCTCCAAGACATAATTTATATTCATTTCTATTTGATGTCTGGGACCATGACCAGTTCATGATAATTTTATACTGAATTTCCTTTTTTAATTAAGGAAATTTTTCTCTTTTTATTCAGCTTGGCAACTCTTTTCTAACTTGCTGAGGTCCCTCATATCTTGGATGGTTGTTTTGTTGATGATATATATACAGTAAATAACTAACATTAAATAGTGTTAGAAACTAAAGTTTTATCCCCAAGTAAGTATATAGATCGGGGCTTCCCTGGTGGCTCAGCAGTAAAGAATCTGCCTGCTAAGCAGGAAACATGGGTTCAACCCCTGGGTGAGGAAGATTACCTGGAGAAGGAAATGCTGCTCCAGTATTCTTGCCTGGGAAATTCCATGGACAGAGGAGCTTGGAGGGTTACTGTCCTTGGGGTCACAAGAGAGTCAGACACGGCTTAGTGGCTAAACAACAACAAGTGTATAGGTCACTATTTGACTTACTTGGAAGGGGAAGGCATCTCTATGTGCCACATTGACTGTACACTATCGAGTTTAAAGGGGGGCAGGCATGGACCCACAGGTAGATTTTAGATTTTCCAACAAGGTGCTCCAATGGGCCTCATAACATTAAAACTGAAATTGAAATTGTGAAAGTCTGAAATTTCAGATCATTTGTCTTTCATCTTTTTTTTTGGAGCCACAGAAATCTTCCGAGTCTAGATCCTTTTCATGATTCATAAAGGGGAATAGATTCTCAAGTATATTCTTTGTATGTGATTTACAAAACATGATACACATCCAAATTCTCTCTAGATTAAACTTACTCAGCTTACTCTAATGGCCCTTACGTTGAAGTTATATCTATTCATAGCAGATACTACCTGTGAGCTCGATGTACAGTTCTGGTTAATTTTCATCACTAAAGACTTGGAATTGGTGAGGAAGGCCTCAGAATTTTGCTCTATCCTAAAATGACTGTCCCTCATATTAGAAAATTAAAAGGATACATAAACTATTTCTCTTAGAAGAAAACTGCAAAGGAGTGAGCTGATCATGAGTGATGATCCAAAATGGCGCCATACTGGTTAGTCCCCACCCTGTGATCTCTTTTCTCTATTCTATCACGGTTTATTGTGTCAAGGATACCTGCATGAAAAACAAACTCTCTTGCTTAAACTCACTCATAAGTAATATGATACTCGGGGCTACTAAGCTATAGCCATTCTAGAACACCAAATTAGAAGAAGGATTAGAAGAAGGTGGGTTTGACTGAAACGTGTTTACAGTTTCTGCCCAAAGGCACTCCCTTTCCCTAAAGTGAAGAATAAACTAGTAGGTATCCTACAGTGTTGGATTATGACCCACTCTGGGGACTGTGCTGAGTCAGGCAGCTTGTATTCTAGCTTCACTAAGCACTCCTAGTTGCCAGGTCACCCTACCAGAGTACCAAGTTTTTCTGTACCCTGTTTCCTGCCTCTGTCTCCATTCCTCAAACTCTCTCTGCAGCATGGTCAAGGTATCCTGGGGCTGGAATGGAACATAAAACGGGTGTCATGTTTCTTTGAAGTAACTTACCAACACAATGCAACTTCAACAGGGATTTTTACTATAATAAACAGAGAGGCGCTAAGGTTCCTGATCACTTTTAAAATAAGTGGCCAAGAGGTTTAAAAAGAATTCTGGGGTATAGATCACCTCTAACAATGTTAGAACATATTTTTAAAACAATAGCTGTTCTGCTATATAGCACAGGGAACTATTTTTAATATCCTGTGATAAACTATGAAGGAAAATAATATGAAAGAGAATATGCATGTATGTATATATCTGAATCACTTTTCTGTACAGTAGAAATTAACACAACATTGTAACCAACTATATGTCAATAAAATACATTTTAAAAAATTTAAAAATAATGATTGTTGAAATACTGTGATTCTGATATGGATAGAAATGTGTGTCTCAGAAACTGAATTAAAAGGCAAGAAGTAAAAAAAAAAAGAAAAGGCAAGAAGTAGACCCAATTATTTAGGCAGATGGTTAGATACATATGATAGATAAATAGATAGAAGATTGATAGAGTTAATCAGTTAGTAAGGGGTGGCTTTGGGACATGGCTGACTCATTTATTAGATACAATAGGCATAGTTTAGCAGCCCACAAAAATAAGTTTAACATTGAAACTAGGAAAAAATGAAAATTAGTAATATTAATAATATATAAAAATGAATCCAGCCTAAGTTATATTTATCTTTACAACAAAGCAGTTACACAATATACTTTTTAATATTTTTTTCTCTGAAAGAAAGACACCACAAAGGCAAAGATGCTCAGAGCCCCCCAAAATCAAAAAGCAGTCTTGACCTGGAGAGCTTTAGCCTCTGTCTGTTTATTATCTCTTTTGTAGTCAGCATCAGTGAAACCAACGTAGAAATGCAAATCCAAGACAAGGAAGCCACCCTTCCTTTTAATGAATGCGCTGTGTGCGTGTGTGCCTAGTCACTCAGTCATGGTCGACTCTGCGATCCTACGGACTGCAGCCCACTAGGCTCCTCTGTCCATGGGACTCTCCAGGCAAGAATATTAGAGTGGCTTACCACTTCCTCCTCTAGGGGATCTTCCCTAACCAGGGATCAAACCCAAGTCTCCTGCATCTCCTGCATTGACAGGCAGATTCTTTACTACTGAGCCACCTGGGAAGACCCGGGGTATAATGAGATTTCTCCTTAAATCTCTCTCTTATAGAGTCTAAGCTGCCACTGCGTTACCAGTTCAGGGAAACATCAAGTTATAACTAAATTTTATATTTAAATATTGCAAATTTATTAAATAACTTAATTTCATAAATTGCACAAAATAGAATTGAGAACCTTTATGTTCATTTAGATAATGGCAACTGATCTTTGAAAGAATTCGTAAAGGAAAAGAGCAACATATAACTTCAATACAAGAACCAACAAATCAGTGAAAATGAAAACAAAAGGAAAAATATTTGTCTCAAATGTTAGAAAAATCAATTATTATGTATAATATATAAAAGTTTATTCTAATATATATTATAAGTGCCCCCTTAATAGAAAATGACATAAACAACAAAATGTAGATAGTAGACAAACAGGGGGAAATAGTCAGGCTATAGCAAGCTTCAGATTAAACAATGAAGTATGTTTTTATATCAATTAAGTTAGCAAAGAAGATACAATAATAGCACCATTGTTTACAGTGAAACAGATGAGTACCTTTGTCCAGTGAATATAAAGCAGGAACACAGCCGTATGTACTGAGAATCATAAAAGTGTTCATACCTTTGACCTGGTGATATGATTCACTGTAATTTAAACTGAGAAGATAATTCAAAAGGAGGGCAAATCCCTGTGTATGAGGCTCTTCATTGTAGCCTTCTCCAAAACAGCAGAAAATGAAAATACCTAAATATTCAACAATAGGAACAGTGAAAACAGTGAAGTAAATTGTAGTACATTAACTAGACAGAATATTTTGCAGCTCTCAAAATAATAATTATGGTGAATCTGAGATACAGCAAGAACGCTGTTGTTCGAAATGCTGTTTCATAAAATAAAATATTTGATTATATGGATGTTTTGATGCTTTGTAAAAAATATCAGAATGTAGATCATGACCATAAGGGAGGAGAGAAAAATACATTGTTTGCTCCTGCTCCTTCTCTTCAAAACATAAAAGTTGGTAAAGCTTCTTTTTAAAAAAGGGCAGGAGGAGAAGGGGGCGACAGAGGATGAGATGGTTAGATGGCATCACCAACTCAATGGACATGGGTTTGGGTGGACTCCAGGAGTTGGTGATGGACAGGGAGGCCTGGTGTGCTATGGTTCATGGGGTCGCAAAGAGTCGGACATGACTGAGCGACTGAACTGAACTTACCAAGTGTACATCAAGGGCACAACATACCCCTTTACCTGCCTGGTTCCCTCTCTTTTTCATAGCTCTTTCTTACTCATTTACTGAGTGGATTCATGCTGCTTCAAGGTACCATTACCATATGTCATTTAGAAAGAAAGGCAACAGGTAAATTTATTCATTAATTATACAGCCTTTACTTTATGTTGAGCACTTGGATACAATAGTGAGTAAGACCTCTCCTCTCTGTTCACTGAACTCACAGTTTGCATATAGATGGATAATGAGATATTTATAATATAGTATAGAAGTTCCCAAAGGGATAGGGAAAAATGAAGCACGATGAGAACCAGAATCCTTAGGAGTCACATATTTGATCTCTTCAAAAAGGATTTTACCTTAAAGGGGGCTCAGGGAATTTGTTTCTTTACTTATTCTACTTCCTTCCACGTTACATATTTCCCTCTTTATGGCTCCTGTCTCAGAGACATAAAAACTCTCAAGTCTCTTTTCCATGGCAAAAATTAAGTTTTGACTCCATAATCCCCTCTTATCATATGTTGTGTAACTCTCCTTCCTTTTTACTCATAATTCCATAATTCCTGTTTCTAATTCTGTACTGACTAGTCACTGCTCAGCTCACTGTTCAAGTCGGTTGTGACAATTAAACCACAATAAAGGAAAGACTGCACAGGAAGATGTAGGGCTTGTTCAAGCCACTTGGAGGGGATAGAAACTGCAAAGGGAATATATACCATGGACAGAGGAGCCTGGTGGGGCTCTAGTCCAGACAGTGGCAGAGCTGAACACAACTGAGCGACTGAGCACAACACACACGGCACACTCATTAAGGGAGGGTGGATTCCGTGTCTCAGAGTTTGCATTTCTACAGCGAGCACATTGTTTTCACTGATGCTGCATGCTGTGAGGTAACTTTATGATGGTGGTGACCACGAAAGAGATTTATAAACAGAGAAAGGCTAAAGCTCTTAAAGTCAAGACTGCTTTTTGAGTTTGGGGGGCTCTGAGCATTTTTGCCTTTGTGGTCTCCTTCTTTCATAGAAAAAAATATTAAAAACTATATTGTGTAACTGCTTTGTTGTTAAAAAAAAAAAGACAGCAGATAAATTTGTTCATTAATTATGGAGGCTTTATTTTGTATTTAGCACTGAGATACAATCATAATAAAGATCTCTCCCCTCCACCGGTGAGCTCACAGTTGACACACAGGTGGAAAGGAGATATTTGTAGTACACCACAGAAGGCACAAAGTGGTCAGGAAATCAGAATCCTAAGAAGTTGATATTTTGTCTCTTTAAGGGATTTTTACATTTAAGAGGGGCTTAGGGAATTTACTTTAGTTATCCCACTTTCCTCCACATCTTAGATTTCCATTTTTGTCTCCTCCCTGAGAAACAAACACGTGTTCAACCTCTCCTCCATGGCAAAAATTTCTTTTGACCACACACCCCCTTCTTATCATCTGTTCTATAACTCTCCTTCCATTTTATTCACAACTCCATACTTCGTTTCTAATTCCATGCTGACCGGTCACTGCTTTTCCCATGGCCATTGAGTTATTTGTGACAAAACCACAAGAAAAGATAGATCACACAGGAAAATCTATGGCTCATGCAATCAGGTGAGGAGACAGAAACTACACATGAGATGATGGACTCAGTGTGCCCCAGACCAGAGAGCAAGCCAGTGTGTCTAGAGCATGGTGAACACAGCGGGGAATGGCAGGAATTGAACTTGAAAACATAGGCAGGGATCCCACCATGTGGGGTCTGTAGATCTCAATGGAGTTTATAGTTTATCTATGTGTAATGGAAAGCCATGGGATGGGGGTCAGGGGAGTGGGGCTTCAGTAGGAAAGGAACACAATGTAATTGATGTTTTGAAAAGACTACCCTGGCTGCAGTGTGGAGAATGGATTGATAGGTCCAAGGATAGAAGCAGGCTATTGCTGTAATCCATAGGAAAGATATTGATGGTTTAAGATAATAAAAGAGATGGCTAGAAATAAAGGATATGGGATATATTTTAGGAGTAAAGCAATTTGCTGATGACTTGCAAAGCTTGTCTAAGACTAAGAAAAGAGAGTAATCAAAAAAGATGGAATCAAATTCCTAGATGTTTGGCTTGAGCATCTATCTGAATGAATGTTTGTGCAATTTACTGAAATGTGCAGTACTGAGTTAGAAATAGGTATGATGTGGGGTCTTCTGAGGTTCTCCTAAAAATTGAAACTCACAAGACTACAATCAGTCACATCTGGCACAGGTCTTTTTAAGCATGTGCTCTGCTTAATCGCTCAGTCATGTCCAACTCTTTGTAACCCACCAGGCTCCTCTGTCCATGGGGATTTTTCAGGCAAGAATACTAGAGTGGGTTGCCATGCCCTCCCCCAGGGGATCTTCCCAACCTAGGGATTGAACCCAGGTATCCCACATGGCAGGTGGATTCTTTACCATCTGAGCCACCAGGGAAGCCCTTTGAGAAGCATTCAGGATAGAATTCCTAGTTGTTCAGCAGGGCATGTCACAAAGTTCCTCTCTTACAGTCCTCAAAAAGTCCAACAGCAGCCCATTCAATTGCCCAAAAGCTACCTTCTTGCCAGGTAACAGCCCAGATGCAAGGATTCCAGATCTATATCAGTCAGGTGCAGGGGCTTACTTAGCTCAATAGCCTCTTTGCCTAAAGGAGCCAGTATCTCTGTAACCACTCTAAGGATATAGCTTCTAGTTTCCCTGGAAGGCTCATGGCAATTACAAGAATCACTACACATGGGAGAAGCCCTAGAGCATGTTTTCCCATCAGGTATTTACAGTTAATTTATACTTCATCCCACTCCAGGTTTAGATTACCAAACACGGGTCATTTTTACTATGAGATGTTGCTTAGCAACATAGTTGACATTTTTATCTTTTTCAAGTCATTAGAACAGAGCTACACTTTAAACATCAGGTTCTTATGCAGAATGAAAAAGAGTTTTGCTAGCTATTTACCCACAGAATTAAAAATCAAAATTTCTCTTTTTGTCGTGTGGAGTAATAAGTGGAGGTGTGAAATGAGCAATTTAACTTAATATACAAGTCTGCAGCTCAACTGGGTAACTACATTACCATAATATCAACATATTTAAAGCCCTGGCAGCAAAGAGGCTCAGGAGAGAAGGAGAGGAAGGAGAGGGGGCAAGTGGGGTATGGGGCTGGGGTAGAGCCCTAGGACTTTACAATTTAGAGGTGTAGAAAAGAAAGAGAAGCCAGGATAGGAAATTAGGAAAAACTGGCAAGTGAGGTGGGAGGAAAATGTGATAAAAATGGAGTCATTAGAAGACAAGAAGCTCAAATAAAAGGAGAAAGATCAGCTAGGTCAAAAAAGGCTAGATATACCAAGTAAGAAGAGACCAGAAATTTAATCCCCAGATCTGGCAACAAGGAGACCATGAGTGACCTTTTCAAGTGCTATTTCCCTGGCCTGATAGAGTGGATTGAGAATGAAAAGGGAGGAAGTGGGAAAAGTGACTGTGGACAAGTTTTCTATAAAGTAGAAGGAGTAAAGTGAGAAGTCAAGGAGGGTTTACCAATGTGGGTACCAGGCACGGTTGTGTGCTGACTGGCATGATTCCATGTAAAGGGGAAAAGAAGGCAAGAATGAAAAATAAGGGTAGGAGAGGATGGATCCAGACCCTAGAGTGATAGGCTTTGGAAAGAAGTTGGTGCATATCCTGTAACACAGCTGAAATCCTGAAAGCAGCTCATGTATTTCAGAGCACCCACCCAGTTCCTGAGTCAGAATCCTGGTGAAATCTGTATTTTTAAATTATTTAACCCCACAGCCAGTAAGTACTATGGAATTCCAAAACAAGGCAAAGTTTTATGAGGTCAGGAACCATGTTTTATTTTACTCTGTACTTTCAGCACTAGGATGGTGCTGGCATGACAAGAAACACAAAGGAACAAGGCTCTAATGGTAGGTAGCACCAGGGAAGGATGAGAGATACTAGGGGACAGGCCACATGCTTTCCCTCTGTGACCTGAGGAAAACATGTCCTCTGGTTGCTCCTGCTACCCGGAAAATAGTTCCCCGCAACCTCCTTCTTCCGTATTGAGATAATGTTCAGGGTCTGGCCTCAAAATAAACTTTTTACCCTGTTCAGGAAAAATAATGGAAGTCTCCTCTGATAAAGAAGGATGGCCTTCTTCAACCTTGATTAATAAGTTTTGAAACTTTGTTCCTTAAGCCTCACAACCCTTGAGCTGAGTCAGGGTAGACATTCCCCCTATGACTGAGGAGGGGGTCACATCAATGAAGTCTGATTTCTGTGTTGGTACAGCCCCAAGCCAGCAAGACATAAACTCATTTACAGCTTTAATACTGAAGGTATAAATTTAATAAGTTCCTATGGTGGTCTGCTCTGGTGGCTCAGATGGTGAAGAGTCCACCTGCAATGCAGGAGACCCCAGCTCAACCCCTGGGTTGGGAAGATCCTCTGGAGAAGGGGATGGCAACCCACTCCAGTATTCTCACCTGGAGAATTCCATGGACAGAGGAGCCTGACAGGCTACAGTCCACGGGGTCACAAAGAGTCAGACACGACTGAGCAACTAACACTAACACTATGGAGGGAAAAGGTGTTGTAATTTCTAAATATCTCTGTGAAAGTAAGTTTTCATTTGAAATTTTTGGGTTGGGTTGGCCCAAAAGTTTGTTTGAGCTTTCCATACCATCTTATAGAAAAACCCAAACAAACAATCTAACTTTTTGGTCCATGCAATGGTTCAACTCAAATAGACGTCAGGAAAAGAAGGAGGAAGACTTGTTCTAGAAAAGATAGCCCAAAGTTCAGTGACCCAGGAGACTGAAGCTCTTTGGGGTTCCTGCAGGCCAGGTTTTTTTGTGAGGACTAATGACAGAAGTCCTATGAAGGGGCTCTAATATTATAAAGAGCTATGCAAATCAAAAGGAACAGTTTGGCAAATAGCTAAGTACAGATAGTTAATGGACAGAGAGAGAGAACAAGAGACTGACATCCAGGAAAGATGAGTTATATCTGCGTCACAGTAAGAAAAACACCAAATGGAAGCCAGACTCAAGAATGTGAAGTACCTTGGAGGGGGAAATGGCAACCCACTCCAGTATTCTTGCTTGGAAAATCCCATGGACAGAAGAGCCTGGCGGGCTACAGTCCATGGGGTTACAAAGAGTTGGACACAACTTAGCAACTAAACAACAACAAAAAAGTGATGATGCATATCTATATTCATTTACATGGGGGAATAAAAGTCCAGGACATATTACTGAGAAAAAGAAGTTGTTAAATATCTTCATGTATATGTGAATCCATTTATTTAAAATTATACGTGTGTATGTATGTGTACAAAAGAGAACGAAAAAATGTTTGCTAAGGTAGTAATTATTATCTCTAGCTGGTGGAATTTCAGATGATTTTTACTCTTTCCTTTGTACTTTTCTGGATTTTTTTTTTCAAATTTACAGTGTATCTGCTATAATAAAAATCACTATGTTAATAAAAATAAGAACAAAGGTAACTATAAATATTATAGAGCAAAAAAAAAAAAAGGAATGTGAGGTAGGTGAAGGAAGGAATAGGACTACCTGGGGAGCCAGAAGCAGGGCACAGACTAGGCAGGGAGCAGAGAGAGACACCTTCTGAGTATTAAGGCCACAATAACTCTTGAGCTGGTCTCCTTTCAATGCCCCCTTTAACAAGTGAGAAGACAGAGGTCCAGGGAGCAAGAGTGACTTACATAGGATCACACAGCCCACTAGTGGCAAAGGACAAGCCACAGAAGGACATCTTCCTAAGACTAGCCTGTACTTGGTGAACAGACACCCAAAGCCTATCTCCTCAATTATATTCAGCTAGATTCTTCTCTGTCTTGATGCTCCAGACTTGCCACCACTCCCCTGTCTGAAATCACAGGATTTCCAGTTCTAATAATACCTCCTCCATAATAAAGGATGCTGCAATTTCTGGGAGAGAGAATATGCAGAAGAGAGAAGACACACTAGTATTACCAAAACTCTAGACACAACATGGAGACCTTAGGCATTGGCAGCAAGGATGGCAGCCTTGCATGCAACCCCAGTTAAGTCTATAGGGCAGGCCTCCATCCAACCTGTGAAGCCAAAATACTACCAATTGCCCTGTAGCCATTTCAGGAGGTATCCAGGGGTTCAAGAGCTCTTCCTAAAGTTGTCTTGACATGAACTGCAAATCAGTGATGCTCCTCTGCTGCCCATGCATTGTTCTGGGGAGGATGAGGTCCCAGAGTGTAGGGACCTCCACTACACTGGCGGTCTAGCCATCCTGGGCCAGACTGAGATACCTCCTTGACACCCCCCTGCTGGGACAAGTGCTGCCCTGAAGAGTGGAACAAAATCTGTAGCCCAGGCTGGTGTGCAATGGATGTACCATGAACCTCCATGAGCTCTGACTTCTGACTGTCATAGCCAGGGTCACTGGGCTCCTGTGCAAGCTTAACCGCATGGCTGTCTTGGCAACCAGTCCCGACCTAATTGCTAGTCCCAGCCTAGAAGCAGCTTGCTTTTTTCTCCCTAGTCCTATCTGGCCTGAGGAATCCATGCCCATGATTGCTCCTGATCCCAAACCAGTCTGCCACCAACTGTATACTGACCAGGCCTCTGTGGCTGTTGACAATATTCTCCAGTGGACTGCTTTGCTCCTACCTCTAACAATCTCCAATTTGCTTTTTCCCCTCATGTCTGATTCTCCTTCTCATAGGCACAGGCAAATAAGAAGAGGGAAATTGAGCTCAAGGCAATACCACTTGCTCCTATCCTGGTAAGTAAGCTCATACACGAACCCATTAGCATCTTCTCTAGGACTATCTTCAAGATGCTCTGGGTATGGAAGTTAAGCAAGCAAAGCAACATAGAACTTCACAGAGTAACTCCCTAGCTATGTTGCAAAGATTCTAGTCTTTTAACTCATCACAGACCATATCAGTTATCATTTACAGATAAGCCCTGCTTAGCGTAGGGCTCCAGACTGTAACAAATTCATTTCTAAAGTCTGCTCCAATATAGGAGGAAGGAAGGAAAGAAAGAAGATGGAAAGGGAAGAAGGAAGGTGGAGGGAGGGAAGAAACTAATACACGCTCTACAAGGGAATGACTTAGTCACTTGGGCTGAGTTAGATTTCCCTTTGGAATTATTAAGGCTGAACAGAAAGTGTGACTGACAGTGGAACATGTTTGTATAAGAGTGCTTTTTGGTTGATACTGTAGCTTTCCAGGGTCTGATAATCATTTTAGGAGCTTGAGGAAGGTTCTTTCTGGAAAAGAGAACAAGAGAGCTGGGAAGTATTGCCTCATATGACTAAGACTATAAGAAGCCAAGACTCCATGCAATCATTAATCCAACAACATTACTGACAGTGAAGGAGGGATGTATGAGCTCTGATTGAGGTGACTACTAAAGGCAAAGGCAAGAGTAGCAGATTCATGGGCCATCAGCTCCCTAGAGGACAAATGAGAATAGATTTAACCCCATCTAGGGAGAGATGAAGCCTAACCAGGGATTTCACAACATTCTGACCAGATTTTATTGTAGCCTCTTGGGGAAGAGGACAGAGTATAGAAAGCATTGGAAATCTATATTTCACATACTTCTATCTCACCATCATCATTTAGACAATATCTTCTAAAGTTCCTCACCTAAAGACATATCTCTGCTGTTTCTTCTCTCCCCACTAGATGGTTTACAAGCATTTTTATGAATTCCAGTCCTCAAGGCAATAATAGGAAATAAGTAGATTAGGTGATGATGTATATTTTGCAGGTGAGGAAACAGAGACATGACCAAGACCACACGACTGGTAAGAGAAAGAAGAGTGGTAAGTAGGAAAGTTAATTGGGCTGGGACCTCAAGAGATAAAAGTTTTGCCCTTCTATTTGTCACTAAATCAGACAGGTGACCTTTCCTTCTTTACCTGATGCTTCACCTGAGAAGCTCTGCTCTGTAGGTATCCTTCTAGTTGCCCACTATGAAATGATAAAATCATTTTTTCCAGTGTAAGAGAGAATATAAGATCAAGATGCCTGATTCCACCTAGCACAAGTGCCTGCCTGGGAAACAGGACCCTGAGGAGTCATCCACCAAAGGACATTTTCCACGTCCCTAACTTTTCGAGAGGGATGCTACACAGGGTTATCTTGTTTATTTATCCATTATTCACGTGCTCATTCAAGAAATGTTTATTTTCAACACAAACAAGGTGAATCCCACATTTCTAATACAGGTTGTGTTCAACCCAGTGGCAGAGATGAATATGTGAACGTGGTAGGACACTCACTGGAGCTGCAGTTCAGATACCGCAGAGACTGCACTGACAAGATCCCCTTGTCAGCATGCTCAAGTGCATGTTCATTTGGCCACTGGAGACCACATCGGTTGCAAGAAGGCAATTTCTGGGAAGAAAGAGAATTGAGCAGTGGCCATTCCCCTGGTTGATGTGCAAAGACATTGGATGGACTGGGGCTGTCCTGGTTACAGCCAGAAACCAAGAAAAAAAAAAAGCCACTAGCAATGAGAATTGTGTGTGAGCACCTAGGAGTAGACTGGGCCCCGAGGATTTGGCCAACAAGAAGAAAACTCTTGCTTCTGGGAATTGTGTACTTCTGGAAACAGGAAAATTCCAAACTAGCAGTATATGCACAGTGGGGGAAATGAAGAAAAGTGGCGAGTGTAACTCAGAGCTGTTACAGGAGCATCTTTAGACTGAATTTCAGAGCAGAACTCTCTCTTGCACTTGGAAACAAGACGTCAGTGACTTCTCAGTGCCTGGAACTGTGTTACAACCAAAGCAGCCCCATTTCCCAAGAGGAAGGAGCACACAGCCCCACTAGGAAACATGATTCATGCTTAACCTTCAGGTTGAGAAAAACAGCCATGGTGACTCACTTTTAAGTCATGTTTCCTAATGAGAATGCATCAGAATCATGTTGTCACAGAAACAAGGTGAAAACCGCCAGCTAACAGAGAAAGCCCACTTAGCAAGGCATCCAGAGCCTCTCACAATTAATTTCAATCTACCTTTTAGCCTCGTCTGCAGCCTCTGGCCAGTTTTCTCCCTGATGTCCATTCTGTTCAGGAGCTCTGTGATTTGGGTGAAAGTGATTTCCCCTCCCCCAGCTGTAAGGGTGGGTTTGATTGTTTTAAATTATTACAAATTCTTATAGATCTTCCCATCAAGAGGTAGGGACTTGCTTTGACTAATATGATGTGATAGAAATTATGTAGCACAGGTCTCAAGTTTGGATGTCAAGGGTCCTTGAGCCTCTGTTCCCACACTCAGGAGGTGCTCTGTGCATGAAAACATACCCCAGCTGCCTGGGTGGAGAGAACACACAGAAGAGAACCGAGGCCGCCCAGACAACCAGCAGGCATACGACTGACACCTTCCAGGACTGTCTGGCCCCAAACTGACTTGCCAAGTGACCCTAAATGTATGAATGAGCCTGACCAAAACCACATAGAAGAGAGTGTGCCATCCCATCTGAGTCCTGCCCAAATTCCTGACCCACAGACTCAAGAACTAATAAACTGTTGTGGTTTGGAGACACTAAATTTTGGAGAGAATGAATTCTCATGCTCTCTTACCCAATTCTGCCTGCATGACCATCCTGTCACTAAAATCTGTGACCAGAGAACAGGGTCACACTAGTCTGAATCAGACTATACGTACTGCTAGAAAGCCAAGATTTTATGTACTCCAAATCAGGCAATTTTCCCTGCTCCCCTCACCTCACTTCATGTAGATGGACGCTACAGTCAAGCCTTGTGTGGAATTTTTTTTCAACTCTTTGTTTTGAAATAATTTAGATTTTCAGATGAGATGCAAAATAGATAATATAGAGTCCCCTTATACTCTCACACAGCTTCTCATGGTGTTAACATAACCATGGCCCATATATCAGAATCAAGAAATTAATATCAGAACAGTGAAATTAACTAAATTATAGAATTTATCCAGATTTCATTGGTTTTTCCACTAATATTCTTCTATTCCAAGATACCATGTTGCACTTAGCTGTCATGTCTCATTCTCTTTTAATTCTTTAACTGCTTCTCAGTTTCCCTATCTCTTTCATCATCTTGACACATTTAAATACACTAGTCAGATATTTCCTTCACTGCCCCCCAATTTAGGTTATCTGATATTTTCTCATGATTAGGTAGAGTTTACAGATCTCATAGAACAATATCCCCAAAGAGAGATGTATTTCTCATTGCATCATGTCAGGGAGTCTATAATATCAACATATATTACTGGTGATATTAATCTTGATCACTTGGTAAAGGGAGCGTCTGTCAGATTTCTCCTGTTATTATAGTTACTATTTTTCCCTTTCCATATTTTGTCTGTTAGATGAGAGTCACTAAGTTCAGTCCACACTTAAGGCCACTCAACCACGTCATTATTTTCTGGCACTACATAATATTCCAAACTCATCTTGTATTTCCTCCAAAAATTTCCTGCTTCATTTTATTGGAGAATGTTATATAGAAACCAAGATCTATGATCAGCTTAAACATTAAAGAACACAGCTACTATCATAACTTTGTGATTTATTTCCTCATCTCTTTATCCCTGATCTTTCCATTAAATAAGATCCTACCTCGAATCTTTCCAACACATCTTCATTTATTCACTCACCCACTCACTCATTCATTATTCAATATCAAGCTCCTACCATGTGTCAAGTACTCTTGTATTTGACACTGGGAATGCAGCTGTCATCTTGATAGTGTATGTACACATGCTCTAAAGCAATACTCTGCTGAGATGAAAAAGATAGATAGGAATTAGTTGGGCAAAGGGAAAAACGTGGCGGGTGAGGTTAAAAAAAAAAAAAATGGAAAATGTGCTCTCCAGAGCAAGTGCCCAGAGGGACACTTTAAAGGTTGGGAGAGTTATTTTTTTAATTCTATTATTAATTGGATAATATCAGTTTATATCTGAAAGTAGCTCCATTCTCTCAGTAGTTATACTCAGTTTGAAAGAGTGGGTAGGGAATATATAAAATCCCCAATTTCATGTAAAATAAACTAACCAAAAGAATAAAACACCAAAACCAAAGAGAAATGCTAATTAACTATGTGTCCTAGAGCAATTTTGTGTTAATTCAAATCAACTAATATATAGAGAGAAATCGCTATGTGGTGTTTACAATGCTGTGGGCTGAGAATAGGGAAGCAAACATAAAAGTCACAGCTCTGCTTTCAAGTGACTTCAGTCTGGTGTGATGAGCACCACAGAAGGGAAGTGTGTGAAGTTACAGAGCATGCAGTGAGGGATTTAACCAGTTTGGTGGTTTTAAAGCATTCTAGAGAGTGTGATACTAACACTGAGGCTTGAAGGAAGAGCAGGAACTACTGAAGAGAAGAAACCAAGATCTGGGTGCTGGACGTGCTACATCTTGTGATTAGCTTAAACCTCAAAGAACTCATCTATTATCGTATTTTGTGATTAATTCCATAATCCCTTTATCTACTCTCAATCTTTCCACTGAACAGGATTCTATGCTGCTTCAATATCCCTTCATTCATTAATTCATTCACTCATTCAATATTTATTGAGAAGAGAGGAAGGAAAAGCATTCTGGATTTGAGAAGAGCCTATGGGAAGGCCAGGCTGGAAAAGGGCATGGTGTGTGTTTAAGCAGCTGAAAGAAAAGCATTTTACCAAGAGAGAAAAGAGTAGGAGAAAGAGAGGGAAGAAATGAGGCTGGAGACTTGGGAAAACACCAGTTCCCTTAACTCCTTCAAAGTCAGTTGAGAGTTTGGGACATTATTTCAAATGCAGTGGAGAGTCAGGGAAGGCTGCTAAGCCAATGAGTGATCAGACCAGGTCCCCTGGCAGCAGTGGGGAGTATAGGTAGGAAGGGAGTAAAGCATTAACCTCTATAAGGCTTAGTAAGGTTAGCTTTTTTCTGCTTTACAGAATTGGAGTGAGGAATAAACAAGGGAACATATACAAATTTCTAGAATGGTATTTGTCACATGACAGGCAATCAGAAAATTTTAATACCTTCTCCAGTCCAGCAATGTTGTTTCTCATCTACTCTTGTTTTTCTCTTTTTATTCCTATAACTATATTTTAGGGGGAGGATTAACCATTAAAACTTTTTGCAGCAACTAAACTTGATTACTGAGCCAAACACAGGGAACAAATATGACTAGGACCTGAGTTCTTCCTTAAGACATAATCACAATGAACCATAACATTCTGTGATATGATCTACACTGATGACATGAGCCAAAGCTCAGAGGGAAGAATGATATCTTTCACCTCTCTGTCCTTAGCACCAGGCAATATGTGTGGCACAGAGGACTTCAACACAGATTTCTTGACCAAATGAATGCATTCTCTGGGAGCTTAGAAGATGAAGCAAGGGGATTGCATGCACTGAAAATTCAATCTCTTAGGATTTAATATAAGTTCATTGAGGACCATGGCTTTCTTTCTGTGTATTCTGTTGATAAATATTTGCAATTATCATTAATATGCTTTATTTTTATTTAAGTTTTTCCTGAATGATTAGTCACATTTTCAAATCAAAACTTTCCTATCATGAAACACCGTGTAAGAACATGAAAATATCAAATCTATACTGCAATGTTGGCTTGATAACATTGAATTCCTAATTATCTTTGTTATTTTCATCTGAGTCCCAGAAAATGAGACAAATTTCATTCTCTGTTGTTGACTTTCCTACCACCTACCTGCACGCTGGCCACCTAATCTAACCCCTACCTGATGTGTGTTTAGATAATCAAATTATTTTTATTATTGTGTGAGCAATACATCCGTAACTTTTATGAGAATCATGTAATGTCAGTAAAGTAAATGGCCGTGGGGTTAAAACTAACACTGCTCCCTCTAATTAATATATGTAGTTCTCCCAGCTTCTATGCTAATGTATTTTATTTTTGAAGCAAGCTGAAAAATGAGGTGAGTAATCATAATGGCTTTGAGAACACTTAGCATTATTGTAGGAAAGTTAAAAGCTAAAGCTGTTTCATTCCTGTGTTTACAGTTCTTCAGAGTCTTCTGGCAGAACTGACCTTGGTCAAATTGCTTACTTTTTCTTAAAGAATTTTAACTATTTCAGATGAAAGACACGACTGCCTACTCTTAATGCATTAAAGTCTGAGTCGGTGGCTCCACGAGTGACAGCTGTCACGCACTGGCATGATCACTGAGGGAGAACAAATGTGCTTCCAACACCTACACATGCCCCTTGGGGAAGAAACTGTTTTAAAGAGAGAACTTGAAAAGTAATTCTGATACTGTTAGGGAAACATTATTGTTTTTATGGATTTGAAAGTACTTTTATTATAAATCCCAAACTCAAACTAAGAGATTTAAAAGTATGTGGATCTTTAAAAAAAGATTTAAAAGAGAATGTGGAAAAGGAAACTGAAGTTCCTGTTTCCCAATTCAATTTCATAACCCCATATCCCAGAAGTTGTCAGTTAACAGTTTCTTCTTTTTTAATTAATTTATTTTAATTGGAGAATAATTGCAGTATGTAAAGAATAGACTTTTGGTCTCCGTGGGAGACGGTGAGGGTGGGATTATTCAAGAGAACAGCACTGAAACCTGCATATTAACATATGTAAAATAGAGGAATAGTGCAATTTCAATGCATGAAGCAGGGCACTCCAAGCCAGCGCTCTAGGACAACCCAGAGGGAGGGAGGGAGGGGGGGTTCAGGATAGGGGGACAGTTTCTTCCTAATTTCTCCTTCCAGAAATGTCTCTCCTCATAACACTCTATATGTGAAGTATCTATTATGTATTTTAACACAAATAGGATCATCCTATACCCAATTTTGTAATTTTCATTTTTCATTTTAAATTAGGTCAATACATTTAGCTCTTCATCTTCCTTTTAGTGCCTGAATAGCATTACATATACAGATGAGCCATAATTTACTTTACCTACTAATAAACATTTACATTGTTTCCTTTCTTTCTTCTTGCTATTAGACATAGCACTGTGATGAACACCTTTCAATATACATTTTTTTTTCAACTTAAGCAAATACATTTATTTTATAAATTCCAAGCAGGAATCCTAACACTGTTTCGAAAAACATTCTTCAGTTGAATCAGATGCCCAAATGTTCCATTCTAATAACTCTCTGATTAAGAAAGGGTGATGTGATGTTGATATAACATGTTCTATTGAATTAGGCAATTTTCTATTAATCTATTGTTATGTAACAAACTACTCCAAAACTTTATGGATTAAAACAAAAACATTTATTTAGTTCAGAAATCTGTGACTTGTTCAGGGCTGGGCTAGGAAGTCTTGTGTCTGCTCCACACAGCATCAGGCAGGCATGGCTTGGCTAAGGGATGAGACCCAGTTAAGATGACTCACTCAACTGGTTGGAGCTGGTTTTCAGTCTGAAGGTCAGTTTGGCCTGAGGGATGGGAATACTCTGTTTTCTCTCCATAAGGATGGAGCTAGGTGAAAGGTGTTGCTTTTTACAACCTAGTCTCAGAAGTCTCATAGTGTCCCATCTGCTGTACTATATTCATTAAACTAGTCACAAAAGGTCTTCCAGGGCTTAAGAGGATATTTGATGGAAATGTGGTAAGGTTTTTTAAAAAGCAAGTAGATTGGGAAATATTATTACAGCCACACCCAAAAACACCTTCTTCAACTCTAGATAAACAAATACTTCAAAATATTATGTGTTTACTTTTGGAACAAGGACATCTAAGTTTTACTGTTTATCCTTTTCCTTTAGGAAAAACTATTAGGAAAAACTATTCTACCAGAACCATCAGATTGTTTCCTTTATAGATATGTAGTATTCATGCTAGTCCCAACTATGACTAAAAACTCTGGTAAATCAATTTTTCTTTAACTGATGAGAAGCTACTTTGCTTTTCCATTCCCCTCTACTTAGCATAGCACCTAGTCATAGTAGTAATCATTATTCTTAAGATGTTATATTGCCTCTTGACTGATAAGGAAATCGATGTGTGAAAAGGTAAAGCACCTTTTCTAAAATCATTGAAGTGCTACAACTAGGAATGAATCTAGGTCATTGTACAAACCCTAGGTTCTTACTGCTAATTAAACTTTCGAAAGTATTGGGTCAAAAGTTTTGTTACATTAGGCTTATTGGTAGGAAAATCTTTAGTCATGGTTGTCATTCTGTCTAAAAGACTGTTTGAGCTAATAGAATAAAACAGGAGACAAAGAGACAATGTGAGAAGAACTAAAATATTGTGTTGCTTCTTCTCCATTCTTCTCCTAGTTCAATTTCATGGTTCCGTAATGGAACACACATTGATTAAATGTCATATTAAGATAAGAAGTTAGTAGATAGAAGGAACCGCAGAAATCTTGCCAGTGAATAAAATAAACCACAGAAAGCTTCTTGCAGGAAGCTGATCTTGCCCAGTGAAGTGAAGGAAAGATCTTTTGTGAAGACTCTGACAGAGTTAGTTCCCAAAACTGGTTGTGCATCAAAGTCACCTGAGCACCTCAGACCTGACTGAAGGAGACTCAGATTCAATTCGAAGAAAGTAGGGCCTGGGAATATGATGTATCACATCAGATAAATCTGATGTGATAAGCCTTCAGACCTCTTTTGGAAAACAAGCTTAGGGCACTCTTCATGGGTTTTCTGTTTTGTTTTTTTTCTTTAGCATTTTTTTAAAATTTTGATGTCTTTCTCTCTTGTAATCAGGTTTTTCTCTGGCTTCCTTTTTTAATATATACAAGGTAATACTTGTTCTTTAATAGAAGCCAAGATTCTGATTCATTCTTTAGCAACTATCATATCAGGTTATTATAATATCTTTTATGCCAAATAAGAGGAAACTCTATTTTTGATGTTTTTGTTGGAAATGAAAATGGATAAGCCTCCTAGAGTATATGACTTTTTTCTTCCCGGCTTCCTTTTTTCAGAATACAGTACCTACAAGGTGATGGCTATTCAACAGAAACCAATATCTTACTCTTTTTTTTTCTTGGTAATCATTATATTAACTTATTGTAGTGTCTTTAGTGCCGAATCAGATAAAACACTATTTCCGTATTTTAATTAACATTTCCAGTTACCAGTGAGATGAAGCACCTTTTCATATGTTTATTTGACATTCAGGTTTTCTCTTCTATAGATTGCCTGTTTTTAACCTTTGCACATTATGGGCAGTTTTCTTTTCCTTATTGATTACATATGACTTGGATATTACCAGAAATTCTTTGTCTTTTTAAGCACTGCAGATACATCTCCCAGAGAACATCAGTCCAAACTGGGAGGCACTTTGTAGACTATAGTTGCAGGTGAGTGCAAGGGGACCTCATTAAATCAGAGAGTGCTGGGGTGACCTCAGTGCCAGGCTCAAGTCTCACTTGTAGGACAGAGCCCTCATACTGAGCATGAACAACAGGGGCACAGGAAAGGAAAGGGGAAGAGACAGTCCACCTCACAAAGCACTGTATTTTTTTTAACAATTCAAATAAATGACAGAAGAGGGAGCTCCAGAATCCTGAAGCTAGAAAACCTACACTGAACGTCTTGCCTTCTAGTATAGGCAAACTCAACTCACTAAAATATAAGCAATGAGAAAGAAAAGTAGTCAAACCCACTTATTGGAAAGTTATGAACAAAATAACATTCTTTCAAGCAGTGAAAACATGCCAGAGTGACATGCCTACAAAATAAAGAAAAACTATATCTACTATTTGAAACAAATAAGCTTAAAGAAATTGAGAAGATAATAGAGGTTTAAAATAATAAATTAGAATCAAAATAACTCAAATAATATTATTAGAGCAAAGAAAAGAAGAAGATTTGAAAATGGAAGTTACAAAAACAAGGAATGTATTAGAAATTTTTAAGTATGTATCTTTAGAAATGAAGGTTAAACTAAAAACAATACATTGGTGAATAAATGGAAAGGAGGGAAATTTTTATTTAAAAAGGACTTAAGGGAATTCCCTGGCCATCCAGTGGTTAGGACTCTGCACTTTCACTGCTGAGGGCCAGGTTCAATTCCCTGGCTGGGGAACTAGCCTGCTGAGGGCCAGGTTCAATTCCCTTGGCTGTGTATGGCACAGCCAAAAAAAAAAAAACAGATTTAAGAGCAAGTAACACAGAACATTAGCAAACTGTGCGTGTGTGTGTGTGGGTGTGTGTATGTAAATCTCCAAAGCAGAAAACCAAAGCAATTGAAAAGAACAAATACTAAAAAACAACCATTGAAGAAAATCTTCTGAAAAAAAAGTTAACTCAAAATTACATACTGAAAAGATACAATGCATATTCTGGAAAATCAACCCAGATTGATTGACATCAAGGTACACTGTAGTGGAATAATTAGCATTCAAAGAAAAAGAGAAATGCATTAAAAATAGATATCCAATAACAAAAAATTCTAAAGCCTCTTTCAGTTAGAAAATTTTAAAGTATGTTATCACACAACCCTTGGATTAAAGTACAAATACAAAAATAAGCAAGAGAATTTTTTTAAAGAACATTAGTGAAAACAACATTTCAGAATCCATGGGATATAGCCACGGCAGTTATCAGAGTCAAATTATAGCATGAAGTATCTCTATCAATTCAAAGAAAAGTGTGAATTTAATAAATCATATTAGAAGTTATAGCCAACTCAATTATACAAAATGAAGCAACTAGAGGATTAAGAATTGTAAAGAAAAACATAAACCTACCTCTGCTTGCAGATTACAAAACTAAGTCTCTGGAAACCCAGAGCAGCAAAAGGACTATGCTTTAATATAATCACAAATTAATGGTAAAGTCAAGTATAGAAAACAAATAATCTCTATAGTAGTTTAAATAAAATGTAGTTAAGAGACATGATGGATGAGAAAAATCCAAATAAAATAGGGAGGAAAAAAAGATACAGAAAAGAGAAAAAGAAGAAAAAGAAATAGCCACAGTCTAGTAAGTAACGAAAGAATTTCGAATGAATGGAAACTTTTCTTCCTTCTTGAGTTGAAAAACCTCACATTAAATCTATGACAGTTTTCCCAACCTGTCTGACTTCAGACTATAATACAAAGTTACAGTCATCAAGACAGTATGGTACTGGCACAAAGACAGAAACATAGATCAATGGAACAAAATAGAAAGCCCAGAGATAAATCCATGCACCTATGGACACCTTATCTTTGACAAAGGAGGCAAGAATATACAATGGAGAAAAGACAACCTCTTTAACAAGTGGTGCTGGGAAAACTGGTCAACCACTTGTAAAAGAATGAAACTAGAACACTTTCTAACACCATACACAAAAATAAACTCAAAATGGATTAAAGATCTAAATGTAAGACCAGAAACTATAAAACTCCTAGAGGAGAATATAGACAAAACACTCTCTAACATAAATCACAGCAGGATCCTCTATGACCCACCTCCCAGAGTAATGGAAATAAAAGCAAAAATAAACAAATGGGACCTAATTAAACTTAAAAGCTTTTGCACAACAAAGAAAACTATAAGCAAGGTGAAAAGATAGCCTTCATAATGGGAAAAAATAATAGTAAACGAAGCAACTGACAAAGAATTTATCTCAAAAATATACAAGCAGCTCCTGCAGCTCAAGTCCAGAAAGATAAACAACCCAATCAAAAAATGGGCCAAAGAACGAAACAGACATTTCTCCAAGGAAGACATACTGATGGCTAACAGACACATGAAAAACACAAATCAAAACCACAATGAGGTACCATCTCATGCTGGTCAGAATGGCAGCTATCCAAAAGTCTACAATTAATGCTGGAGAGGGTATGGAGAAAAGGGAACCCTCTTACACTGTTGGTGGGAATGCAAACTAGTACAGCCGCTATGGAGAACAGTGTGGAGATTCCTTAAAAAACGAGAAATAGAACTGCCATACAACCCAGCAATCCCACTGCTGGGCATACACACCTAGGAAACCAGAATTGAAAGAGACACGTGTACCCCAATGGCCATCACAGCACTGTTCACAATAGCCAGGACATGGAAGCAACCTAGATGTCCACCGGCAGACGAATGGAAAAGAAAGCTGTGGTACATATACACAAAGGAATATTACTCAGTTATTAAAAAGAATGCATTTTAATCAGTTCTAATGAGGTGGATGAAACTGGAGCTTATTATACAGAGTGAAGTAAGTCAGAAAGAAAAACACCAATACAGTATACTAATGCATATATATGGAATTTAGAAAAATGGTAACAATGACCCTATACTCAAGACAGCAAAAGAGACACAGATGTAAAGAACAGACTTTTGGACTCTGTGAGAAAAGGTGAGGGTGGGATGATTTGAGAGAATAGCATTGAAACATGTATATTATCATATGTGAAATAGATCGCCAGTCCAGGTTCGATACATGAGACAGGGTGCTCGGGGCTGGTACACTAGGATGACCCTGAGGGATGGGATGGGGAGGAAGGTGGGAGGGGGGTTCAGGATGGGAAACACATGTACACACATGGCTGATTCATGTCAATGTATCACAAAAACGACTACAATATTGAAAAGTAATTAGCCTCCAATTTAAATAAATAAATTAATTTTTAAAAAAATCTATGGCAGTTTTCCTTAAATTAATTTATAAATTTCCAATTAAAATATCAGCATATGATTTACAAGCTAGACAAGTTCACTATAAAGCTTATTTGGTAGAATCAAGAAATACCAGAAACCAGAAAACCGAATAAAAGAACAGTAATTGGGTGCTGGCCCTATCAGATACAAAAATACATTTAAAAGCCTCTAAAATAGTTAGTTCAAACTACCACACAATTGCAGTCATCTTACATGCTAGCAAAGTAATACTCAAATTTCTCCAAGCCAGGTTTCAACAAAACATGAACTTCCAGATGTTCAAGCTGGATTTAGAAAACGCAGAGGAACCAGAGATCAAATTGCCAACATCCGTTGGATCATTGAAAAGCAAGAGAGTTCCAGAAAAACATCTACTTCTGCTTTATTGACTACACCAAAGCCTTTGACAGTGTGGATCACAACAGACTGTGGAAAACTCTTCAAGAGATGGGAATACCAGATCACCTTACCTACCTTCTGAGAAATCTGTATGTAGGTCAAGAAGCAACAGTTAGAACTGGACATGGAACAACAGACTGGTTCCAAATTGGGAAAGGAGTACGTCAAAGCTGTATATTGTCACCCTGCTTATTTAACTTCTCTGCAGAGTACATCATGCAAAATGCCAGGCTGGATGAAGCACAAGCTGGAATCAATATTGCCAGGAGAAATATCAATAACCTCAGATACGTAGATGACACTACCCTTATGGCAGAAAGTGAAGAAAAACTAAAGAGCCTCTTGATGAAAGTAAAAACGGAGAGTGAAAAAGCTGGTTTAAAACTCAACACTCAAGAAACTAAGACCATGGCAGTCAGTCAGTCAAGAAACTAAGACTGTGGCAAATACATGGGAAAACAATGGAAACAGTGACAGACTTTATTTTCTTGGGCTCCAAAATCACTGCAGATGGTGACTGCAGCCATGAAATTAAAAGACACTTGCTCCTTGGAAGAAAAGCTATGACCAACCTAGAGAGCATACTAAAAAGCAGAGACATTACTTTGCCAACAAAGGTCCATCTAGTCAAAGCTATGATTTTTCCAGTAGTCACATATGGATGTGAGAGTTGGACCATAAATAAAAAGCTGAGTGCCAAAGAATTGATGGTTTTGAACTGTGGTGCTGGAGACGACTCTTGAGAGTCCCTTGAACTACAATCAAACCAGTCAATCCTAAAGGAAGTCAGTCCTTAATATCCATTTGAAGGACTGATGCTGAAGCTGAAACTCCAATACTTTGGCCACTTGATGCAAAGAACTGATTCTTTGGAAAAGACCCTGATGCCGGGGAAGGTTGATGGCAGGAGGAGAAGGGGATGACAGAGAATGAGATGGTTGGATGGCATCACAGACTCAATGAACATGAGTTTGAGCAAGCCTCAAGAGTTGGTAACGGACAGGGAAGCCTGGCGTGCTGCAGTCCATGGGGTCACAAAGAGTTGGACACAACTGAGCAACTGAACTGAACTGAACTGAAAATAGTAAGTATAATATTGGTGCACAGATAATCAGTCTAATAATATTAACAGAAAATGCAAAATACAAAAACAGATCCAATAGTATATGGTAATTTGTTTGACAAAACAATAATTCAATAAGGAGAGAAAAGATAGTTTTTTTTTAATGTGGTATTGAGGTAACTGGATAGCTTAATAGAAAAAGATAAAGTTGGATTCATTTTTCATGCCACAAGCTCTAAATGGATCAAATGTCTAAGTAGAAATTATAATACCATATAAATATTAATATTAGAGGAAAGTTGAAGAGACTTCCTCTATAGCTGCAAGCAGAAAAATCTTTCATTACTATGACTAAAAATTCAGAGAAAAAATGAGAAAAGACTGAGATATCTGATACTGTATAAACAAAACTTTTATATGAGGGAAAAAAATCATGAAAGCAAAGTTTTCTAAAAAATAGAAAGCTAGGGGAAAGTTTATAACTTATATCACAGATAAAGGGTTGATACCCATAATGAAGTGTGTCAAAAAATAAAGAAATCCAAAATTGCAACTCATTGCCGAATAACCATCAACAGGAGAATGTTGGATCCCACCAAAAAAGATACCCTATGTCCAAGGGCAAAGGAGAAGCCCCAATAAGACAGCAAAATCACATTTAGAATCAAACCCCATACCTGCCAGAGATGTTCAGAGGGCTCAAACAAAACCTTGTGTGCACCAGGACCCAGAAACCCTACAAAGACTGAGCCAGACCTGTCTTTGAGTGTCTCCTGAAGAGGCACGGGTCAGCAGTGACCTGCCATGGGGACAGCGGCTCTGGCTGCAGCAGACTTGGGTCACACAGCATGTGGCATAAGCCCTTTTGGAGGAGGTCACCATTAGCTCCACTACAGAGCCACCAAGAAGATGATCCACAAACTGTAGAACAATTATACCAAAGAAATTCTCACACTGTTAAGAAAGTTCTTGGACCCACAACAGATTTTCCAATCTGAGGATCTGGCAAAGGGACTGAGAATCCCCAGGTAATTTGACTTTGGAGGTAGGTGATTATAGAACTTCCACAGGACTGAGGAAACAGATTCTTGGAGGGCACAAACAAAACCTTGTGCACAGCAGGAGTCAGGAGAAAGGAGCAGTGTCCATACAAGAGACTGACCCAGACTTGCTTGTGAGTCTCGGGGAGTCTCCAGCGGAGTTCACAGTGGCCTGCTGTGGAATCAGGGGCATTGAATACAACAGTGCTTGCATAAGTCCTTTTGAAGGAGATCTCCATTACCATCATTATCCCTACCATAGTTTGGCCTCAGGCCAAACAACAGAGAGGGAATACAGCCCCACCCATCAAGAGAAAATTGGATTAAAGATTTACTGAGCATTGCCCTGCCCATCAGAACAAGATCCAGATTACCCCACAGTCAGTCTCTCCCATCAGGAAGCTTCCACAAGCCTCTTTTCCTTATTCATCAAAGGGCAGACAGAATGAAAATCAAAATCACAGAAAACTAACAAACTGATCACATGGATCACAGCCTTGTCTAACTCAATGAAACTATGAGCCAGGCCGTGTAGGGCCATCCAAGATGGACGGGTCATGGTGGAGAGTCTGACAAAACATGGTCCACTGGAGAAGGGAAAGGCAAACCACTTTAGTACTCTTGCCCTGAGAACCCCATGAACAGTATGAAAAGGCAAAAAGATATAATACTGAAAGATGAACTCCCCAGGTCAGAAGGTACCCAATATGCTACTGGAGAAGAGTGGAGAAACAACTCCAGAAAGAATGAAGAGACGGAGCCAAAGCAAAAACAACACCCAGTTGTGGATGTACCGGTGATGGAAGTAAAGCCCAATGCTATGAAGAACAATATTGCATAGGAACTTGGAATATTAGGTCCATGTATCAAGGTTAATTGGAAGCGGTCAAACAGGAGATGGCAAGAGTGAACTTAGACATTTTAGAATCAGTGAGCTAAAATGAACCACAATGGGTGAATTTAATTCAGATGACAATTATATCTACTACTGTGGGCAAGAATCCCTTAGAAGGAATGGAGTAGCCCTCACAGTCAACAAAAGAGTCTGAAATGCAGTGCTGTGCTATGCTTAGTTGCTAAGTCATGTCCAACTCTTTGCGACCCCTATGGACCGTAGCCCGCCAGGCTCCTCAGTCCATGGGTATTCTCTAGGCAAGAACAGTGGACAGGGTTTGAACCCAGCTCTCTGGTATTGCAGGTGGCTTCTTTACCATCTGAGCCACCAGGGAAGCCCCTGAAATGCAATACTTGGGTGCAATCTCAAAAATGATAGAAAGATCTCAGTTCATTTCAAAGACAAACCATTCAACATCACATAATCCAAGTCTATGCCCCAACCACTAATGCCAAAGAAGCTGAAGTTGAAGGGTTCTATGATGACCTACAAGACCTTCTAGAACTAACATCAAAAAAGATGTCCTTTTCATCATAGGGGACTGGAATGCCAAAGTAGGAAGTCAAGAGATACCTGGAGTAACAGGTAAGTTTGGACTTGGAGTGCAAAATGAAGCAGGGCAAAGGCTAACAGAGTTTGCCAAGAGAACGCAGTGGTCATAGCAAACACCCTCTTCCAACAACAGATGACTCTACCCATGGACATCACCAGGTGATCAATACCAAAATCAAATTGATTATATTCTTTGCAGCCGAAGATGGAGAAGCTCTGTAAAGTCAGCAAAAACAAGATCAGGAGCTGACTGTTGCTCAGATCATTAACTCCTTACTGTAAAATTCAGACTTATATTGAAGAAAGTAGGGAAAACCACTGACCATTCAGGAATGACCTAAATCAAATCCCTTATGATTATACAGTAGAAGTGACAAATATATTCAAGGGATTAGATCTGATAGAGTGCCTAATGAACTATAGATGGAGGTTCTTGACATTGTACAGAAGATAGGGATCAAGACCATCCCCAAGAAAAAGAAATGAAAAAAAGCAAAACAATTGTCTGAGGAGGCCTTACAAATAGCTGAGAAAAGAAGAAAAGCTAAAGGCAAAGGAGAAGAGGAAAGATATACCCATCTGAATACAGAGTTCCAAAGAATAGCAAGGAGAGATAAGAAAGCATTCCTCAGTGATCAATGCAAAGAAATAAAGGAAAACAATAAAATGGATAAGACTAGAGATCTCTTCAAGAAAATGAGAGATACCAAGGGAACACTTAATGCAAAGATGGGCACAATAAAGGACAGAAATGGTATGGACCTTAGAGAAGCAGAAGATATTAAGAAGAGGTGGCAAGAATACACAGAAGAACTGTACAAAAAAGATCTTCACAACCCAGATAACGATGATGGTGTGATCACTCAGAACCAGACATCCTGGAATGCAAAGTCAAGTGGGCCTTAGAAAGCATCACTGTGAACAAAGCAGGTGGAGGTGATGGAATTCCAGTTGAGCTATTGAAAATCCTAAAAGATGATGCTATGAAAGTGCTGCACTCAATATGCCAGCAAATTTGGAAACTCAGCAGTGGTCACAGGACTAGAAAAGGTCAATTTTCATTCCACTCCCAAAGAAAGACAATGCCAAAGAATGTTCAAACTACCACACAATTGCACTCATCTCACACGCTAGCCAAATAATGCTCAAAATTCTCCAAGCTAGGCTTTAATAGTACATAAACTGAGAACTTCCAGATGTTCAAGCTGGATTTAGAAAAGGCAGAGGAACCAGAGATCAAATTGCCAACATCTGCTGGATCATCAAAAAAGCAAGAGAGTTCCAGAAAAACATCTACTTCTGCTTTACTGACCATGCCAAAGCCTTTGACTGTGTGGATCACAATAAACTGTGGAGAATTCTTAAAAAGATGGGAATACCAGACCACCTGACCTGCTTCCTGAGAAATCTGTATGTAGGTCAAGTAGCAACAGTTAGAACCAGACGTGAAACAACAGACTGGTTCAAAATTGGGAAAGGAGTATGTCAAGGCTGTATATTGTTACCCTGCTTATTTAACTTATATGCAGAGTTTATCATGCAAAATACCAGACTAGATGAAGCACGAGCTGGAATCAAGATTGCTTGGAGAAATATCATGATCAGATATGCAGATGACACCATTGGTATGGCAGAAAGTAAAGAGGAACTAAAGAGCCTCTTGATGACAGTAAAAGGGGAGAGTAAAAAACCTGGCCTAAAAATCAGCATTCAAAAAACTGAGAACACAGCATCTGGTCCTATCACTTCATGGCAAATACATGGGGAAACAATTAAAACAGTGACAGATTTTATTTTCTTGGGCTCCAAAATCACTACAGATGGTGACTGCAGCCATGAAATTAAAAGACACTTGCTCCTTGGAAGAACAGCTATGACCAACCTAGACAGCACACTAAAAAGCAGAGACATTACTTTGCCAACAAAGGTCTGTCTAGTCAAAGCTCTAGTTTTTCCAATAGTCATGTATGGATGTGAGAGAAGGAAAAATAAGTGCTGAAGAATTGATGCTTTTGTATAGTGATATTGGAAAAGACTCTAGAGTCCCTCGGACTGCAAGGAGATCAAATCAGTGAATCCTAAAGGAAATCAGTCCTGAATATTCACTGGAAGGACTGATGCCAAAGCTGAAACTCCAATACGTTGGCCACATGATGCAAAGAACTGACTCATCTGAAAAGACCCTGATGCTGGGAAAGATTGAAGGCAGCAGGAGAAGGGGATGTCAGAGGATGAGACGGCTGGATGGCATCACTGACTCGATGGACATGAGTTTGAGTAAGCTCGGGAGTTGGTGATAGACAGGGAAGGCTGGCATGCTGCAGCCCATGGGGTCACAAAGAGTTGGAAATGACTGAGTGACTGAACTGAAAAATAAAGAATTTTGATACACTTCCTAGAGTAATTAAAAATAAATAAATAAATAAGCAACTGGGACCTAATGAACCTTTAAAGCTTATATACAGCAAAGGAAACTCTAAACAAAACAATAAGATAACCCTCAGAATGGGAGAAAACATTTGCAAAGGAAGAAACTGACAAGGGATTAATCTTCAAAATATACAAACTGTTCATGCAGCGCAATATCAAAAAATCCCAAATAATCCAATCAATGTAAATGAGACATTTCTCCAAAGATGACATAAAGATGGCCAAAAAGTATATGAAAGATGCTTAACAGCATTAAGTATTAGAGTAATACAAATCAAAACTACAAAAAGGTATCACCTCACACCAGTCAGAATTGCCATATTCAAAAAAGTCTACAAACTATAGATACAGGAGAGGATACGAAGAAAAGAGAATCCCCTTACATTGTTGGTGGGAATGTAAACTGGTATAGCTACTATAGAGAAGAGTATGAAAAATCCTCAAAAAACTAAAAATAGAACTACCATATGACCCAGCAATCCCACTCCTGGGCATATACCCAGAAAAAACCATAATTCAACAAGATACATTTACCCACAATGTTCACTGAAGCACTATTTACAATAGCCAGGACATGGAAGCAGCATAAATGTCCATTAACAAAGGAATGGATAGATATGCGGTACATATATAAAATGGAATATTAATCAGCTATAAAAAAGAAGGAAATCATGGCATTTGCAGCAACATGGATGGACATAGAGATTGTTATACTGAGTGAACTAAGTAACAGAAAGACAAATATCATATGATATCACTAACATGTGGAATCTAAAACAGAGGGTACAAACGAACTTATTACAAAACAGAAGTAGAGTCATGGATATAGAAAAGAAACTTGCACTTGCTAGGGGATGGTCGGGGAAGGGATAAGCAGAGAGACTGGGATTGACATATAGACACTACTATATATAAAATGGGGCTTCCCAGGTGGTGCTGGTAGTAAAGAACCCGCCAGCCAAGGCAGGAGATGCAGGAAACTCAGGTTCAATCCCCTGGGTTGGGAAGATCACCTGGAGGAGGGTAAGGCAACCCACTCCAGTATTCTTGCCTGGAGAACCCCATGGACACAGAAGCCTGGCAGGCTATGGTCCGTAGGGTCACAAAGAGTCAGATACGACTGAAACAACTTAGCATGCACGCACGCATATATAAAATAGATAACTAATAAGAACCAGCTGTATACAGCAGCTGTATACAGCTGTTATAGCACAGGGAACTCTACTCAATATTCTGCAATGGCCCATGTGGGATAAGAATCTAAAAAAAAAGAGTGGATATATGTATATGTATAACTGATTATATATATATAACTAACTAACATAACACGTTAAATCAACTACTGTTCAGTGGTTAAGTCATGCTGACTCTTTGCAACCACATGAACTGCAGCACTCCAAACTTCCCTGTCCTTCACTATCTCCCTGAGTTTGTGCAAACTCATGTCCATTGAAACAGTGATACCATACTCTGTCGCCCCCTTTTCCTCTTGCCCTCAATCTTTCCCAGCATGAGATGGCCAAAGTATTAGAGCTTCAGCTTCAATATCAGTCCGTCCAATGAATATTCTGGGTTTATTTCCTATAGGATTGACTGTTTTGATCTCCTTGCAGTACAAGAGACTCTCAAGAGTCTTCTCCAGCACCACAGTTTGAAAGCATCAATTCTTCAGCGCTCAGCCTTCTTTATGGTCCAACTCTCACATCTGTTAGTGACTACTAGAAAACCATAGCTTTGACTATATGGACATTTGTTGGTAAAGTAAGGTCTCTGTTTTTTAATACACTGTGTAGGTTTGTCATTGTTTTTCTTCCAAAGAGCAAGTGTCTTTTAATTTCATGGCTGCAGTCACCATCCACAGTGATTTTGGAGCCCAAGAAAATAAAATCTGTCACTGTTTCTACTTTTTCCCCATCTATTTGCCATGAAATGATGGGACCAGATGCTATGATCTTAGTTTTCTGAATGTTGAGTTTTAAGCCAACCTTTTCATTCTCCTTCATCAAGAGGCTCTTGAGTTCCTCTTCACTTTCTGCCAACTATACCCCAGTAAAATTTTTTTTAAATAAACAAAAATAAAGAAGAAAACAGTGGCTCAGTAAAGAATCCTCCCTGCAATGCAAGGGGCAGGGTTCAATCCCTGATCCAAGAAGGTCCCACGAGTGCACAGCAACTAAGTCCATGTGCCACAACTATTGAGCCTGTGCTCTAGAACCTGCCATTATTGAGCCCACTTGCCCTTGAGCCCATGCTCTGCGACAAGAGAAGCCACCACAATGAGAAGCCAGCATATAGCAACTAAAAGAGTAGCCCTCACTGCAACTAGAGAAAAACCTTCACAGCAACAAAGACCCAGCATAGCCAAACATAAATATAAAAAATTTTTAAAAAGAAGAAAACCAACAATGCTGGAGAAGAATGGGCTGAAGTAGACAACTCTCAGAGAAAGAAATACAAATGGATCTTAACAGATGAAAGGTTCTTAGCCTGACTCACACACAAAAAAGTACAAATTAAAAATCTACTAAGAGAATACTGATCACCTATCAAATGAGTAAAATTTCAAAGTTTTATAGCATACTCTGTTGTCTAGTCTAAGCAGAACAGGCACTCTCACTCATTGTTAGGAAAGTTTCCTAGCCAACATAGAATGAGCTATAATACACAAAATTGACGAATCTGAAAAAAATATACTGAGTAGAAGAAGCAAGACACAAAAGAGTACATCTTATATGATTCCATTTATGTAAAATATTAAAACTGGTAAAATAAAATTATAGAGAAAAAAAGTAGATCAAGGATTGACAGTTCTGGGAATTAACTGCAAGAGCATACATTTAGAGCTAAGAAAGCAATCTATACCTTGACTGAAACGGTGGTTGTACTTGTCAAAACTTGTCAAATTATAAAATGAATGCATTTAATTTTATATAAATTATACATCAATAAAGTTGATGTTTTTAGAAAAGACTATTAGAAGAGTTACACAGAATAAAGGAAGCGAAGGGAAAGGGAAGGGAGAGGAGGGAGGGAGAAACAAATAAACCAACTTCATTCATACAAAACAGACCAAGAAAAAAGGAACAAAGATCAGATAGACAAAAACAAAGAGAAGACAGAAGAAGATAAACTACCTCAGAAATTATACTATGTAAATGGACTAAATATTCCAATTAAAGACAAAGATTGTAGGACCGCCTAAAAACACACTCGCTAACTACATGCTGTTTATAAATGTGAAATTAAAAGAATGGGGGAAGATACACCTTGAAAACACTAACCATAACGCATTTATGTGGCAATATTAAAGTCAGATAAGCAAACTGTGAGTTTCTCTGGTGGCTCAGATGGTAAAGAATCCACTTGCAATTCAGGAAATCCAGCTTCATTCCCTGAGTTGGAAAGGTTCCCTGGAGAAGGGAATGGCTACCCACTCCAGTATTCGTGCCTGGAGAATTCCAAGGACAGAGGAGTCTGGCGGGCTACAGTCCATGGGATCACAGAGTCGGACACAGCTAAGCGAGTAACTTTTCAGTTTTTTCAAGCAAACGTTAAGGTAAGAAGTACTACTAATATTAAGATAGGTCAATTTTAATGCCTATTTTAAGATAGTTCAATTCAACAGTAAGAAAAAACCCTAAATTTAAAATCTACTAATAGCATAATTCAAAAGATATGTGCACTCCTATGTTCAGAGCAGCACTATTCACAATAGCCAAGACATGGAGACAACCTAAATGTCCATCAACAGATGAATGGATAAAGATGCGGTACATATACACAATGGAACACTACTCAGTCATAAGAAAGAATGAAATAATGCCTTTTACAGAAAGATGGATGGACTAAGAAATCATACTAGTCAGAAAGAGAAAGACAAATACCATATGACATCGATTACATGTGAAATCTAAAATATGGCACAAATGAACCTACTTATGAAACAGAAACAGACTTATGGACACAGGGAACAAACCTGTGGTTCAAGTGGGAGGGGGCTGGAGGAGGGTTGGAGTGGGAAGGTGGAGTTAGCAGATGCAAACCATCACATATAGGATGGGTAAACAGCAAAATCCTACTCTCTAGTACAGAGAACTATATTCAATATCCTGTGACAAGCCATAATGGAAAAGAATATAAAAAAGAACGTGTGTGTATATATATGTATGTATACACTTTGCTGTACAGCAGAAATTAACACAACACTGTAAATCAACTATACTTCAATTTTTAAGAAGTTAAATAAATTAAAAGCATTCTAAATTGAAAAGAAAAATAATTAGAAAATTACACAAATATTTGTAAATCAATGCATTTCTCTATGACCTATGCATTAAAAAAAAGCATGATGAAAAATGGAAAATAAAAATATGGCATAGCAAAATTTGTGGACTAGAATTGAAAATAATTATGGGAGAAAATTAAAGATATATATACATATATATACACACACACACACACACACACACATGTCCATGCCATGCAGCATGTGGGTCTTAGTTCCCTGACTAGAGACAGAACCCATGCCCCCTGCAGTGGAAGCAGAGGCTTAGCCACTGGACCACCAGGGAAGTCCTAAAGATACATATTTTAAAAAAAATGGAAAAAAATAAAATAAAAAATGAAAGAATGAGAATCAGTTTCCTTAGCTTCCATCTCAAGAAGCTAGAAAGAGGGAAAAAAGAACATAAATTAAGTCCCCAAAAGAAGAACAGATAAAATAATAAAGATAAGAACAGGAAGTACTAAAATAGAAAGCAGATAGAAAATAAAGAAAATCAAAAAAGCCAAAAGTTGATTCTTTGAGAATATAATGCACAAGTCCCTAGCAAGATTGAACAAGATAAAAAGAGGATATCTAACATCAGGAATAAAAAGGAGAACATCACTAGAGATCCTACATATATTAAAAGATAATAAGAGAATGTTGTGAATAATTTTATGCCAGTAATTTAATAATTAAGATAAAATAAGTTCCTTGAAAAAGACAGGTTATCAAAAATTTACATGAGTAAATAGAAAATCTAAAAAAAAAAAAAAAGAAAATCTAAATAGTTCTATATCTGATTTAAAAAAAAAAAAAAAACAACACTAAAACTTGAACATAGGGCTTCCCTAGTGGTCCAGTGGTTAGAAATCTGCCTTGCAATGTACGGGACACAGGTTTCCTCCCTGGTGCGAGAAGATACCACATGCCGAGAAGCAACTAAGGCCATTAGACACAACTACTGAGCCCACATGCTGCAGCTACTGAAGCCTGCCAAGTACCCTAGAGCCTGTGCTCTGCAACAAGAGAAGCCACCACAATGAGAAGGCTGTACACCACACGAAGAGTATTTCCTGATCACAGCAACTAGAGAAAGCCTGCATACAGCAAGAAAGACCCACCACAGCCAAAAAATAAAATAAATAAATGTTCAAAAACATTAAAAACTTGAATATATACTTTAAACCCCTCCTAGTCCAAGAAGGAAGAAATATGATCAATCTAACAAAAATTATATCAGAGGAAAAAAAATGAACATTTCCCAACTTATTTAATGAACCTGATATAATTTCACCAAAATATATAAGGACATCACAGGAAAGTAAAATACAGACAACTATATCTCATGAATGTAGACATAATAATTCTAAGCAAACAAAAAGTCAAAATCAAAACTATCAATATGGAAAAAATAATAATCATGATAGATGGTTTTATTGCAGGAACATAAGATTGGCTTTACATTCAAAATTCAATGTAATTCAGTGCATCAGCAAAACAAATTAAAAACACATTATGATGAGTATATACCATTATTCAATAACAGAAACCAAGACTCCTTCCAGAAAGGACTGATTCTAGGGCTGTGACAGGGAAAATAAGCAACATAAACCTGGAGTATATTGTCATGCCAGATAGCAAGGAAATATTCAAAAAACAGAGGCATGCCAAAAGGACACAGGAGCCCACCTGAAAGAGCTTACAATGGCCAAAGCTGGAACAATTTGAGCAACAACATAAGTGACACAATATTATAAAGTAAATAACTTCATACTGATATGATTCAATAAATATAGAAGAGACAAATATTTTTTACAGAAGAATTCCAAACAATATATCTAATGTCGGAAAAAGCAATCTCATGCATGTAATCATCCACCCCCACTGGGCCACTAAGACTGGGTCTTGGGCCTGAAACACTTCCTTAGTAATGGTAAAGAGGCCACATAGCTGTGCCAGGCTTATTGCCTTGTGTGAGAATATTTCTCCCAGTCTCAGGCTCAATGCGTGTTTCTTTTTTCTGCTTAAGCATGTGTATAGATAGCCAACACCTCTAGTTTTCAGTATTTCAGACTCCATAGGAGAGGTGGTGGAATCCTTCCGTGGCAGGAGAGGGGTCACTTGCCCCAAGCTGGCTAGGGGCACTGACTAGCCATGAGGGATCAAGGCATAGTATTGGAGCTGACCTTGTTTGGTCTCTTCTCTATGTGAGTAAAGTGTTGTCCTGTCCAGTGCTTGGCCGTGTTGTATTTTCTTCAGCGACTCTGTTTACACAGTTGCAGTGGGCAGAAGTGTTTGGACTTTTGTTCCTGGAGGTTGGCATTGTGATGATCTTTGCTATTCTTCAATTAGTCAGGGTTCTGCCCTGAGATTTGTCACCGGTACACAGTATTCTGCTCAACAACCACTCCCTCTAGGAGATGGAGCTTAATATCCCTACTTTTGTGTGGGACGGACTTCCAAAGAAAGGGAAAGGGAACAACAGTAACTTTACAAGGAAGAGACCTGGCAGATACTACTTGGATGAAGTGATCAAGATTAACATACTAGTGACAGCTCATGTTGATAGGGTTAATACAGCGCACGCTGATATAATCTGATGAGAAGGGCATTTCACTCCTATGATATTCTTCCCCAAACCCTAAAGTTCTGATAGAAACCTGAGGAAAGCATTAGACAAATCCAAACTGAGGGGCATTCTACCAAATGTTGACTAGAACTCTTCAAAATTCTCAAAGTCTCTAAAAAAAGACAAAATAAAAACAGAAGTCAAAAAAAAGAGTAAGAAATGGTCCACAACATTTTAAATCAACTATACTCCAATAAAAATTTGCTAAAGAATAACATATGGACTTAAAGCCAATCAAAACTGAAGCAAATAATTTGCAGTTTAATAAAAAAAAATTGAAAAGAAACTGTCATAGACCATAGGAGACTAAGGAAATTTAATGTGGCATCATGGATTGTATCTTGGAACAGAAAAAGGACACTAGCCAAAAAAACCTGGTGAAATTTGAAAAACATCTAGAATTTAGTTAATAGTAACATACCACTCTAATATCTTAGTTTTAACTAATGTAACCTGGTTATGTAAGATGAAAAACTAGGCAAAAAGGGGAGAAAAGTACACAGGAACTTTCTGTATTATCTTTGTAACTTTGCAATGAATCTAAAATTATTCCAAAATAAAAAGTTTATTTTGAAAGTTAATTTTATTTTTAAAAAAAAGTTTATTTACAGAAGAACTGGAATGAGCTTATTTTGCATACTGTTTTAGAACAAAAAGAAACTTTTCAATGTCAAAAAGAGTGTAATGTACATAATTTCCACAGAAGTTTTCTAATTTACAATGCTTTCCTTATAAATCAAAAGAAGTGGCAAGTTCAGTTTCACCACAACCTAAAAGAAAATCATGAACATGTAGCCAAGGATTGGATCATGTCTCACACCTTGAATGACTGCAATTATTTTTTTAAATGACCTATGTTTTAGATTAACTTCACTGAAATGTCTTCAATGGATAAACTCACAATCACAGAAGAAAATCAGACTGGCCCATCTTCTCTCTCTACAACACACATAATATGGCCCCACATCTAGTGGGTTCAAGATGTTGGCCTTTACCCTGATTTAACCTGTCTCTTCTTCATGACCATGAGACATGTCACTTCTTCCTGAGGTGTCTAAAGACCTCTGAAGACCTTGGAGTCCAGCTGAAGACTTTGGAGCCCACATTGGTAGGCACAAAGTTGCTCTACCCTCGCCACCCTAACTGCACAGAGACTGGCCAGCAGGTAGCCAGGGTCACGCAAAGGCAGTTGTGTGGGTTCTCTTCTGGGCAGTGACATTGATTTACAGGATGAAAAAGAGAAAGGACTGTGAGTTTTTGAGATTAGCAGAATTCAGGGGAGGACTGTCTATCTCAAGGGAGCTTCATAAAAAGAATTTAAGGTTCTGGGTTGCACCCCTTAGCCAATTAAGTGTTTCTAAACATAATCAAGACAGAAGATCACAGGAGCCATTAGAGGAAATTATCATGCCAGTCTTTGCTGGGAGCCCTCCCCAAAGAATGTCATAGAAAACCCAGAACCCAGTGAGATTCCTCATTCCTGACTGTGGGACACACACTCCATGGATTCTTCCCTCCTCTTCCTGTCCCTCACAGTCAATCCCTTTGGTGCCAGGAAGGGGGAGACTAACAAAGTCCAGAAGGACCTCAGTGAATGTGGGGGTTACTCCCAATCCCACTCTGAGGTACACAGGGAGTCTCTCAGAGGTCATACCCCAAGGACAAGCATCAAATAAACCTCTACAGGAAAACCCCAAAATCCCAGTCTTACTTGGAAAAGGCCCAAAAAACAAGCTGTGCAACATTCTCTTTCAAAATGTTTATTTGCCCTTTAGCAGAGCTGTTCTTCCTACTTGAGCTGGACCAAGGGAACATCTGCCAAATCCTGGGTCATGTCATCCTGGATTACCACTACTTCTAAACATTCCTTTAAGGTCTGAGACCTGGATAGATCAATGACCGCCACAGATCAGGGCCTTTTAGACTCCCCCCACCACCCCTCAGCAAAATATATGCACTCCCGTGCTCCAAGCCTCTTTCCTCTGCAGTTGAAGTTTAATGGGGATGGTTGTTGTTGTTCAGTCTCTCAGGTGTGTCCAGGTCTTTGCGACCCCATGGACTGCAGCAGGCCAGCCTTTCCTGTCCTTCACCATCTCCCTGAGTTTGTTCAAGCTATGTCCATTGAGTTAGTGATGCTATCCAACTATCTCATCCTCTGTCACTTCCTCCTCCTTCTGCCTTCAATCTTTCCCAGCATCAGGGTCTTTTCCAATGAGTCAGCTCTTCATATCAGATGGCCAAAGTATTGGAGCTTCAGCTTCAGAATCAGTCCTTCCAATGAGTTGTCAGGGTTTATTTCCTTTAGGATTGACTGGTTTGACCTCCTTGCAGTACATGAGACTCTCCACAGTCTTCTCCAGCATCAGTTCTTCGGTGCTCAGCTCTTTTGATGGCCCAATTCTCACATCCACACATAACTACTGGAAAAACCATAGCTTTGACTAGATGGACCTTTGTTGGCAAAGTAATGTCTCTGCTCTTTAGTATGCTGTCTAGGTTGGTCATAGCTTTTCTTCCAAGGAGCAAGCGTCTTTTAATTTCATAGCTGCAATCACCATCTGCAGTGATTTTGGAGCCCAAGAAAATAAAGTCTGTCACTGTTTCCATTGTTTCTCCATGTATTTGCCATGAAGTGATGGGACTGTATGCCATGATCTTTGTTTTTTGAACGTTGAGTTTTAAGCCAGCCTTTTTACTCTCCTCTTTCACCTTCATCAACAGGTTCTTTAGTTCCTCCTCAATTTCTTCCATAAGGGTGGTATCATCTGCATATCTGAGATTATTTATATTTCTCCCAGCAATCTTAATTACACCTTGAGCATCATCCAGTATGGCATTTCACATGAAGTATTCTGCAGGTAAGTTAAATAAAGAGAGTGACAATATACAGCCTTGATGTTCTCCTTTCCCAATTTTGAACCAGTCTATTGTTCCATGTCCGGTTCTAACTGCTGTTTCTTGGCGTGCATACAGGTTTCTCAGGAGGCAGGTAAGGTGGTCTGGTATTCCTATCTCTTTAAGAATTTTCTACAGTTTGTTTTGATCCACACAATAAAAGGCTTTTGTGTAGTCAATGAAGCAGAAATAGATGCTTTTCTGGAATTCTCTTGCTTTTTCTATGATCCAATGGATGTTGGCAATTTGATCTCCGGTTCCTCTGCCTTTTTTAAATCTGGCATGTACATCTGGAAGTTCTCAGTTCACATACTTTTGAAGCCTAGCATGAAGGATTTTGAGTGTTACTTTGCTAGCATGTTAAATGACTGTAACTGTGTGGTAGTTCAAACATTCTTTGGTATTGCCTTTCTTTGGGATTGGAATGAAAACTGACCTTTTCCAGTCCTGTGGCCACTGTTGAGTTTTTCAAATTTGCTGGCATATTGAATGCAGCACTTTCACAACATCATCTTTTAGGATTTTCAATAGTTCAGCTGGAATTCCATGACCTCTACTAGCTTTGTTCATAGTAATGCTTCCTAAGGTGCACTTGACTTTGCACTCCAGGATGTGTGACTCTAGGTGAGTGATCATACCATCATGGTTATCCAGGTCATTAAGACTTTTTTTATATAGTTCTTCTCTGTACTCCCTGGTGACCCAGATGGTAAAGCGGCTACCTGCAATGCAGGAAAACAGAGTTTGATCCCTGGGTTGGGAAGATCCCCTGGAGAAGGAAATGGCAACCCAGTATTCTTGCCTGGGAAATCCCACAGACGGAGAAGCCTGGCAGACTACAGTCTATGGGGTCTCAAAGAGTCAGACATGACTGAGTGCCTTCACTTTTTTTCTGTATATTCCTGCCACCTCTTCTAAAGATCTTTTGTTTCTATTAGGTCCATACCATTTCTGTCATTTACTGTGTCCATCTTTGCATGAAATGTTCCCTTGGTATCTCTCATTTTCTTGAAGAGATCTCTAGTTTTTCTCAATCTATTGTTTTCTCCTATCTCTTTTCATTGTTCACTTAAGAAGGCTTTCTTTTCTCTCCTTTCTATTCTCTGGGACTTTGCATTCAGATGGGTATATCTTTCCTTTTTACTTTTGTCTTTAGCTTCTCTTCTTTTCACAGCTATTTGTAAGGCCTCCTCAGACAACCATTTTGCCTTTTTGCATTTCTTTTTCTTGGGGATGGTTTTGATCACCGCCTCCTGTACAACGTCATGAACCTCCATCCATAGTTTTTCAGGCACTCTATCAGATCTAACCCCTTGAATCTATTTGTCACTTCTACTGTATAAGGGATTCAATTTAGGTCATCCCTGAATGGCCCAGTGGTTTTCCTACTTTCTTCAATTTAAGTCTGAATTTTCCAATAAGGAGTTCATGATCTGAGCTATAGTCAGCTCCCAGTCTTGTTTCTGCTGACTGTATAGAGCTTCTTCATCTTTGGCTGCAAAGAATATAATCAATCTGATTTTGGTATTGACCACCTGGTGATGTCCATGAGTAGGGTCATCTCTTGTGTTGTTGGAAGAGGGTATTTGCTACGACCAATGCGTTCTCTTGGCAAACTCTGTTAGCCTTTGCCCTGCTTCATTTTGCACTCAAGGCCAAACTTACCTGTCACTCCAGATAAATCTTGACTTCCTACTTTGGCATTCCAGTCCCCTATGATGAAAAGGACATCTTTTCTCGGTGTTAGTTCTAGAACGTCTTGTAGGTCTTCATAGAACCATTCACATCAACTTCTTCAGCATTAGTTGTTGAGACACAGACTTGGATTACTGTGATGTTGAATGGTTTGCTTTGGAAACAAACAGAGATCATTCTGTTGTTTTAGAGATTGCATTCAAGTACTGCATTTCAGACTCTTTTGTTGATTAAGAGGGCTACTCTATTCTTCTAAGGTATTCTTACCCACAGCAGTAGATATAATGAATTAAATTCGCCCATTCCCACCCATTTTAGTTCATTGATTCCTAAAATGTTGATGTTCACTCTTACCATCTCCTGTTTGACCACTTCCAATTTACCTTGACTCATGGACCTAACTTTCCAGATTTCATGCAATACTGTTCTTTATAGCATCAGACTTTACTTTCACCACCAGACATATACAAGGTTGGGCGTCATTTCCACTTTAACTATACCCTTTGTCAAATGACAAAATTAAAACAATTTAAAAATTATTTTAATGGGGCTTCCTTGATAGCTCAGTTGCTAAAGAATTCGCCTGCAATACAGGAGACCCCTGTTCGATTCCTGGATTGGGAAGATCTGCTGAAGAAGGGATAGGCTACCCACTCCAAGATTCTTGGGCTTCCCTTGTGGCTAAGTGGGTAAAGAATCTTCCCTCAATGTGGGAACCTGGGTTCGACCCATGGGTTGAGAAGATCCCCTGGAGAAGGGAAAGGTTACCCACTCCAGTATTCTGGTCTGGAGAATACTGGTCTGGACTGTATAGTCCATGGGGTCACAAAAAGTCGGACATGACTGAGCAACTTTTATTCAGTTTCACTCAAGGCAAAGCAATTCATGGATTGAAAGCGTACAATCTTCACAAGTAGTGGAACTTCACTCTTGCCATGTGGATTTAAGTAAGAATGAATTTTAAGGAGTAATAGAAGAGGCAACTCAGAAATTGTTTAGTTGCCTAGGAGGTCCTATTCTCCAATGTCGATAAAAAGATGCACAACCTGAGAGTTGAGAGTTGAGGTTTATTTGGGGAAAAATGTGGACTGTAGCCTAGGAGAGAGCACCTCAGATAGCTCTGAGAAACTGCTCCAAAGAGGTAGTGGGGGAAGGTCAATATGTAAGATTTTGGTGAAAGGGGAGTTCAGTGCAATCAACATTTACATTACAAAAGGTTTTCTGCTAGTCAGGTGGAGCTGCTGTCACCATGAAGGGATTTAGTGCTTTTCTAGGTATGAAGAGATGCAAGGATTGGGATCTTGAACTCAGTTGCTAAAATTATCTATCTAAAGACCTGTTCCACCAGTTTCCCTGGAGCACAGAGTGCCTCACTCTCCACCTTGAACTCCCTCAGGGCATATTGAAGGTCAACAGCTACAGCAGCACATAGTTCAATCTCTGCAGAGGCAGATAGCAAATGCCCTTGGCAAGAGCCAATTTGTAGTTGACACTAGGGTAAAGTATACTGTACTCCAAGGCCAAATGTGCCTGTTACTCCAGGTATTTCTTGACTTCCTACTTTTGCATTCCAGTCCCCTATAATGAAAAGGACATCTTTTTGGGGTGTTAATTCTAGAAAGGTCTTGTAGGTCTTCAGAGAACCATTCAACTTCAGCTTCTTCAGCATTACTGGTTGGGGCATAGATTTGGATTACTGTGATGTTGAATGGTTTGCCTTGGAAACAAACAGAGATCATTTTGTCATTTTTGAGACTGCATCCAAGTGCTACATTTTGGACTCTCTTGTTGACTATGATGGATACTCCATGTCGATGTTTACTCTTGCCATCTCCTGTTTGATCACTTCCAATTTGCCTTGATTCATGGACCTAACATTCCAGGTTCCTATGGAATATTTCTCTTTACAGCATCAGACCTTGCTTCCATCACCAGTCACATCCACAACTAGGAGTTGTTTTTGCTTTGGCTCCGTCTCTTCATTCTTCCTGCAGTTATTTCTCCACTGACCTCCAGTAGCATATTGGGCACCTACTGACCTGGGAAGTTCATCTTTCAGTGTCCTATCTTTTTGCCTTTTCATACTGTTCATGGGGTTCTCAAGGCAGGAATACTGAAGTGGTTTGCCATTCCCTTCTTCAGTGGACCACATTTTGTCAGAACTCTCCACCATGACCAGTCCGTTTTGAGTGGCCCTACATGACATGGCTCATAGTTTCACGGAGTTAGACAAGGCTGTGGTCCATGTGATTAGATTGGTTAGTTTTCTGTGATTGTGATTATCAGTCTGTCTGCCCTCTGATGGAGAAGGATAAGAGGCTTATGAAAGCTTCCTGATGGGATAGACTGACTGAGGGGGATACTGGGTCTTGTTCTGATAGGGCCATGCTCAGTAAATCTTTAATCCAACTTTCTGTTGATTGGTGGAGCTGTGTTCCCTCCCTGCTATTTACCTGGGACCAAACTATGGTGGAGGTAATGAAGATAATGGTGACCTCCTTCAAGAGGTCCCATGCATGTACTGCTACAGTCCCTGCCCCCAACCCTGCAGCAGGCGACCACCAACCCACGCCTTCACCAAAGACTCCCAAACACCCACAGGCAAGTCTCCTGTGGGGTCACTGTTCCTTTCTCCTGGGTCCTGGTGCACAAGGTTCTGTTGTAGAAAGTCAAGAAAGTATGAAGTCAAGAGACACCTGGAGTAACAGGCAAATTTGGCCTTGGAGTACAGTACAGAATGAAGCAGGGCAAAGACTAATAGAGTTCTGCCAAGAGAATGCACTGGTCATAGCAAACACCCTCTTCCAACAACATAAAAGAAGACTCTACACATGGACATCACCAGATGGTCAACACTGAAATCAGATTGATTATATTCTTTGCAACCAAAGATGGAGAATCTCTATACAGTCAGCAAAAACAAGACCAGGAGGTGACTGTGGTTCAGATCATGAACTCCTTATTGCTAAATTCAGACTTAAATTGAAGAAAGTAGGGAAAACCACTAGACCATTCAGGTATGACCTAAATCAAATCCCTTATGATTATACAGTGGAAGTGAGAAATAGACTTAAGGGACTAGATCTGATAGAGTGCCTGATGAACTATGGACAGAAGTTCGTGACATTGTACAGGAGACAGGAATCAAGACCATCCCCAAGAAAAAGAAATACAAAAAGGCAAAATGGCTGTCTGAGGAGGCCTTACAAATGGCTGTGAAAAGAAGAAAGCCAAAAGCAAAGAAGAAGGGGAAAGATATACCCTTTTGAGTGCAGAGTTCAAAAAACAAGCAAGGAGAGATAAGAAAGACTTCCTCAGTGATCAGTGGAAAGAAATAGAGGAAAACAATAGAATGGGAAAGACTAGAGATCTCTTGAATAAAATTAGAGATACCAAGGGAACATTTTATGCAAAGATGGGCTCAATAAAGGACAGAAATGGTATGGACCTAACAGAAGCAGAAGATATTAAGAAGAGGTGGCAAGAATATACAGAAGAACTGTACAAAAAAGATCTTCATGACCCAGATAATCACGATGGCAAGATCACTCACCTAGAGCCAGACATCCTGGAATGTGAAATCAAGTGGGCCTTAGGAAGCATCACTGCGAACAAAGCTAGTGGAGGTGATGGAATTCCAGTTGATCTATTTCAAATCCTAAAAGATGATGCTGTGAAAGTGCTGCACTCAAAATGCCAGCAAATTTGGAAAACTCAGCAGTGGCCACAGGACTGGAAAAGGCCAGTTTTCATTTCAATCCCAAAGAAAGGCAATGCCAAAGAATGCTCAAACTACCGCACAATTGCACTTATCTCACACACTAGTAAAGTAATGCTCAAAATTCTCCAAGCCAGGCTTCAGCAATAAATGAATCGTGAGCTTCCAGATGTTCAAGCTTGTTTTAGAAAAGGCAGAGGAACCAGAGATCAAATTGCCAACATCTGCTGAATCATTGAAAAAGCAAGAGAGTTCCAGAAAAACATCTATTTCTGCTTTATTGACTATGCCAAACCCTTTGACTGTGTGGATCATGATAAACTGTGGAAAATTCTGAAAGAGATGGGAATACCAGACCACCAGACCACCTGCCTCTTGAGAAATCTGTATGCAGGTCAGGAAGCAACAGTTAGAACTGGACATGGAATAACAGACTGGTTCCAAATAGGAAAAGGAGTATGTCAAGGCTGTGTTCTGTCACCTTGCTTATTTAACTTATACGAAAAGTACATCATGAGAAACACTGGGCTGGATGAAGCAAGCTGGAATCAAGATTGCTGGGAGAGATACACAGATGACACCACCCTTATGGCAGAAAGTAAAGAAGAACTAAAGAGCCTCTTGATGAAAGTGAAAGAGGAGAGTGAAAAAGTTGTCTTAAAGCTCCACATTCAGAAAACTAAGATCATGGCATCCAGTCCCATCACTTCATGGCAAATAGATGGAGAAACAGTGGAAACAATGGCTGACTTTATTTCTGGGGGCTCCAAAATCACTGCAGATGGTGACTGCAGCCATGAAATAAAAAGACATTTACTCCTTGGAAGAAAAGTTATGACCAACCTAGACAGCATATTAAAAAGCAAAGACATTACTTTGCCAACAAAGGTCTATCTAGTCAAGGCTATGGTTTTTCCAGTGGTCATGTATGGATGTGAGAGTTGAACTGTAAAGAAAGCTGAGCACCGAAGAATTGATGCTTTTGTACTGTGGTGTTCGAGAAGACTCTTGAGAGTCCCTTGGACTGCAAGGAGATCCAACCAATCCATCCTAAAGGAGATCAGTCCTTGGTGTTCATCGGAAAGACTGATGTTGAAGCTGAAACTCCAATATTTGGCCACCTGATGCAAAGAGCTGACTCATTTGAAAAGACCCTGCTGCTGGGAAAGATTGAAGGCAGGAGGAGAAGGGGACAACAGTGGATGAGGTGGTTGGATGGCATCACCAACTCAATGGACATGAGTTTGGGTGGACTCCGGGAGTTGGTGATGGACAGGGAGACCTGGTGTGCTGCAGTCCATGGGGTCACAAAGAATTGGACATAACTGAGCAACTGAACTGAACTGAATGGAAGGTATACTAGGAAAGATGAGCTGGAGGATTGTGATTGGGTTTAGGTATCCTTGACAAGTTTTCCTGTTAAGTGCAGGCTGAGTTAGATTTGATTTGTGATGTGGCTGGGGCCACTGGGCAGCCTTTAGTTTGTGGGTGCTGATATATACATTTATCTTTTTTTACTTCCCTCCCATATTTTTTGTTCTTGTTATCACAATTTACCTCTTTTTATACTGATTAATAAATTATTATAGATAGTTATTTTTAATACTTTTGTCTTTTAGTTTTTATACTGGAGTTAAGTGTTTAAGACATCATGTTACAGTATTAGAATATTCTGAATTTAACTGATACCTTTATCAGTGTGATGTATATTTTCATATGCATTCATGCTACTAATTAGCCCTATCAGCTGCTCTCCCACCTTCTCTTCACCCCCAAATTGCCTGACTGCCACTGTACTCTGGATGGATGAGAAAGAAGCGAGTCTCTCTGGCAGCATCCCACAAAGCTGGGGAAGCCAAGCACATAATTAAACACTCTCACTTTCCCCCAGGGGAGAAATCATAGGCCAAGAAGTTATCTCTGTGCTGAACTGTGCTGCCTTGGGAGAAGAATGATATAAGTGAAAATGTTACACTAATCTTCTTCAGTGCATGCAAGCTCAGATTTTTTTTTCCCCTAAATGGTATGCACACACTCATCCAATGGACGCTTGGATGTCCACAACAGCCTTCTCACCCATGGGTGATTGTCTAAATCAATGTTCTTTGGAGGAAATATGGTAGAAAACTGTTATTCTGCCATGATGATGGCATCATTCTACCAAAACTAAGTCATAAATAAATAGAAAATGTGAACAAATCTGTAACAAAGAAGACTGATCAATCAGTAAATATCTCCCAACTAAAAAAAGCCCTGATCCTGATGACTTCATGGTGACTTCTACTAAATATTTAAAGAACTAATATAATTTCTTATCAAACATTTCCACCAAACTGAAGAGGAAGGAACACTTCCTACTCATTTTATGAGTCCAGCATTACCCTGATAGCAAAATCAGGAAAAAACACTAAAACAACAACAACAAAAACTCACGGACCAATATTCTTTATGAACATTCATGCAAAAATCCTCAGTAAAATTTTAGGAAACTGAACTCAGCATATTAAAGGGATTACACACCATAACAAAATGGATTTATTACTAGAATGCAACAATAGTTCAACATACAAAAACTGATCAGTGTAATACACCACATTAACAGAGCAAAGGGTAGAAATTCCTCATGATCTTCAACTAATGTAGAAAATGCATTACACAAAATTCAATGTACTTTCATGATGAAAACAGTAAATTAGAAATAGACAGAAAATACCTCAACATAATAAAAGCCATATATGAAAAACTGACACCAAACATACCTGTAGGATCAGGGCATCACTTTGGCTGTTCTCTATCTCTCTGTACATCTCCTGCCAGACCAGTCTTTGACTCATCTAGTTACCTGACTTTCCTCTCTTAATCATAGAGTCCAATTAGAAATGCCTACATACTTGCCCATGGCCCAGTTAAATGACTATTCTAATAGCTCAGTTGGTAAAGAATCTGCCTGCAATGCAGGAGACCCTGGTTCAATTCCTGGGTTGGGAAGATCCCCTGGAGAAGGGAAAGGCTACCCACTCCAGTATTCTGGCCTGGAGAATTCCACAGACTGTGCAGTCCATGGGGTTGCAAAGAGTCAGACATGACTGAGCGACTTTCACAACAACAAGATCTTCAGATCAGAACTATCTCCACTATGATAGTTTACCAAAGGGGTATGCCCCTCTGCTGCTTTCCCTGGTAACCCTGACATCAATTCCCCCTATAACTGAAAACCTCCCTCTTCCCTAGGGAGCAAAGACTACTGTCATATCCTGCCTGCCTTCTGGGCACACACAAGGGGGTGTCACTCCAGGACTTGCTTCAGATGTGTAAGATTACCCCTATCCATTAAACCATTGATGTCTCTGCCACTGACTCCAGGCTCTTTCTTCAGTCTTGAGGCTGGGCAAGTATAAGGCTTGCAGGCCCTTGGGGTACAGCCCGATAATACTAAATGATGAAAGACTGAAAGCTTTTCCTTTAAGTCAAGAACTAGGCAAGGATGCCTGCTTTCACCACATTTATTCAACAATGTACTAGAAATTCTCATCAGAGCAACTAGGCAAGAAAAAGAAAAGACATTCAAGTTGGAAATGAGGAAGTAAAATTATGCGTGTTCACAGATTATATGATTGTATATAGAGAACACTCTAAAGATTAAAAGAAAAAAAAATAAAGATTAAAAGAAAAAATGTTGGAGCTAGTAAATAAGTTCAACAGAGTAGCAGGCTATAAAGTCTGCACACAAAAACTAGTTGCATTTCAATACACTAACAATCTGAAAAGGTAATTGCAATAAAAAAGTTCCATCTATAAGAGAATCAATAAGAATAAAATATTTACAAATTAACTAGGAGGTGAAAGACTTGTACAACAGAAATACAAAACATTGCTGAAAGAAACTGTAAAAGATATAAAGAAATAGAAACACATTCCATGCTCATGTATTAGAAGACTTAATACTGTTAAGATGTCAAGGCCAGCCAACTGTTACCAAGGCTGTTACCCCAGAATCATATCCCTGCCCTTCCCTCAAATGGAAACCAGTTGCTCTATCTAAGCTGCAAAGAGAAAAGTAAAACCAGTAGGAACAAACTAGGCCCAAGATGGTGGAAGATGTGACCTCCAGTAGACCCGAGCCTTATTATACACTTATTGTAACACATTAGCATGCTAAATGACACACCCACCAGTGTCCAGACAGTTGACAATTGCCATGACAACAAACTGAAAAGCCAATACAAGGGCTGAAAGAAGTGTTACATTCTGGGTTCAAACCACCCCCCTGTTCATGGATAAGTCATGAATATTCTTCCCACTCTTCCTGAATCCCTCCCTTTTACCTCCACCCTCTTATGATTATGGAGCATCAAGGTATATATATATGGTGTTTCCACTGGAACAGGGTTGAGAACTTGATTCCCACTTTTTCATTCTTTGACCACTGAATAAAGCTTGTGCTGTTACAATCTCAACATTAGTTTTGTTAGTAACTGTGGGAATCTTAGGAGAAAAAGAACCTCCCCACCTGAAGCAAGGGGTCTTATTCCATGCTTAGTGACCAATTCAGTAGCACAACCAATCTACAGATTCAATGCAATCTCTACCAAAATTCTAAGTATGTTTTTTGCAGAAATGAAAAATCCATTCTAAAATTCACATGGCACCTCAAAGGACCCTGAATAGCCAAAACATTCCTGAAAAAGAAGAACAAAACTGGAAGATTCACATTTCCTGATTTGAAAACTCACCACAAAGCTACAGTAATTAAAACAAACAAAAAAAAAGTGGTATCATTATAAAGACAGACATATAGACCAACTGAAAAGAAAACTCAGAAATAATCCCTCACACTTATGATCAGATATTTTTTGACAAAGGTGTAAAGATATTCAATGGGTAAAGGGCTGTCTTTTTATCAATGGCACTGGGGAAACTGAAAATCCACATGTCAAAGAATGAAGTTGGACCCTTACCTGACACCATATACAAAAATTTATTTTAAAAAATCAAAGATCAAATTTTAAGACCTAAAACCATAGCTCAGCTGGTAAAGAATCCGCTTGCAATGCAGGAGACCCTGATTCAATTCCTGAGTCAGGAAGGTCCCCTGGAGAAAGGACAGGCTCCTCACTCCAGTATTCTTAGGCTTCCCTGGTGGCTCAGACTGTAAAGAATTTGCCTGCAGTGTGGGAGACCTGGGTTTGATCCCTGGGTTGGGAAGATCCTTTGGAGGAGGCCATGGCAACCCACTCCAGTATTCTGGCCTGGAGAATCCCCATGGACAGAGGGGCCTGGTGCACTACAGTCCACAGGGTCGCAGAGAGTCGGACACGACTGAGCAACTAAGCACACAGAAACTATAAAACCCTAGAAGAAAACACAGGGCAAAGTCTTCATGGCACTGATTTCCAGGATATGACATCAAAGGCCCACACAACAAAGGAAAAAAAGCCCAACAAATTGGACTGGATGAAAGTTTTTTAATTTTGCGCATCAAAAGACAATACTAACAAAGTAAAAAGGCAACCCACCAAATGGGAGAGAGTATTTGCAAATCACATATCTGATAAATGATTAACATCTAGAATATAAAGAGATTACCTAAAACTGAAAAACACAAAAATAACCTGATTTTAAAATGTACAAGGGCCTTGAATAAACATTTCTTCAAAGATACACAAGTGGCCAATAAGCACATGAAAAGATGTTCAACATCTCTAATTGTAGGGAAAGGCAAATCAAAACTACAGTAAGATATCACATCACACCCATTAGGATAGCTACTATATAAAAAAAAATTTTTTTAAATAACAGTGTTGGTGAGCATTTGGAGAAACTGAAAATCTTATGCACTATTGGCAGGAACATAAAATGACACAACCACTGGAAAACAGTAAGGTGTTTCCTCAAAAATTAAAATAGAATTACTATATGATCCAGCAATTCTACTACTGTGTATATATCCAAATTGAAGACAATATCTTATAGAAATTTTTGTACACCTATGTTCATTATTAACAGTAACTAAAACATGGAAATAAGCCAAGTGTCCAATGGATGAATGAGTGAGCAAAATGTGGTATAAACATACAATGGAATATTATTCAGCCTTTAAAAAGGAAGGAAATTCTGATATATGCTACAGCATGGATAAAGCTGAACCTTGAGGACATTATGTCAAGTGAAATAAGCCAGTCCCTCCAAATCAAATATGATTTCCTTTATATGCAATTCTTAGAATAGTCAAAAACAGAGACAGAAAGTGGAACAGTGGTTGCCAGAGTCTGGTAAGAATGCAGTTACAGTTTAATGGGCACAGAGTTTCAATTTTACAAGATGAAAAGAGTAACATTTGTGCAAAATTATGAATATATTTGGGTTTCCCTGATGGCTCACTCAGTAAAAAATCTGCCTACAATGCAGGAGACATGGGTTCAATCCCTGGGTCAGGAAGATCCCCTTAAGAAGGGATGGCTACCCACCTCAGTATTCTTGCCTGCAGAATTCCATAGACAGGTGAACCTGGCAGGCTACAGTCCATGAGGTCACAAAGAGTCAGACATGACTGAGTGGCTAACACTTTCATTTTTTAAAAAATAAATATATTTAATATCACTGAACTATATACTTAAAAACATAAGATGGTACATTTAAATGTAATATGGTTAAGATGATAAATTTTGTTATGTGTACTTTATCACACTAAAAAAATTGAAACAAAAAAACAGAAACGCTTTGTTGTCACCATCTCATACAATCCCCAATCAAGAGTAAATCCTGAGCACATCTGCATTTTCTGTTTGATCTCTGTTTAGTGGAGAAAGCAAACTACTGGGGCATTGACTTGCCTAATTTTATTTGGTGAACAAAATCATTTTCCAGATAGAGATGTCCTGGAAGCCAGGAATAGGGTGAGGCAAATGAGGCACTTGCCTCCATTGCAAAACTAAAAGGGGTGCCAAAAATCTCAGGACCCAAGGCAAATATTTTAATATAATATATATAAAGATAAAAACTGATGTGAAAAAAATCCATGATAAAACATCTAAATTTTGAATAAAGATGAGATTTGACAGGGCAAGGAATAGGGTGAGGTGAGCAAGGCAGGTTCATGTAAGTGCCAGGTCCCATCATGCCTTCACTTAAAATGCTGATACTTTGTTCATCACAGATTTTTACAATAATTTTTGTTTTTTAAAATACTTCATTAACCAATATATATGTTGCTTTCTCAGTTTTCGCCACTGTGTTAAATTTGGCACTAGAGGAGAATGTCTCATTTGCTCAACCTGATCCAGTTCTGCTTACCAGCTTTTGCAAGTACCACTTCTTCGTCAAAGTTCAAACAGTTCATATGATCCATTTGTTTTTGGAGGTGTTTGTCAGTTTTGATTCAGTACACCTGGCTTGCCTTGTGACTCCAGCTCTTCAGTGGGTTCAAAAAATTGTGATTTGGGAAGGTTGAGGGGGAGGCTCAAGAAGGTGGCGACACATGTATACATATATATATATATATATATATATATAGCTGATTCATGTTGTTGTACAGCAGAAGCTAACACAACACTGTAAAGCAATTATACTGCAATTAAAAAATAAATTTTAAAAATTATTATTTAGAAATTAACCAGCTTTTTCTCATTGTCAGAGTTGGAGTGACACTCTTATTGCTTTCTAAATCCTAAACAGGAATAGAACTTTCTTTTAAATTACCATTTTAACCATTTGTAATTGTACAATTCAGTGAAATGTAGTTTATTCACAATGTTAAGTAACCATCACCACTGCTGCTGCTAAGTCACTTCAGTCGTGTCCGACTCTGTGCGACCCCATAGACAGCAGCCCACCAGGTTCCCCCGTCCCTGGGATTCTCCAGGCAAGAACACTGGAGTGGGTTGCCATTTCCTTCTCCAACTATCCATTTCCAAAATTTGTCATCCAAAATGGAAATTCTGTGTCCATTAAATAATAACTCTCCTTTCCTTCCTCCCTCCAGCTCTTGATAACCTCTATTATACTTTCTATCTCTACAAATTTGCCTATTCTGGATACATACAGCATATCGATAGAATCATACAATATTTGTCATTTTGTGTATGACATTTCATTTAGCACAATGTCCTCAAAATTTGTCAATATTGTAGCTTGTGACAGAATTTCATTTCTTTTAAAAACTGAATCTATTCCACTGTGTGCACATACACATTTCATTTCTCTGTTCATCTGTTGATGGACACTTGGGTTGTTTCCACTTTTTGGCTTTTGTGAATAATGCTGCTATGAACACTGGTGAACAAAATATCTGCTTAAATCCCTGCTTTCAATTATTAGGGGTAGCTGCTATGAACACTGGTGAACAAAATATCTGCTTAAATCCTTGCTTTCAATTATTAGGGGTATGTAACAAGAAGTATCATTTTTTTAAATTTAAAATTGCTTGGTTTTAAATGTCATATAAACATATTACTAAAATTCAGAAAGGAGAAAAATTTTTTACACAATTATTGTATTTTTTCCCTGGGTTTTCATTCCCGTTTATTTTTGTCTCCTTTAACAATAATATACTATTTGGGGTTCCCTGGGGAAGCTGAGTTTGATATTTGCATTCAGAAAGTGTACAAGGGGGTACATCTAGATCAACAGCTGTCAGGGAGTGTAAAAAGGGTTTTGGGCAGAGAGGAAAGTTGAAAATGACAAGGAAGGCTGATCCCCCAGAATGCTGGGTCAGGACCTCAGACTTGTACCTCCTCTAGACAAGCAGCCTAGGTCTTTCCACCTTCCTGGGCTAGGGCAGTTTTGATGGCATATGACCCATGCAATCACACAGGCCCCCCACACTCAGAAGAGCCCCATGTCTTAGTTTAATTATCAGTTGTCACAGTCATTTGTCACTTTCTTAATTTTTAAAATTTTTAAAAATTATTTTTATTTATGTTACCTTCTTAATTTTTAAGCAAAGTTCACTTAAAGTGTTTTCATTAAACATTTGTTTCATTAAACAAGGTTTTAAACATGTTCATTTTCATTGGGACCTGCAAATTATATAGTTAGTTCTGTCCTCAACCTTACCTTCAATGAGAATTGTTCCCAGGGAAGGATCCAGATCTTGAACATGGCAACCCTCTTTGGCTGAGAGCCATTCTCTTCTGAGACTCATCTGGGAGTTATCAGCCACATATACACCAGTGACCTGGAGCAATGCAAGCTTCAGTCCTGATGGCGAGATTTAGATGGCAAATTCCCTATGCAGGAATATAATCTAAAAAAGAGTGGATGTGTGTGTGTGTGTGTGTGTGTGTGTGTGTGTGTGTGTGTGTAACTGGTTCACTGTGCTGTACAGCAGAAGCTAACACAACATTGTGAATCATCTATACTCTAATAAAAATTAATTAAAAAATAAAGAAGTCTCTGATTTTGATCATCAACTTGAGTTGGGGAAACGGGAGAGGGGGTTACCACCCCACCAAGCAATTCTTCAATACTAGCTGGATGTCCTACAATTTAAATCAATACTGGTATCATCTACCTGGAGATAGCATCAGATCCTAGGTTAAGTGTTCAGTCTCACAAGACGGTGCTCTTCCACACAATTCAGTCACCAACCACAAGTCCAGGTTGTCACCTTTGCTTCTTATGGATCAAAGGTTCCCATGACCTTCTCCTAGAGTCTGACTGATAGAGTGGCTCACAAAACTTAGAAAAACATTTTATTAACTAGAATTAAGGACATTTCCAGCAAATTTGGAAAACGAAGCAGTGGCCACGGGACTGGAAAAGGTCAGTTTTCATTCCAGTCCCTAAGAAAGGCAATGCCAAAGAATGCTCAAACTACTGCACAATTGCACTCATCTCACACACTAGCAACAGAGAAGGCAATGGCAACCCACTCCAGTACTCTTGCCTGGAAACTCCCATGGACAGAGGAGCCTGGTAGGCTGCAGTCCATGGGGTCGTGAAGAGTCAGACACAACTGAGCGACTTCACTTTCACTTTTCACTTTCATGCATTGGAGAAGGAAATGGCAACCCACTCCAGCATTCTTGCCTGGAGAATCCCAGGGACAGAGGAGCCTGGTGGGCTCCCGTCTATGGGGTCGCACAGAGTTGGACACAACTGAAGCGACTTAGCAGCAGCAGCAGCAGCACACGCTAGCAAAGTAATGCTCAAAATTCTCCAAGCCAGGCTTCAGCAATACATGAACCATGAATTTCCAGATATTCAAGCTGGTTTTAGAAAAGGCAGAGGAACCAGAGATCAAATTGCCAATATCCGCTGAATCATTGAAAAAGCAAGAGAGTTCCAGAAAAACATCTACTTCTGCTTTATTGACTATGCCAAAGCCTTTGACTGTGTGGATCACAATAAACTGTGGAAAATTCTGAAAGAGATGGGAATACCAGACCACCTGACCACCTGCCTCTTGAGAAAGCTGTATGCAGGTCAGGAAGCAACAGTTAGAACTGGACATGGAATAACAGACTGGTTCCAAATAGGAAAAGGAGTATGTCAAGGCTGTATTTTGTCACCCTGTTTATTTAACTTATATGCAGAGTACATCATGAGAAACGCTGGGCTGGATGAAGCATAGCTGGAACAAGATTTCCAGGAGAAATATCAATAATCTCAGATATGCAGATGACACCACCCTTATGGCAGAAAGCAAAGAAGAACTAAAGAGCCTCTTGATGAAAGAGGAGAGTGAAAAAGTTGGCTTAAAGCTCCACATTCAAAAAACTAAGATCATGGCATACAGTCCCATCACTTCATGGCAAATAGAAGGAGAAACAGTGGAAACAGTGTCAGACTTTATTTTTGGGGGCTCCAAAATCACTGCAGATGGTGATTGCAGCCATGAAATAAAAAGACGCTTACTCCTTGGAAGAAAAGTTATGACCAACCTAGACAGCACATTAAAAAGCAGACATTACTTTGCCAGCAAAGGTCCATCTAGTCAAGCTATAGCTTTTCCAGTAGTCATGTATGGATGCAAGAGTTGGACTGTAAAGAAAGCTGAGTGCCGAAGAACTGATGCTTTTGATCTGTGGTGTCAGAGAAGACTCTTGAGAGTCCCTTGGACTGCAAGGAGATCCAACCAATCCATCCTAAAGGAGATCAGTCCTGGGTGTTCACTGGAAGGACTGATGTTGAAGCTGAAACTCCAATACTTTGGCCTCCTGATGGGAAGAGCTGACTCATTTGAAAAGACCCTGGTGCTGGGAAAGATTGAAGGCAGGAGGAGAAAGGGACGACAGAGGATGAGATGGTTGGATGGCATCACCGACTCAATGGACATGAGTTTGGGTAAACTCCGGGAGTTGGTGATAGACAGGGAGGCCTGGGGTGCTGCAGTCCATGGGGTCGCAAAGAGTCGGACATGACTGAGCGACTGAACTGAACTGAACTGACTGAAGGACATAACTTTGAAACAGCCAGAAGAGATGCATGGGGCAAGGTATACGGGAAAGGGCACGAAGCTTCTCCAGTCATGCCACTCTCCCTGTATCCCTACATATTTGACAACATGGAAGCTCTCTGAACCCCATCTTTTTTGGATTTTTATGGAGGGCTTGTTAGATAGACATGATTAATTAAATCATTGGCCACTGGTGATTAAATTCAAATTTAGCCCCACTTTCCTGCCAGAAGGTCAGGGAGTGAGACTGAAAGTTCCAATCTCTAATCCTTTGGCTGGCTCCTAGCAACCAGCTAGCATCTCTGGGAGCACACCAAAGTTACATTAATATAACAAAAGACATCTTTATCATTCTCTTTGCTTAGGAAATTCCTAGGGTTTTACTACTTCTGTGCTGGAAAAAGGACAAAGGCCAAATGCCAAATATATATTTCTCATTATAAACACAATTATCATGCTGATACAATGCCTTTTTTTCAAAGTGTTTATTTCTCCTGGGAAAATATTTACCGAAAAAACTGTATTTAGGAACTTAGGTTTAAATACAGCTTTTGGATCGATCCATGTGCAAGCAAGACACTGTTTTTTTAAGCCTGGCCCTTCCTCTATCTTGGCAGGATTTGAAGATCTCTAATTAACTAAACTGTTTCAAATTGTACAGAGATTGTAATTTTTGAAGTAGACAGCCGAAAGCTTTCTATCAAAGGACCTAATGTGAGAGAAAATAGAAAGAAAATGAAGTGGTTGCCAGCTTGAGGTATATAGGATATTATCAGAGAGAACGATGACATCTGTATTTGGGGAGCTGACAAATTCAGGTAGCAAGGTACCCAAATGCGAATTTTACTTAGTCATCTGGCAATAATGCAATGTGATGGTTAATCTCCTGTGTCAATTTGACTGAGCCAAGGAATGCCCAGATAGTTGATAAGACCTTATTTCTGAGTGTATTCTTAAAGACTTTAAAGAATGAATTTTGTTTTATCCACTTTCCTTTCCCTTTCTACTTGGAACACAATGTCCCATATAAGACCAATAACTTGAGAAATATATCAGTAAAACTTGCTGTGAACATCACAGAGATAATAAGTCCTTGGTTATAAACTGGTTCTATGACACAGGCAGCAATTTCTGATCCCAACACTTACCACATTTCCTGTTATACAGGCTTATAGAACTGTTTCTTTACATCATAAAACTTAACTGCTTGTAATGATATATCTATTTGTGATTATTTGATTGATGTACTCATCCCCCCTGCAACAGACTAAATCCCAGGAAAGTGAGGACCATGTCTGGTTTTGCTCACCATTACATCTCCAGTATCTAATCTAGGAGATGCTCAATAATTCTGTGATGAATGACTGAAGAAACATGTGTCAAGTACAGAGCATGTTTCTGGTTCTACTGGTGCTATCTTGTGTGATCTTGAACAGAGAATTACATTTCCACTTAGTCTTAGATACCATGCTTGGAAGAGGGTCTTCAACAAGATGGTCACTAAGTGTTTGTCCATCCACTTAAGACTTGTAATCTCTTTAAATACAAGGAATGAAACAGAAGATGTCAAGATTAGAAGATGGTCCAGTAGAGTGCTGGAGGAAAGGCAGTGGCTGAGGGTGATTGGTTGAGCATCCCCAGGAAACAGTATGAATGATTCCTGGATGCAGTGTAACCTCTCTATGGCCTTTGGGAAGGCAAAGAAGTTTCTCACTGAAAATCTCTTTTTTTCTTACTGTATCCCTTTCTTAAATTTCCACACCTACCACCATCAACATGACCATGCTAAAAACTCCAACAAATCAGAATCATCATGCCTTCCATTCTGTCCTGCCTCTAAGAAAATGATGGAAAAAACATATTCACATTATAAGTACAGTTTTAAGAACTTTGTGACACACTTTATCCTTCTGCCATCAAGGTTTGCATTTTCCAATTCAACTTGTTTTAGAGAATGTTTAACTCATAAATTAATTGGCAAAGATTTCAGACAAAGGAGTGGGGTACCTTTTTTAGTGGTAAAGGAGAGTTTCATGAAGCTTCTTAAATCTCACCCAGGGCCTCCAGTGCTCTGCCAGTCATCTTGGTGTTGGCTCCTAGGAACGCATGAAAAATCAAATGAACAAATCAACTTCCTATGTATCACTTTGTAATCAGATCATTTGGGTACCCTACATCTCAGGGTCAGGAATAAGGTAAGGCATGTAAGGCATTCACCTTATGAGCAAAATTTAAGTGGGCGTCAAAAAGCTCAGTAATCAAGGTATTTTAATATAACACTTGAAAATCAAAATTAATGCAAAAGTCCATGATGAATAAGATATCAAATTTTTAATGACCTAACAACAGTATTGTTGATTTTTCTTCTTTTGCCTCAGGCTCCAATATGGCTAAGTCTAGGCACTTCCTTGACTCCTACTCCCTTCCATTCTGATGAAACAGCAACCGAGTGCACTAATGAAATTGTGCCTTTTTCATCATTGTGCACAGGGGGAGGGAGGCTGTTGGGAGGGCACCCAGGGCCCAGGCCAGGGGAGCAGTCATCCAAGAATTGGCAGGAAACCCTCAGAATGAATCCTGGAGGGAGGCTCCCAAAGTCCAAGAGGGAGAGAGGCTTTTGCTGGAACACAGCAATCCTGTTGAAACCTTTACCTGTCTGCACACAAAAATGCCAGAGCCATGTGCAGGGTTTTCACATTCTGCCCAGCATACTGAAGACAGGATCTCTGCCATGAAACAATGAAATCCTCCATTTCCTGTTCTACCAGAACCTCTCCAACCTGAAAAAATCCACAAACACAATATTGGTTGTTTTCTATCACTCTAGGAGCAAATGCTGGGAGGGCAGACTAAAAGAGTGATTTCTCTTTGCTGAGCGCTAAGAGAAACACAATAAATGATGAAAATGATGACAGGGAAAGATCTGTGTTCTGAGAGACTTTCAGTGAGTCCTGAAGACCTCCCACACACAGTGTCCCTAAGGGGCAGTGGGGGTGGGGATGAAGCCTCTAATCAGTGCTGTTGGTGAGTCAGGCTGCCCTCAAGGCTTCAGTTCTCCTCTGCTTAGGTAGGCAGGGGGGAAATGCCAAAGGAGAATTGCCTCTTACTTTATGTGAGAATATTTTTGGAATAGAAATTAATCCTTTTTGAAAATAAATGATGGAAGGGGGCCAGTCCTGAACCAAGTACCATACTGTGTAACATCTGTGGCCAGCCAGACAACACCAGTGGGATGATGTTGGGGAAGACTGACAGGGCTGACCTCAGACATCCAGTAGGTGTTATCATTCCACTGCTGGTGCCTCGGAATCACTGTGCTCCACCGGCAATGCCAATATCCATCCTGGGCCACCTCCACTGACCTCTGGCTAGACATTGAGGACTAAGTTTAGCAATGACTTCTCATACTATTTTTTTTCCATTTTCCTAGAAGACCAGAGAGTGAAAAGATAGGTAGCCTCAGTTAATCACATAAATACCTCACTATCATCACAACTGTTAAAGTGTCACAAACAAAAATGCCTTATACCATAAGGAAGAAAAATCAGACAAGCAAAGGAGGTAAAATAATATGATTATTTTCTTTTTACATTGATGGGTCAATTCTTTAATGGAGAGTCTAAAGATTATCCCGCTGAGCTGAAGACCACAGTGCTGATAATCGCCGTCCCACTCTTCCAGTCTGAAATAAGCAGACCTGGTTCCTAAAAGGACACCCACAGAAACCCTGACCGCCAGGGACGCAGGATACGCCTGACCCAGTGAGGGAGGCGGTGCTGTCATGTGCTCCAGGCTCAAGGGTCAACACTCTGGAAAAGGCCTCCAGGATCAGTGCCCAGGGCTTCCCTCATAGCTCAGTCGGTAAAGAATCTGCCTGCAAAGCAGGAGACCCTAGTTCGATTCCTGCGTCGGGAAGATCCCCTGAGAAGGAAATGGCAATCCACTCCCGTATTCTTGCCTGGAAAATCCCATGGGCAGAGGAGCCTGGCGGGCTACAGTCCATGGAATCACAAGAGTCGGACAAGACTTAGCGTCTAAACCACCACCACCACCATCAGTGCCCAACCAGCTGTGGCTTGCCTAGAGCCGCGCCCAGACCCAGAGAACCACACGCCCTCTGCACAGCCGTCTCTGAGCTCAGAAATGTGGGGAGAAACTAGGCCCGAGAGCCCTAGGCTCAGCCAGCCAATGTCATGAGGTGGGGCGGGACCTCCGGTTCTGCGGGCCAACGGGATACTGCAGGACTTCACAGCTTCAGGCCAGGGCCAGGTGGGAACCTCACAGCCTGAGGCTTTCGCGGAGGTCCTTGGCAGCACTCTTTCTGCTATTCTTTGCGCTGGGGGTTCGCCAAAATAGCAGTCGGGGCTACCATTTATCAGCAACATCTACTTGCTGGCCGTCTTGGCCGAGCTCCGCTATGTCTACACGGAAAAGCAGAGCCAGGTGTATCATGAGGTACAGCCTGACCAGCCTCGGACAGAGTGGGCCAGGGCCTTCCTCCTGGGTGGGCTGACGCTTGTGGGCGTGAGCTGTCGGGACTCCGCAAGTGTGCCAGTGGCGTGGAGAGAGGCCCGCTTCCTGGGTCGGGGTAGGGGGCGAGGTCCTTACTCCGCGAGGCCGCTGTGGGAAGCCCAAACAGCCGCGAGCCCCACCCACCTGATGGCTGCGGGATCGTGCCTGAGGCTGGATTTTCCTTGCAGCTGAGGGCGCCTAGGTGCCGCTCCCGCGCCTGCGCAGTGAGGTCCCAGACCCGCCGGTTGCCCTGTCGGGCTTGACTGGAGTTTCCCTTGGCCAGTCGACTCAACGCCAGGCTTCTCGAGGGTAATGAGCGGCATTCCCTGTGAATGTAACCTTCCGCCAACGATTTCTGGAGAAACCAGGCGTCCTAGAAAGAATTGAGTCAACAGTTAATAAAATGTCTTTGGATGTCTGCATTTGAGAACGTCTGGAATAGGCGGCTGCTGTGAGGAGGAGAGAGTGCAGGTGAAGGCCTCGGGAAATGACTGTCAAAGAGCGAATGAATTAATGAGTGAAGATCAGTGAGAAGTACCACTGCCATCCTGTCTGCCAGGAGACAGGATAGTCCTCGGAGCCTTCGACGGCGGGAGGGCCAAGCTCCCTTGCAGTGCGGACATCAGGGGGCAGGTCCTCTGGTCCTTCCCATTTTACTGAGGAGGAAACCGCGGTACAGACTTGCTGAGTGACTTGCAGGCCGCCACACAGCTGCGAACAAACAGGGGAAAGGCCAGCAGGCTAGCTTGCCTTTGGAAAAGTGTCCAGACCTCGAGAAAGCAGAAGTTTCCAGAACATGCCCTGATGCAGCTCACTTGTTTTCTTTTGAATCCATTCTGTTAAAAGAAACTACCAGCTAGACTCTACCAGGTGCTGGGGATGAAGAGGTGAAGAAGGCAGTCACAGGCCGATTTTAGGTGCAGTCTAGTGAGAGGAAAAAAAAAAAAATCTAACAATCGACCACACATTTTATGTGTTTTGAAGGAAAAGTACCGCAGGGCTATTTGGTAATTGTGGTGTTTTAGGTTTGGGCTTGAATCCGTATTTAAATCGGTTTTTACAAGAATTATTCTAGGTTTCTGCAGTTCACTGATGGTTTATATCACAATAGGGAGGCTGTACTTAAAGCAAATATATATAATTCTTATATTTTGTTTTCCATCCTCCAGTTCTCGAGTGTATTTCCATGGTTTTGATTTTTCATATTTGATCTCTGGTGTGTTGGTATGAAGCATCATCAGTATTACAGAGAAACCAGAAGATGTGAAAGCACAGGAACAGAGGTTGAGTCATGTTTCATCAGACAAAATTTGACCTTTACTTGTCTGAATCTTAATTTTTCCTGATATGCATAATAGTAACTGAACAGAGTTAAGTGCTACTCAAATGTTCTTGGTTATTAATTGCAGAGCAATTTATTAGGACTACAAAGTACAGAGTGTTTTACAACCAGTTATGTGAAATGGTGTCGTGCAGAATAGAAAATTATTTTTCATACGTAGATATTTGAACTGAAAGGAACTCTGTATTTACTATGAACATTCTTTTGGGAAAGTGGGTATTTTAAGTCTCATAATAGATTACAAATTATAAATGTGTTGGAAACTGTCTTCTGGCATAGGTAGATCTGGTACAATGGATAAGAATTTGATTTGAGTAACCAGTTTTATTACTGGTACAACTGTGTGGGGAAACCATAGCTCTTTACAAAGAGGGCTCTTTTACTATAGATCAAATAGGGTTAAACTGATATTATGTGCAAGAGGAACAGAGCAAAAAAAGAAAGGAGTAGAAATAAAAAGCATTGTATGAATTGAAGACATTGTTTGCCTAAATCTGCCTTAGGTAGTTTTCAACTGAAGGCTAACATGTTAACCCTTTAAGCTACTTGCTCTTTCTCTTAGTTGTGAAACAGCCCATCGTCTTAGGTATTTTCCAGTTTTGACAAAGTCTTAAAGTTGGTATGAGTTGTCAAAATACTGTACCTTTTTAGGAAGTAGGAGGAGACTTATCTCCTGTACTTACTGAAAGGTTGTAGAAAGTTGTTTGAATAGCTTATTTATAAATAGAATCTTATTTTTCCACTATCTTACCTTATGATTTGGAGACATTTGCTAAAAAAAAAACCTGAATTTTAAAAATGCTTATGAGAAATGACAATCACAGTCACTTCAAGTGACACCTAAATTTATGAAGTCTGTGAATTCAGTTTTCTCTTATATGTCTTGAAAGGATGGCAACCAGACCTCAAGTTTTATACATTCATTTTAAAGGCAATCTTGAATAGAAATGTACCACATTGAGGAGACTCACTCTGAATGTATGGTGACTTTAATCTTTTAATTCTGAATCTTCCTACTCTGCCATCTTCTCAGATTCCCCACCCTCTTTGATCATAATCTAATAACTAACCTCTGACCATAGCTTACAAGCCCCTCTAAATCTTACCCAGTGATTCTCACCCTTATTTATAAAAACTAAGGTTTTTTGGTTTTTTTTGAGATACTGATGGTTACACACCATTCCTGAAGGTTTAATATTGACGTCATTTCTTTCCACTTTATCTTCTACTCTTTGTCTCTGATTTTACTCCCTATTTCTTAAGCATGCTTTACAGTTGTGTGTGGTTAATATTTATCAACTGGTAGTTTTGTGGTATGGGAGGTGGGGGGAGAAAGGTCTGATTTGTTGCACTTACAAAATTCCACTGTGTAAATCCTCCCAACATGTCTACTTTCAAGCTACCAATGAGATATCACTGAACACAAAGTTGGGAAGAGGTGCAAACCATGGCTTGCATGAGCTGGTTTGAGCAGGCTCTATCATCCCACTGATATCAGGTTAGTAAAAGTAATTGTGGTTTTATATTGTTGAACTCTGCAATTTGATACTGGAGTAATTCTTAAATGTGGTTATGTTATACATCATTTTAATGTTTATTTCTCACTTTATGTTTTTTTGCTAATGACTTATTACTTACTGTTTATATTTATTTTAGACTAGGGAAATGATGTTAGACAAAAAGCAATTTCAAGCAATTTCCTTATTTGAGTTCAAAATGGGTTGTAAAGCAGCAGAGAAAACTCACAACATCAACAATGCATTTGGTTCAGGAACCGCTCATGAACGTACAGAGCAGTGGTCATTCAAGAAATTTTGCAAAAGAGATGAGAGCCTTGAAGATGAGAAGTGCAGTGGACGGCCATCAGAAGTTGACAACAGCCAAGTGAGAGAATCACCTAAGCTGATCTTCTTACAACTACGTGAGAAGTTGCCAAAGATTTCATCATTGACCATTCTATGGTCATTTGGCATTTGCAGCAAATTGGAAAGGTAAAAAAGTTTGGTAAGTGGGTACCTTATGAGCTGACCGAAAATTAAAAAAAAAAAAAAAATCATTGTTTTAAAGTGTCGTCTTTACTTATACTGTGCAACAACAAACCATTTCTTGATTGGATTGTGATTTGTGATGCAAAGTGGATTTTATATGACAACTGGCAGTATAAAGCCGAACTTGCACCAGAAACAGATTGTGGTTCCTGTTTGGTGGGCTGGTCTGATCCACAATAGCTTCCTGAATCCCAGGGAAACCTTTACATCTAAGAAGTATGCTCAGCAAATTGATGCGATGCACTGAAAACTGCAACATCTGCAGTCAGCGTTGGTCAACAGAAAGGGCCCAATTCTTCAACAGGACAATGCCCAACCACACATTGTACAACCAACACTTCAAAAGTTGAATGAATTGGGCTACAAATTTTGCCTCATGGGCTATATTCACCTGACCTGTCACCAACTAACTACCACTTCTTCAGGCATCTCCACAACTTTTTGCAGGGAAAATGTTTGTACAACCAGCAGGAGGTTGAAAATGCTTTCCAAGAGTTCATTGAATCCCGAAGCATGGATTTTTATGCTACAGGAATAAACAAATTCATTTCTCATTGGCAAAACAATGTGTTGATTGTAATGGTTTGTATATTGATTAATATAGACATGTTCGAGCCTAGTTTTAATTATTTAAAATTCATGGTCCAAAGCTGAGATTACTTTTTCACCAACCTGATGTTATGGCTGTATCCCTGGTCTCTATGCCTCAAAGTCCTTTAACATTCTCCCACTACTTTTCAATCTTCAGATCTCAAAATTTATTTCTTAAAGTAGCTCTTTCCCTAGTTCCTGCCAAGGCTACATGTTTGTTGCATATACCTGTGCTACACTGTACACTCTGACTATTACTCATGTTTGATGTTAATGTTTGATATCAAACTTCCATATTCATTCACCAATGAGAGTAGGGGCTGTGTGTTTTCTATTCATCACTGTATCACTGCCACTATCTTAGTTGCACCCTGCCATGACACAGCACCATGGGTTGGGTTATTTAAACAACAGACATGTTTTTTTATAGTTCTATTGTCTATATTCTATAGACTTTCTTATATTTCTATAGACTGGAAATTGGACATCAGGGCGCTAGCATGATCAAGTTCTTGTGAGGTCTCTCATCCTGGTTTGCAGACAGTCACCTTCTCATTGTGTGCTCCATGGCAACAGAAAGGGGGTAAGGGTAGTGCAGACAACTCTCTGGTGTCTTTATAAGAGGGTACTAATCCCAGTATGAAGGCCCACATTCATGACCTCTTCTAAACCTAATTATTTCCCAAAGAACCCATCTACAGACACCATCACTTAGGGATTAGGGCTTCAACATTTAAGTTTGAGTCAGGCTGAATTATTTGATTACTCTTGGAAATCAGCTGAGCTCAGCACCACCTCACAAGATTACATACCTCCCTAACAGACAGGCCCAGCATTCTTTGGCAGAACCCCAGATGTAGTGTATGTGACAGTGCCTCCTGGTTTCTCTAGTGTTTTGTGGAATTTCCTTTGCATTCCTGGGTCTTGTCCTGGGCCCAACTTTCAAGAGAACAAAGGACAAATAGCCTAGTGATCCTGTCCTACCCTGGCATCACCTTTTCTCCATTTCGAATCCTAAGCTGTGGCTGTTGGGCATTTTGCCATGTCCAGAATTCTAGTTATGAGTGGTTGAGTAGGTAGCTCTCCAGCAAAAGTGGTCTTCATCAGCTATGCTTGGGAGGGATCTGGCTATCTCTTAAGAGCTGTTTGGCATTCCGCTGCCATCTTATAAACTCATTTCCTGTTTAATTTTGAAGCTCCTATCATTCTTTACAGGATCTTCAGGAACTTCCTATATCCAGATAGAAGGACTAATGTTCTCATTTACAGAGAAGAAATAATGAACTAGATCTGGAGCCAGTGACTTGTGAACTTATGTAGGTTCTCATTATTTCTTACTTTTGTGGTTGCTTTGTTCTTATGGCAGAATGCTGTTCACTTTCAGAGATGTGGTTTGATACCACATTCCAGGAAAGCTTTCTCTCTGGATTTGACTAGAACATAGTCTTTGTGCTACTCAGAGGGTACCATTTATTAAAATGGATTCCTTTTTTTTGCAATCATATTATCACCTTTTTAAAAAGTTAAGTATAGTGGACATACAATATCATATTAGTTTCAGGTATACAACATAATGATTTGATATTTACATAGGAGGGATTACTAACTGATGACCATGATGTCTAGTAACCATCTGTCACCATACAAAGTTATTACAATATTTTTTACTATATTCCTTATGCTGTACATTACTTACCTGTGACATTTATTTTTCAACTGGAAGTTGTACCTCTTAATCCCCTTCACCTATTTTGCCCAACACATCTCATAGCCTCCCCTTTGGCAACCACCTATTTGTTCTCTGTATCTATGAGTCTGTTTCTGTTTTGTTTTGTTTGTTCATTTGTTTTTTAGATTCTATGTATAAATAAAATCATACAGTATTTGACTTTCTCCACCCGACTTACTTCACTTAGCATAATACCCTCTGGCTACATCCATGCTGTCACAAATGGCATGATTCCATTCTTTTTTATGGCTGAGTTTTAGTCTATTGTCTATTATACCCATCTTCATTCATCTATTGATGCGCAGTTGGTTTTTTCTGTTTCTTGGCTGTTGTAAATAAATAATGAACATAAGGGTGCATGTATCTTTTCAGATTAGTGTTTTCACTTACTTCAGATAAATATCCATAAGTGAAATTGCTGGATTGTGTATTTTTAATTTTAATTTTTTTAGAAATCACCATCCTATTTTCCTTAGTGACTGCACCAATTTACATAGCTTCCACAGTATAGAAGGGTTACCTTTTCTCCACATCCTTGTTATTTGTTGCCTTTTTGTGCATGTGCTTGCTAAGTCACTTCTGACAATTATGAGGTGATAAATCATTATGGTTTGGGTTTGCATTCCCCTATCTATTAGTTATATTGAACATCTTTTCATATGTCTTTTGGCCATCTGTATGTTTTCTTTGGAAAAACATTCAGGATCTCTGCCCATTTATTAATTGGTTTGTTTGTCTTTTTGATACTAGTCTGTGTGAGGTTTTTATGTATTTTATATATTAACCCCTCATCAGATACATATTATTGCAACTATCTTCTCCCATTCAGTAGTTTGTCTTTTTGTTTTGTTGATAGTTTCCTTTGTGTGCAAAGGTTTTTAGTTTATTGTAGTACCATGTGTTTATTTTTGCTTCTGTTTTCCTTGACTGAGGAAATAGATCCCAAAAAATATCACTAAAACTGATGTTATGAAGCTTACCTCCTATGATTTCTTTTAGGAGTCTTATGGTTTCAGATCTTACGTTTAAGTCTTTAATATATTTTGAGTTTATTTTGTATATAGTGTGAGAAAGTAGTCCAGTTTCATTCTTTTGCATGTGGCTGTCCATTTGTTTGAACACTATTTATTGAAGAGATTGTCTTTTCCACCACTGTATATTCTTGGTTCCTTTGTTGTTAATTAATTGATTACAAAAGCATGGGATTATTTCTGGACTCTCTCTTTTGTTCCATTGATCTAAGTGTATGTTTTTGTGCCAGCACCATAAAGTTTTATATACTGTAGTTTTGTAGTATAGTTTGATACCAGGGCACATGATATCCCCATCTTTGTTTCTCTTTCTTAAGATTGCTTTGGCCAAAATGGGTTCTAATTGCCATTTTTCTTCCTTTCACAAACTCTTACTCAGTACCTGTTATACTCTATTCTATGTTACAGGGGGGAACAAAATGGATGCAGTTTCTATGTGAATGGAACTTATAACTAAGGCACTAGATAGTAATCAAGTATTCACACTAATAAGTTCATAAACTAAGCCTGAAATGATGAGCTAAGGAAAGGTATGTACACTCTTCGAAATCAAATAAGAAAGAAATATAATCTAGACTCAGAGTGGTTGTCTGGACAGGCTCCTCTAAGGAAGCAATACTTAAATGAGATCTAGGAGAAGAGTAAGAATTAACTAGGAACAGAGAAGATACAGGAACTTTGGAACAAGGAAATAGCATGTGGAAAGGCCCTGTGATAGAACATACAGGTTCTGACAAACTGAAAGAATGTCATGCAATTGGAGTTCAGAATGGGAAAGAGAGCATGGTGAGAAATGAGACTGAAACAATAGTCAGGTACCACTTCATACATAGCTTTGGGGACTATATTAAACGTTTTGTGTAGGACTTGGTCACTGTCAGCTATGTCTAAATATGCAAGAAGCTACTTTCACAGTTTTCCAAGATCTACACAGGAGCCAAGCTCTCCAGGAAGTTCCTAGAGTCCTTTTCATGGAAACAATTAATCTCATCATTGTCCTGGCAAGTCTGAGTATGAGAGATGAGGCCCAGATTTATAGTACTTGGCTCAGGGCCCTACAGGAGACAAAGGCAAGGCATTTGTTAGCTCTGTCAATCACTTACATAAAGCAACTGTTACAGGAATATTCAGATGCCTTTCCAAACCTGGATCCAATCCTAAAACTGGATTAAGTTATCATAGCTTGGATGGATATTAGTAATCTATTGCTGTGGAACAAATTCTCTCAAAACTTAGCAGCTTTGAAGAACAAAAAATTAATATCTCACATAATCTGAGGGTAGGTTATATGGGAGAGGCTCAGCTGGGTGGTTCTGGCTCAAGGTCTCCCTTGAGGTTGTTGTCCTGCTCTCAGCTAGGTCCGCAGTCATATCCAGTCTCAAAGGGAGCTAAAGAATCCACTTCTAAACTCACTCATTTGGTTGTTGACAGGCCTCCATTCTTCACTGGCTTTTGGTCAGAGGCCTGCATTTCTTGACACACAGCCTCCTCCACAGCCTACTTGAACAGCCTTGATTCATGGCATCTAGCTTCCAACAAAAGCAGTGATTCAAGAGTGAGAGAAATGTGAGCACATAAGGAAAATAGTGTCTCCAAAGGAAGCAGGACTTGTATCTAGACTATATTAAGACCTTTACAACTTAATAGTAAGAAGATGAGGTGTCAAATTAAAAATGGACAAAACATTGGAATAGAAACTTTACAAAGGAATATAGATAAATGGCCAAGATACTCAATTATCACTATTAGGGAAATAATCAAAATCTATAATGAGGCACTGTTACAGTATCATAAGAATGGCTAAAATTACAAAGGCTGAAAATACCAATCATCATCAAGTTTGTATGGAACAAGTTAAATGACTTGAAATTTATGCTGGGAGTGTAAAATGACAGAGCCATTTGTAAACAAGCATCGTCAGTTTAGTTGTATGGACATTTACCATACAAGTTCTAGCTATTTATCCAAGAGAAATGACTTCAGCTCTTCAAAGAAACATTTGTGCATGAGTGTTCATGTGTCATGCATAGTAACTAAAGTTAGAAGCTATACATGTGTCTGTCCAACAATCCATCTTTGGTATACATTAAAATTCTACTTAATTCTTTCTCCCCAATCCTTTGAAATTAATACCTAATTAATCCCCCACATAATTATATATTGATATATGCAACAACAACAACAAAAAAACAATCTCCCAAACATGATGCTGACTGAAAGAAGCTAGATAAAAGAGAGTACATATCATATATCTATTGACAAATGAATTTACATTGAAAAATGAATCACATTAGTGATTGTGTGAGGGAGTGGTTTGGATAACATTGACTTCAAAGTGGCATAGAGTACATGCTGGGATGATGGAAATATTCTGTATTTTTTGTGGTAGTTGTTACATGGTTTATATGGCATATTCTTGATAAAACTCACTGAAATTATATAAAGTATATAATTTAGACCTTATTTAAGTTGTTTATAAAGGTAAGAAAAAATTACATAAACTAAAAAATTTTAGAATGCAAGGAGTAGTTTACAAAAAAAAAAAAAGAAACAGTAGTACTTGGAAATTTTATTGCCCTCTCTTAGTCTTTTCAAGATCAACCACAAAGCAAAAATAACATATGAATAATATCATGAATTATATTAATTTCACATCCATAAATTTATAGCTAGAGATATATAAGTATTTTTACCTCAGGGAAAAATTTTTTCTAATATTTAACAAATATTTTTTAAGAAAGAATCACACAGAAAAATCTCAATAATTTTCCCAAGTAAAAAAATTATAGAAATCATTTTAGCTAACCTCAGTGCAAAAAACCTGAAACTGAATAACTGATGTATAATTCTTAAAGATAGAAATTTTTTGAAGATAGAAATGCTCTTCTTAACTTGCGAGACAAAGTAGAAAGCAAGACAAAAATTATAGACTATTTAAAAAATGAGACCTTTACATCACGTAACATGTCACGTGATAAGATGAACTTAGAGATCAAAATCAGAGCCTTATATATATCCATTATTTATTAGCTCCTCTGTCCATGGAATTCTCCAGGCAAGAAAACTGGAGTGGATAGTCATTCCCTTCTCCAGAGGATCTTCCTGATCAGGGATCAAACCTGAGTCTCCCACATTACAGTTAGATTCTTTACCCTCTGAGCCACCAGGGAAGCCCTTATTAACTCAACGAATATTTATTGTAGGGCTACCGTGTTTAAAAATTTTTCCTATGCTTCAGGGACATAGTAGGAAAACATGTAACTTCATTCATAGAGTTCCATGCTAGTGTAAGTACATAGACCAAAAAACCACTGTAAATATATTTAAAATAGTGAAATTCTTTGGAAAAAATAAAGCTGAATAAGGTAGATAGAGGGTGATCGGAGAAGGGATGCCTTCTTGCAAATAGTGGTAAGGGACGCCGTCTCTAAGAAGGTGATGTTTCAGAGGAGTTCTGAAGGAAGAGAAACAGTCAATCATAGAGACATTGAAGAAATAGCATGCTAGATAGAAAAAATAGAAAGCATAGACCTTGAGGAAGCTGGGAGTAGAGCAAGCTATGGGCTCGTTTACAGGAAGGGAGATTAGAGAAATTATATGGGGTCAGATCATGTAGAACCTTCTAGGCTACCATGAGGACTCTGACTTACTCCAGGGAGGTGGGGAGCCTGTGGAAGGATTTGAGCAGAGGATAGACATGGTATGAGTTATATTTTATAGTGATCACTCCAGAATTATCTACATAGCAAAATGTAGAAACAGGGGGATCAGTTGGGAGGTTATTACAATAGTTCAGGTAAAATATGATGGAGACTTGGTTACTACTTGCTTGGCATTTTAGTAAGAGCATCCCAGATAGTACATGATCATAAATATGATCAGGATTAAATCAGTTAGGTGGGGAGAAACAGTACAACTAATCAAGAAAAAGAAAAGGTAAACAATTTAATTCAGTAATTCAACTCAGAAATCTAGAAACAGGCCAGCTAAACAAACATTTTAACATTCACGCAGAATAAGGGAATTAAGTGGGTCAGGAAGATATTGATGAATTAGAAACCAGAATTCATGTGAAATTGGCAGTGGAACTGAAAAATAAATATTAAAGCCAGTGCTTTGAAAAGTCCAGTAAAAATTGTTGTTAATTTGAATAAGGAAAAGGAAAAGGGAAAATACAGATACACTACATCCAGAATAAAAAAAAGATACAACCTCAAATATGAAGATTTTAAATTATAATGAAAAAACACAGTTTGCTAATGCATGCAAAAAAAATTAAAGTTAAAATTTTTACAAAAATAGGGAATTCCCTGCTGGTCCAGTGGTTAGGACTCTGCACTTTCAGTGCTGAGGGCACAGGTTTGATCGCTGGTCAGGGAATTAAGATCCCACAAGCTGCATAATGCAGCCAAAAAAAACCAAAGATGTTTTACAGAAATATATATAAATCAAAAATAGATTGAATAAAATAAAACAGTAGTAAACTTGAATAACCATGACAGAAATTAAAAAATTTGCTAAGAGCTATGTTATAAAAAGAATTCAGGGGACTACCCTTGTGGCATGGTGGGTAAGAATCCGCCTGCCAATGCAGCAGACATGGGTTCAATCCCTGGTCCAAGAAGATTCCACATGCCTCAGAGCAACTGAGCCTGTGCTCTATAGCCCTTGAGCTGCAACTACTGAAGCCCATGTGCCTAGAGCCTATGCTCCACAATAAGAGAAGTCACCACGAGAAGCCCACTAGAGAGTAGCCCCTGATCTCCACAACCAGAGAAAGCCTATGTGCATTAAAGAAGACCCAGTGTAACCAGTGTAACCAAATAAATAAATAATAAATAAATTAAGCAATGTGTGCATGTCAAAAAAAAGTTTAAAAAAGAAAAACTCGATGAGAAAATTTCACAGATCAATTACATCAAGCTTAAAAAACAGAAAATTTTCATGCTGTTTACACTGATCTCAAACATAGAGAAAGTTCAAAAATTCACCAACTCGTTTGGTAACATTGGCATAGTCCCAATTTTAAACAGAAAAAAGGGAGGACCAAATAGATAATATCTGCAATGCACTTACCACAGTGCCTGCAGGTAGTAAATAGCATCACTCAAAAATACTATCTGTTAATATTAGCTTTTTATGTTTAGAAATATATTAGCCATATTAACAAGTCAAAGAAAAAAACATAAGATAATCTTTAAAAAATTTTTTACTCTTTTTTTTGAATATTTATTTGCCTGCATTGGGTCTTAGTTGCAGCATGTGGGATTTAATTGCCTGACAAAGGATCAAGCCCTCTGCATTTGGAGCATGGAGTCAGCGGGTAGGCCATGAGGGAAGTCCCAAGATAATCATTTTAGTTAACAAAAAGTGTTTGATCAAATAATTTATGATTTTTAAAATATCTTTGACTATCCAGTAAGAAGAAAACATATAAATATATATACACATAATTTTATATATTCAATATACTCTTGACTATAGAAGTACTACTTGATATGCTAACACAAATAAACAAATAAATAAGATTTACTATTATTTATAGATGATAAAATTGTCTATCTGGAAAGCCCAAACAAAAAAAATCCAACAGGATGTTTTAAAATTGGTAATTATCCTAACTTTCTTCTGGAAAAATTAATGTGTGAGAATCGCCAAGAGCATATTGAAAAAGAGAAATATAAGGGTACCTTTGCCCTACTAGTTGTTAAACTGTCTTACTGATATTTATTGAGTGCTACTTTGTGCCAGGCACGTTGTTCTGTGTGTAGCGGGTTCAGCAGATTAACAAAATAGACGTATGCTTATACATGTGGAATTTACACTGTCCATAGCATAGCGCTTCCCTGGTGGCTCAGAAGGTAAAGAATATGCCTGCAATGCAGGAAATGTGAGTTCGATCCCTGGGTTGGGAAGATCCCCTGGAGAAAGGAATGGCTACCCGCTCCAGTATTCCTGCTTGGAGAACTCCACGTACAGAGAAGCCTGGTGGGTTACAGTCCATGGGGTTGAAGAGTTGGACACAACTGAGCAACTAACACACACATACATACACACACACAGCACAGTGTACAAATAATAAACCAAATTAAGTCAGAAAATACAATATAGTAGATAATGAGTGATAAAGAGAAAACAAGCAAAGAAGAAGAGAGAGGATCAGGGTGTGTTGGCAGGCTGAGGCACAATTTCAGAAAGGATTTCCAGAGTAGTCCATGTTTGAATAAAGATCTGGAAGTGATAGGGACATTGAGTAAGAAAGGTACAAGCAGAGCCAAACACCTGGGCATATTGGTGCTGGTGGATACAGAATGAGGGATAGAAACCCAGTGGGAGGAAGAAGTAGGGCTTGAGAGGAGGCAGAAATCGGACTGGTGATGAGAGAACAGGAAGAAAACTTCGGACCCTATAAGTCATTGCATTGATCCAAGTGTTTGCTGACTCCTTGAGATGGAGAGTCAATGGAATATTTTGTGCCTACACGAAACATGGTTAGATCTATTTTTATGGCTAAATGTAATCCTCACAGTCACTTCCAGTCATTCTTTCACACACAAAAATTCAGTAGTGCTTCCAAACACGTGCCCACTCCCAAACCATAGGCACTCACAAAAAGATAGGGGCACCGGGTCATTGACGTGTCAACCTTGATTGTGCCAAGTGCATGTGCGTGCATGCATATGCACATTTCTGGATGAAAATAAACTGCTTCCATGAAACCTGCAACAACTTAAGAATAAGAATGCATGGTAACAGCTGATTATGCAGCACCTCCACCATTGTACACCCTGCCTAACAGGTTTCTGGAACCCTTTGAGCTACTGCTCAAAGCCCTTCTGGAAGATCCGAGTTCCTGGCTTACTGTCCACAGAGGGTAGAGTGCAAAAAAATAGTTTCTCACAATCTCAGGATCATCACATACATGCGCACAGCGCATGATCCACAGCAACATAAGAGCCTGCAAGTGCGACAACCACAGCAGCAGCATCAGTGGGTCGGGGAGGAAAGAAAACAGAACAGGTAGGTAGTTCTTCTAGTTTTGTGTGCTGAGTCACTCAGCTGTGTCTGACTCTTTGCGACCCCATGAACTCTAGCCTGCCAGGCTCCTCTGTCCATGAAATTTTCCAGGCAAGAATACTGGAGCAAGTTGCCATTTCCTACTCCAGGGGATCTTCCCTATCCAGGGATCAAATTCACGTCTCTTGCACCTCCTGAATTGGCAAGTGGATTCTTTACCACTGCATCACCCAAAAAGTTCAAAATTAGTCTTGGATATGCCATGAGTGACCCAGGTATCAGTGTCCGGAAGCCTCAATACTTTCTTCAACACGCTTGTTTCGCGTCACATTTCTTTCCAGTGTAGTAGTGTGGTATCTGGGCTCAGAACACCTAATTTCCAAGATGTTCTTATTCAAACCCCAGGTGCTGCAGGGCTGCAAGAGAATGAAATCTTAGGGCTGGGGAACCGGGTGCCTGAAAAATTCCTCAGGGTGGATTGACAGGGCATCTGGGGACCGTGGGAATGAAAGAAATGGTTGATAATGTGCAGTGCACTTGGGCACAGAGCCAGGAAAGACAAGATATGCAAGGGCTCAGAACAGCAGATTGCAGGCTCAGTGTATTGTGGAGTCTAGAAGCAAAAATTGGGGGCTGAGAACCAGACCAGCATTTGGGGGCCCAGCAGTAAGACCAAATTGGTGACCACAGCATTGCAGATACTGTGCAGCATGTAAGTGGGCTCTGCCACTTAAGACTGTTGTAGGTGAGGCTTTAAAACTCAGGTGCAAAACAATTTTGCCAAAGTGACTTACAAGGCATGAAGTTTCTGACACATCAGTATTCTGAGATCATTTGTAACTGCATATATCAGTGGATTCCCTTTTCCTATTGAGAGAACCATTGCTTTCATCAGTGCAATGGTGACTGCAAATGGTTAAGAAAGGGTGACTTTGTTGTTGTTCAGTCAAGCTAAGTCATGTGTGACTCTTTGTGAACCCACTGGACTATAGCTTGCCAGACTTCCCTGTCCTTCACTATCTCCTGGAGTTTGCTCAAACTTATGTCCATTGAATTGGTAATGCCATCCAACCATCCCCTTCTGCCATCCCCTTCTCTTCCTGCCCTCTATCTTTCCCAACATCAGGGTCTTTTCCAATGAGTCAGCTCTTTGCAACAGGTGACCAAAGTATTGGAGCTTCAGCTTCAGCATCAGTCCTTCCAATGAGTATTCAGGGTTAATTTCCTTTAGGATTGATTGGTTTGATCTCCTTGCTGTTCAAGGGACTCTCCAGAGTCTTATCCAGCGCTACAGTTCAAAAGCCTCAATTCTTCAATACTCGGCCTTCTTTATGGTCCAACTCTCCCATCAGTATGTGACTACTGGAAAAATCGTAGCTTTGAATATATGGGCCTTTGTCAGCAAAGTGATGTCTCTGCTTTTTAATGTGCTAAGTTTGTCATAGCTTTTCTTTCAAGGAGCAAGTATCTTTTAATTTTGTGACTACAGTCATCATCATCAGTGATTTTGGAGCCCAAGAAAATAAAATCTGCCACTGTTGCCATTTTTTTCTATTTGCCATGAAGTGATAGGACAAGATGCCATGACCTTAGTGTTTTGAATATTGAGTTTCACCTTCATCAAGAGGCACTTAAAAAAAAAAAAAAAGGCTGTTTATTCCTCTTTGCTTTCTGCCATTAGGGTAGTGTCATCTGCATATCTGGGGTTGTTGATATTTCTCCCGGCAATCTTGATTCCAGCTTGTGATTCATCCAATCCAGCATTTCACATGATGTACTCTGCATATAAGTTAAATAAGCAGGGTAACAATATACAGCCTTGATGTTCTCCATTCCCAATTTGGAACCAGTCCATTGTTCCATGTCTGGTTCTAACTGTTGCTTCCTGACCTTTTTATGGGTTTCTCATGAGGGAAGTAAGGTGGTCTGGTATTCCCATCTCTTTAAGAATTTCTACAGTTTGTTGTGATCCACACAGTCAAAGGCTTTAGTGTAGTCAGTGAAGCAGAAGTAGATGTTTTTCTGGATTTCTCTTGCTTTTTCTATGATCCACAGGTGTTGGCAATTTGATCTCTGGTTCCTCTGCCTTTTCTAAATCCAGCTTGTACATCTGGAGGTTCTCAGTTCACACACTGCTTGAAGAATTTTGAGCATTACCTTGCTAGCATGTGAATAGAGCACAGTTGTGCAGTAGTTTGAATATTCTTTGGCATTGGCCTTCTTTGGTGTTCTCACAGGAGAAGATGAGCATACAACCTTCTACTTTGCCATCTTGGAGTCTCCTAGGGCAACTTTAGAAGCTGAATGTGTAACCATGTCACTTTGTGGACTCAGAACTCTACTCCTGACTGCATGTGTGCCTTCAGCCACTTAACTGTATATTCATTCCTCACTTTGAAACCTATTCAAGCTACAGAGGACTGGTGGTGTGAGGTAGGAATCATCAGTGTCTGTACCCAGAGGGTTCTAACTTAGCCTCCAGCAATTTCAGACTTTACTTTAAAAGTCAGTGTCTCCAGATAAGGAGGGACTCAAATTAACTATCCCTCAAGTACTCTGATTTTCTAAAAAGTCCCTGATACTAATCTGGGGCAAGTTTAGAAAAAACAAAACCAAAAAACTTTTCTTTGGCACTTAGCACCAAGTCTTGCACACCAGGTGGCATTCACCAAGTGTTTGTTGACTGAATGGAAATAAATTTCCTCTGACAGATTTACCAGCCAATCTCACCACTATTGTAAGGCTCTAATCCCAGTCTGCAGAGAATTCTGACTTAGTTAGGTAGAGCAGCATTTGCTTGCTCTTTCTGAAGTCTAGGGTCTCCTAATATGAGAGATAAAACCATTCTCCTTGGAGCCCATCTCTGATTTACAAAGTGAACCGAAATTTAGACCTTACTACATGCAGATTGCTTATATTACATCCACCCAACACTGAAGCACTAAACAGAACGTGATCTAACCAAAGTCACCAAGGAAAGTACTGATTTTAAAATAGTTGCTTATTATTTGGCATTTGGTTGTACAATCTTATTTCATAACTTTTAAACCTGGGAATCAGCACGAGGTAAAAACAATTCAGTTTAGAACAAAAATCTTTACAATATTCTGATAAACTCTGCTATGACACTTCCATTCTTTTAAATTAGATTCCTGTGCTTTTTAATTTAAAATTTTTTAGAAAGATGATTTCTCAGGGTTTGCCAACCACCTATATTTGTTTGAAAAGTGCCTAATCTTATCAATTTGTGTGGAAAATTAGTAAAATGAGGTGCATACTCCTTTACTTTCTTAGAAAGATTAAACTGAATACAAATTAAATCATTTCTTGAAGGACAATGACACCATCATAAAATTATTACTTAATCAGCTGGCATGAGGGGTTTCCCTGGTGGCTCAGATGGTAAATAATCTGCCTGCAATGTGGGAGACCCAGGTTCGATCCCTGGCTCAGGAAGATCCCCTGAAGAAGGAAATGGCTACCCACTCCAGTATTCTTGCCTGGAGAATTCTATGGACAGAGGAGCCTGGTGGGCTGAAGTCCATGGGGTCACAAACTGTCGGAAATGACTGAGCAACTGATAACATATGATATGATGCTGGCATGAAGACAGTGCTGCTCTGAGGGTTATAAGATGTGTAGGGTCTCTAGGTGGTAACTCTAGCCCTAAACTAGACAGGATCATGTGGTCAGTTCTTTTTGATGTCTAATATCCATATAATTTTGTGGTTATTCTCTTTCACTTCTTCCTATCAGGTTGTCAACTGTCCCTTCTTGCTGGTATCGTTGTAACTGTATTTCAGTTCAGTTCAGTTCAGTTGCTCAGTCGTGTCTGACTCCTTGCAACCCCATGGACTTCAGCATGCCAAGACTCCTTGTCCATCACCAACTCCCGGAGTTCACTCAAACTCATGTCCGTTGAGTCAGTGATGCCATCCAACCATCTCATCTTCTGTTGTCCCCTTCTCCTCCCACCTTCAATCTTTCCCAGCATCAGGGTCTTTTCCAGTGAGTCAGTTCTTTGCATTAGGTGGCCAAAGTATTGGAGCTTCAGCTTCAGTATCAGTCCTTCCAATGAATATTCAAGACTGATTTCCTTTAGGATTGACTGGTTGGATCTCCTTGCAGTTCAAGGGACTCTCAAGAGTCTTCTCCAACACCATAGTTCAAAAGCATCAATTCTTCAGCATTCAGCTTTGTTTATAGTCCAACTCTCACATCCATACATGACTGGAATACCATGCTGGAAAAACCATAGCTTTGACTAGATGGACCTCTGTTGGCAAAGTATTGTCTCTGCTTTTTAATATGCTGTCTAGGTTGGTCATAACTTCTCTTCCAAGGAGCAAGCATCTTTTAATTTCATGGCTGCAGTCACCATCTGCAGTGATCTGGGAGCCCAAGAACATAAAGTCTGTCACTGTTTCCATTGTTTCTCCATGTATTTGCCATGAAGTGATGGGACCAGATGCTAAGATCTTAGTTTTCTGAATGTTGAGTTTTAAGCCAGCTTTTTCACTCTCCTCTTTCACTTTCATCAAGAGGCTCTTAATTCTTCATCGCTTTCTGCCATAATGGTGGTGTCATCTGCATATCTGAAGTTATTGATATTTCTCCCAGCAATCTTGATTCCAGCTTGTGTTTCATCCAGCCCAGTGTTTCTCATGATGTATTCTGCATATGTTTAGCAACAGTCTACCCACTTGAATTTTCATGTGGTGTGCAATAAAACTAACAACAAAGCAAAACCAATAAAATCCAAGCAGCCTAGGAACAGAGATCCTGTAGTTATTAAGTGAGAGCCTACAAACACTGGTCAAGCAGTGTCAAGAAGGATCTCTGTGGTCATCTGCTCAGTATAGGAGAATAGAAATAAAGCTTGTCATGATTTTGTGTAAACACATAGCAAACAGTTCCTGAGTAAGCATTTAGGAGTGTTTTTCATCCTGTATAGCTCTTTTCATCTTGTATAGCTGTAACGCCATATACCCATTAAACTATAACTCCCCATTCCTGGCAACTACCATTCTACTTTCTGTCCCTATGACTTTGAATACTTTAAGTACCTCAGATAAGTAGAATGATACAGTACTTGTATTATTTTTTTTAATAGAACATTTTATTTTATTTTTTCCACTTATTTTTATTAGTTGGAGGCTAATTACTTTACAATATTGTAGTGGTTTTTGTCATACATTGACATGAATCAGCCATGGATTTACAGGTATTCCCCATCCAGATCCCCCCTCCCACCTCCCTCTCCACCTGATTCCTCTGGGTCTTCCCAGTGCACCAGCCCCGAGCACTTGTCTCATGCATCCAACCTGGGCTGGTGATCTGTTTCACCCTTGATAATATACATGTTTCGATGCTGTTCTCTCGAAACATCCCACCCTCGCCTTCTCCCACAGAGTCCAAAAGTCTGTTCTGTACATCTGTGTCTCTTTTTCTGTTTTGCATATAGGGTTATCGTTACCATCTTTCTAAATTCCATGTATATGCATTAGTATACTGTATTGGTCTTTATCTTTCTGGCTTACTTCACTCTGTATAATGGGCTCCAGTCTCATCCATCTCATAAGAACTGATTCAAATGAATTCTTTTTAACAGCTGAGTAATATTCCATAGTGTATATGTACCACAGCTTCCTTATCCATTCATCTGCTGATGGGCATCTAGGTTGCTTCCATGTCCTGGCAATTATAAACAGTGCTGCGATGAACACTGGGGTGCACGTGTCTCTTTCAGATCTGGTTTCCTCGGTGTGTATGCCTAGAAGTGGGATTGCTGGGTCATATGGCAGTTCTATTTCCAGTTTTTTAAGAAATCTCCACACTTTTCTCCATAGTGGCTGTACTAGTTTGCATTCCCACCAACAGTGTAAGAGGGTTCCCTTTTCTCCACACCCTCTCCAGCAGTTATTGCTTGTAGACTTTTGGATAGCAGCCATCCTGACTGGCGTGTAATGGTACCTCATTGTGGTTTTGATTTGCATTTCTCTGATAATGAGTGATGTTGAGCATCTTTTCATGTGTTTGTTAGCCATCTGTATGTCTTCTTTGGAGAAATGTCTGTTTAGATCTTTGGCCCATTTTTTGATTGAGTCATTTATTTTTCTGGAATTGTATTATTAATACTTGTATTATTTTCTTGATTTCTTTCACTTAACATGAGGTCCTCAAGGTTCATCCCTATTTGTAGCATATGTCAGGATTTTTTAAGGCTGAATAAAATTCCAGAATCTTCTTTTAAGGACGAATAATATTCCACTGTATGGGTATATATTTTGCTTATCTATTCATTGATGGACACTTGGGTAGCTTCCATGTTTTAGCTATTGTGAATAATACTACTATATACATGAGTGTACAAATATCTCTTTGATATCTTATTTTTGGTCTTTTCGGCATATACTCAGAAGTAGAAATGTTGGGTCATATAGTAATTCTATTTTTAATTTCTCTAAGAAGCTATCCTACTGTTTTTCACAATGGCTATAACTGTTTACACAAAGGCTATACATGTATAGCAGCTGCACATTCGTTTACATTTACATTATGCACTAAAAGTGTACAAGGACTCTAATTTTTTCATTTTTGCCAACATTTGTTTTATTCTGAGTTTTTAAATAGCATCCACACTAATAGATGGTAGGTGGTATCTCCTTGTACTTTTGATTAGCATTTACCTCATGATTAGTGACATTGTACATCTTTTCATGTGCTTATTTGCCATTTCTATATCTTATTTTGAAATGTCTATTCAAGTCCTTTGGCCATTTATTGATGCTTGACTTTTTGTGGTTGAGTTTTAGAAATTTTCCATATGTTCTGGGTATTATTTTCCTTATCAGATATATAATTTACAAATATTTTCTCCCATTCCATGGATTGCTATTTCCCTCTGTTGATAGATTCTATGAATAAAAAATTTTCCTAAATTTTCATGAAGTCAGAGTTGTTCATTTTTTCTTATATTATCTGTGCATTTTGTGTTATATCCAAGAAATAATTGCCAAATCCATTATTGTAAATCTTTTCTCTTATGTTTGCTTCTGAGAGATATATTTCTTTAGGTCTTACATTTAGGCCTCTGATCCAATTTGAATTAATTTTTGTACATAGTGCTAATTAAAAGTATAGCTTCATTCTTTTGCGTGTGGACATCCAGTGTTCCCGGCACCATCTGTTGGAAAAACTGTCCTTTTCCCATTAAATGGTCTTTACCGTCTTGTCAACAGTCATTTGAGTATACATTATTACAAGGGTTTATTTCTGGGCTCTACTATTCTAAATCATTAATGAATGTCCTTTTGCCAGTACTACACTGTTTCTGATTGCTGTAGCTTTGTAAGAGGTTTTATTAATTGATATGTTAAATGTTTTTTACTGAGGTTTAATTGACATGTAATATTAGTTTCTGGTATATAAGATAATGATTTTGATATTTGCATATATTGGAAAAGGATAACTGCAAGTCTAGTTAAAATTCATCACACTATATTGTTACAGATTTTTTTCTTGTGATGAGAACTATTAGGGTCTGCTCTCTTAGGTCTTTCAAATATATAATATGGTTATTAACTATAGTCACCATCTATGTTACATCTTCATAACTTTTTAATTTCATATATGAAAGCTTGTACCATTGAACCCCTTTATCCACTTTGCCTATTCTCTAATCCCCACCTGTGGCAACCACCAGTATGTTCTCTGTGTCTGTGAGTTATCTGACTTATTTTTCACTCAATACAGTGCCCTCAAATTTCATCCATGTGGTCACAAATGGCAGGATTTCATTTCTTTTAGGGCTGAGTAATATTTCATTTTCTATGTATACACATATATATATATCTCTAATGAACAACAGGTTGCACATATTTTTTCACATTAGTGTTTTGGTATTCTCTAGATAAGTACCCAGAATTAGAACTTCTGGATCATATGGTAGTTCTATATCCAATTTTTGGAGGAACTTCCAGACTGTTTTCCATACTGGTTGCACCAATTTAAATTCCCACCAATAGTGCACAAGGGTTCCCTTTCCTTCACATTCTTAGCAACACTTGGCATCTCTTGTCTTTCTGATAATAGGCATTCTAACAGGTGTGAGGTGATATCCCATTGTGGTTTCTTTTTTTTTCCATTTATTTTTATTAGTTGGAGGCTAATTACTTTACAATATTGTAGTGGGTTTTGTCATACATTGACATGAATCAGCCATGGATTTACAGGTATTCCCCATCCCAATCCCCCCTCCCACCTCCCTCTCCACCCAATTCCTCTGGTTCTTCCCAGTGCTTTTACAGTAATATCCTTGGTGATACTGTGACTTCTTCAATTCCAAACTCTCTTTTCTAGATCTATGTGATATATGGCCATATTGCCTTCTTGCCTATCTGGAAATAAAACAAATGATCAAACTCCTACTTATCAAGGCTTTATAGCATGATGGATAGTAGGGCAGATTCTGAAGAAGATATACCTCATGCCTCCAACCTGGGCTGATGATCTGTTTCACCCTAGATAATATACATGTTTCGATGCTGTTCTCTCAAAACATCCCACCCTCGCCTTCTCCCACAGAGTCCAAAAGTCTGTTCTGTACATCTGTGTCTCTTTTTCTGTTTTGCATATAGGGTTATCGTTACCATCTTTCTAAATTCCATATATATGCATTAGTATACTATATTGGTCTTTATCTTTCTGGCTTACTTCACTCTGTATAATGGGCTCCAGTTTCATCTATCTCATTAGAACTGATTCAAATGAATTCTTTTTAATGACTGAGTGATATTCCATGGTGTATATGTACCACAGCTTCCTTATCCATTCGTCTGCTGATGGGCATCTAGGTTGCTTCCATGTCCTGGCTATTATAAACAGTGCTAGGATGAACATTGGGGTGCACGTGTCTCTTCCAGATCTGGTTTCCTCAGTGTGTATTTTAATTTGTATTTCACTGACTAGAGGTATTGCGTACCTATTTGTTGGCCATCTACATGTCTCTTTGGAAAAGTGTCTATTAGGTTCTTATACCCATTTCTTTATCAAATTTAGTGTTTTGGTGTAGCATGGTTTTCGGGGAGCTCCACATGGCTTGTGATATCTTAATTCCTCAACCAAGTATTGAAACCTGCCGTTGGCAGTGAAAGTGTGGAATCCTAGCCACTGGACTGGCAGAGGATTCCCCCACTCATCATTTTCTTGACTTTCTGCACACCACATCTTCCTCTAATTCTTTGAGCATTTCTTTTAGGGGCGGGGGATGAGGAGAAGGGGATGGCAGAGGATGAGATTGTTGGATGGCATCACCAACTCAATGGACACGAATATGAGCAAGCTCCAGAAGTTTGTGATGGACAGGGAAGCCTGGTGTGCTGCAGTCCATGCAGTCACAAAGAGTCAGACACAACTGAGTGACTGAACTGAACTGAACTGATACCATGCAGCATTCGGGATCTGAGTTCGCTGACCAGGGATGGAAGCTGTGCCCCTGGCACTGGACTTGTGGAATCTTAACACCTGGACTGCCAGGGAAGTCCCAAGCATTTCTAAGATAGTTGTTTTAAATCTTTTTTAGTATATCTGCCATCAGGTCTTTCCAAGGAAAGTTTCTGTTGATATATATTTTTCTTTTGAATGGGCTATATGTTCCTGTTTGTTTGTATGCTTTCTGACTTGAATCTAATAATATGATAACTCTGGAGATTAGATTCTTCTCCTTCCTCAGTGTTTGCTGGAGTTTGTATTTGGTTTCTTTCTTTCTTTCTTTCTTTTTTTTTGGTCATTGTTGTTGTTAGTATAAGCTGAATCTGTGCTGAGGATCAACCTAAGGTGTAAACAAGATCTTCTCAGGTCTGTCTTCTGAAATTTTTCCCTGTTCATGCATGGTCACTTTCTAATTTCCCTGTATATTTAGTTGTTTTTAATATCCTTGTCTTTAATTTGTTTTCCCATGGGAAAAACAGAATAATGAAGGAGGCAGAAAAAGTGGTAGCCCTTTAAATCTCTTGGCAGTCACTCTGTCAGAGAAAAAGGGCTGGCAACAAGGGGAGATGAAACAACAATGGCCCTTAGGCCCACTTCCTTAAATCAACAGAAACTCTCCTTGAAAAGACCTGATGGTAGATATACTAAATATATGTATGTATATATACATATATACTAAATATATGTATACTCAATATATGTGGGTGTATATATATATATATATATAAATGCATGATATATATATATGCTTGATTTATATATTATATATATATATAATGCTTGAGAGATATCTCAATGCTTATATATATATATATACACACATATATATATATATACACATATATATATATATATATATATATATTTAAAGCAACTATCTTAGAAATGCCCAGGACTTCCCTGACAGCCCAGTGGTTAAGATTTCGCACTTCCAATGGAGGGGACACAGGTTCAATAACTGTGATAAAACCAGTTATCCCCAATCAGAGCACAGATCCCTGATATTTATAGAACAGGGTCTTTTTGGTCCTCTCTGTTTGCAACCTGCTCCAGGAACACACTCACAGCTAACTGCCACATAGCTTGGGGATAGGAGATTGGTAGCTATGATCAAGCTAAGAAATGGTATTGGCTAACATAAACTTCAGTTTTCAGTCCAAGTCTTCCCTTTGAAGTTGCAAGCCTTCAACAGACTTCAGAGTTCCAAAGTAATTACATTATACAGGTTTACCGGCACAATTGTTGGTACTGTGGGGAGACAGAGACCTGGTACTTCCTACTCTGCCACCTTCCCAGAATCCTCCTCCTGGTCTTTTGTAACAAGAGCCAAGCAAGTTAGAGCTGGGTGTGAGTGAAGAGCCTACAGACATTGAATGAGAACTCAGTAATGATTAGGATAGCAGTAATGAATTGTTGTGATGCCTGTTTCAGTTTTCCAGAGGCTATTTTCTTGGTCTCATCTTCTCATTCTTACCTCGTTTAATGGAGGTCGTCAGGCAGGGGACACATGACAAGTGGGTGTTTTGTAGTTTCTCTCAGGAGCCACAGTCATGGTAAAGACGAAGTATGTGGTGTGAGAAGGGCTCAGTGATCCAGGCTATAATCTTATGAGGATAATAGGGCCCTGAGGACATGCGTAGCAATTGTGTTCCTATTACTTGGCAGATGTCCTTGTAGCTGGTATGATATCAGCTAACTTTCAGATGTCAGATTTTGTATTGATTTATATAATTCAAAGTCACTTTTTGGCATCAAAAACCAAAAGGATCTAATGCGTCTTTTGGAAACCCCTCAGCCCGGGGTCAGTTGCCCTCTGAACACCTTAAGCAGTGAGCAGGAGTCACACACACTTAAGCAGTCAATGCCTAACATCGGTACCAGTAAGTGCCAGCCACAGCAAACCTCCAGTTAAAAAGAGAATGTGAAGAATGGACTCACGGAGGATACCAAGGGCTAAGCAGAAATCACAGTTTTAGAGAAGGGTTGGTTTCTTCTTTTCTACTTTATCTTATGGTCAGTTTGGGACAACTTTTTCCTTTTACCTTTCTCTCAGGAGTTCAAGAATTTTCGTTGCCCAAAATACTACTAGGAAACCCTTTCTGCTTTCTCTTTGGGAAGATAGAGAGGGGAGGTTGTTGAGAAAGTTTATTCCTACTTCTGTTTGATACAACTACAACCCAGATTGTATAATTATCTGTTTCTTTTACACCAGACTGTAAGCACCATTAAAGCAGGAATGGTATCTGCCTATTTTATCCCTGTATCTAGTACATTGAGTGTACAAGGCTCAAAAACACTTTTGAATGAATGAATGCATTTCTACTAGAGATAAAGAATATAAGAAGGCCAGTATGAAAATCCTCAACACAATTTTGGGGAGCTCTGCTTAGTGCACTATAGGAGTGGGGAAGAGGTGAGTTAAAAGCCTTCTAGATATTTCTAGGAGGTTCTGAAAAATGCCAAAGAGTAAGGAATCTGTCTTAGGAGAAGTCATCCATCTGGTAAGTCATAATAGTATTTATCCAGTTGTCAAAGTTGTAGCAAACACTGAAAGAAAATTGATCTAAAATCAGTCATTTCTGTACTAAAAAGGAAAGATCAACTAAATACTGCTAGTCCTGTTCAGTGGCAATTCATGTTGACATCTAGAGGAAATACAAATATTAAAATTTTTCAAGTGCCTCATAAGCATTTACTCTAGGAGTTTGTTCTCTTTTTGTAAGTTCTAATGAAAACATGGAAATGGAAAACTTCTGATTCAACTCAAAGGATATTACAATAACCTATTATGATAACTGCAAAAGAATGTATCAGAATCTTGGCTCTTACTAAAGAGGAGACATCACCTAGTATGTATCCCCCCACAGAAAAAGAAAGTCAAGGGAAAAATCTGATGAGTAAAGGGACATCAAAATGTTTTTCAAAAATTGAAAGTTAAAAATTGAAGTTTAAAAAAAAATCTCTAAATTTTGATCTAAAAAATTTCCAAGCAGTCTAGAGAATGATTATATCAGCATCATCTGATTATTGATAAAGACAAGTATTCCTATTCAGAAGTCCCAATCTGTGTCACATGAATCTGAATCTCCAGGAGGCAGATGTGAGTACTGATTAGTTTCTACATTTTCCAGATGATTCTGATGCAGAGCCAGTTTGGGGAACTAACTCTGAAATGTCAGTCTTCACAACATATCTTTTTTTCCCTTCTTCTCACTGGTTGAGGTCATCTTGCAGCTTCCTGTGATTTCGCTTACCTACTAGCAAAATTTCTGTGTTTCCTTTTATCTACTAACTCCTTACCTTAATATGACATTTAATCACAGTGTGTTATCTTATAGAACCATGAAATTGAGTTGGGAGAAGCATGGATAAGAAACAGTACAATGTCTTAAAAAGCAGAGACATATAAAAAGGCTAGATATTGCAAAATAATGAACCTTGTCCACAATAAACATAGGTATTTTATGAAAATGCACATATAGACCTATGGTTATAAGCTAAAACTATGTTCCAGGTAATGGAAATATTACCAACAGCCCTTCCCCTCTCCCTTCCTCTTACTTCTCCTCTAGCATTTCAGTGACTAAGTACCAGACTACCTCAACTCCAAGAGATGGACTAACATAGACACTCCCAGAAAACACAGCCCTTCCTAAAAACCAACAAAAGGGCCTATAAGGGGTTATTTTACTACCTCTACTTTTAATATACTTTGGGCATTATGCTATGCTATGCTATGCTATGCTATGTTTAGTCGCTTAGTCCTGTCTGACTCTTTGCAACCCCATGGACTATAACCCACCAGGCTTCTCTGCCCATGGGATTCTCTAGGCAAGAATACTGGAGTGGGTTGCCATGCCCTTCTCCAAGGGATCTTCCCAACCCAGGGATCGAACCCAGGTCTCCCACATTACAGGTGGATTCTTTACCATCTGAGCCATCAGGGAAGCCCAAGAATACTGGAGTGAGTAACCTATCCCTTCTCCAGGGGAACTTCCGGACCCAGGAATTGAACCAGAGTCTCCTGCATTACAGGAGGATTCTTTACCAGCTGGGCTACCAGGGAAGCCCACTTTGGGCATTAGGACTTGCTTATCCTTTAATACACAGCAGTATTAACTAAAATGCACAAACAGAACAATGGCTAGACAATCTGAACTTGTCTAAAGACTGATGGGCAGGGAGCTCGTCTCTCTGTACTTCCTTCCCTGTCCCCTCCCCTAGCCCCCACCACCCAGTGAATAGTCAGCTTACTCTCCAAGACAATTCCATGCCCCAAATACAACCATTCCTATGAATTAACAGGAAAAAAAAAAAACTTAAAAGGTGTTTAACTCTCTACTTTCAAAATAAGTTGTATACTTTTACACATCTAGAAAAGCTAGATGTTTCAAAGAAGGATTTAAGTTTGTCCACTATACATACATGTAGTAGCACTGAATACAGTGCACACAAAGGCTGTAGTCTCAAAGTGTCATCTAAATAGGACTACTCTAGCCAAGAACCCTTCCCATTTTTTCATCTCTATCAATCCGGTGGACAAGTCTAAGAAGCTTCTGTAATGCTTAGAGATTTTAACAATTTCATTTCTAGCAGTCATTTTCAGAAGTCTTTCCTATGAATTTTAACATCAAATGTACACAGTGTATTTATTGATTACTTGTGTCAGACACTGGCAGCCTCTCACACCTGTACATGACTACTGAAAAACTTTGACTGTATGAACCTTTGTCGGCAAAGTGATATCTCCTCTTTTTAATACACTGTCTAGGTTTGCCATATGTTAAAATGCATAACCTCACATAAAATGTTTAAGATTAGGCATCTGTAGACCAAAATGTGAACCCTAAAAGGAACTGATCTGAAGGAAGACTGTGACATCATTAATTAACACACTAATGACAGAATCACACAGAGATGGCAGGCAACCAAGTCCAGAAAAAGGAGAGCCAAACTGAATTAGTCAGAATGTTTGCAGCAAGGACCAGGGGGATGTAGGTGCAAGCTGTGTCTCATAAACCAAGATAATAGGATCTTCTCTTTGGTAAAGATCAATGACTCAGGCTGTTATGGCTCTTTTGCTCTGATTCTGTTCTCTCTAAACAAGTTATTAAAGCATGAAGAAAGAAAATTGATTACCTATGTACCCTGCTAGATAATTTAAATGCTTAATGTTTTTTAATTCTCTCAAAACAATGTGAAGTAGACATTACTGTCCCCATCTTCCAAGTGGGAATCAGAGACCTTCAAGAGGTTAAACTGCAGTAGCAGAGCTGGGTTTCAAACCCAAGTGTATCTGATGCTCTGACCGAATCCCTTTCCAAGACCAGAGGGTGGGTATAGAGAAAATGACCCTCAGCCCCACTGTCCTCTCTGAAACCTACCTTATGGGGACTCCTGGCAATGACTGGATCACTACTCTCTAGGTTGTGTTTTGGTGCATTCATTGTTTAAAGGCCAAAACCTCACTTATCTTTTGAAGACAACAATCTCTTTAGTGAATGGAAAAGGGAGTGACTCCCAGACATCCATTTCCCTTTCTTTTGGTTACCTTGATTTTTGTTGGGTATTTGTGCCAACCTTGGCCATCCCAAGCACTTTGGCTGAAGTTCATTTCATCCTTGGCGCTTGGGGAAGGACATCTGATTCAGACCAGTGAGACTACTTTCTGGCCACAGATTTTTGGTGACAAGGTGTGAGTGCTGGCAAATTAGACAAGCATAGGATTCCTTTGCTGAGAGCTTCTGAGAAATCTGCCTCTTTGCTATTGTTTGTTGGAGGACAGATAGTTGAGATATCCTTTTTTTTCTTTTTTTTCCCCTGGGATTGGAATGAGAAATCATCTAGTACAATGATATGTATGACGAAGTGGGTTGGTGCTATATTCTTTGCCCACTGAAGTGAAGTCAGCTTTTGGAGAAAGTGCTATGTGCAGCAGACAGATCAACATAAACCAAGCTTCTGGTATAAATCTCTTTCATTATTTAATCCAGTTTGAATTGGTTTTCACTTACTTGCAACTGAAATCATCTTCACTGACAACTTCCAAAATAACTTTTTTGAAAGTCAGTGAGTAGAGTGACCATATAATTTATTGTTCAAATCAGGACCACTTACAGAATAAGGGAGAGCTGTTAATCATTACATGCTGGTTACAGGTGGCAAGAGCAACCATACTGAACAAATGGGAATGTCTGGTCTTTCTACCACTGAGGTATATGCCACTTGCAGTTCTGTCAGTCAGTAAGCTGTGAACCTTTGGACAAGTACTCTGCTCTATAGATATCAGCTTTTTATGTAAAAATAAAATATAGTATGTGAATCTAGGTAGTTTCTCCATAGTCTATAATATTCAGAGCTCCTTCTTGCCTTGGAAGTCAGAAGATAGGAGGAGGTAAAGAAGGATTCCCCTTACAGGTTTCAGAGGGAGCAGGACGCCGCCGACACATTGATGTCTAATTTCAAGCCTCCAGATCTAGGGGACAATAAACTCCTGTTGTTGTAAGTCACCTAGTTGGTGGTACTTGCATACAGCACTCCTAGGGATTGAATATAGGAGTTAAGATGTTGGTCTCAGGATTCTGGGCTGCCATGACTACTTTAAACATGTTTTTCTTTCATTTTATGTTTCGACTTAAGGTGTTGTTTGGAAAGCAGGATTTCATTGGTGAAATGAACATGAAACCACAGGTATAGCACTTTGAGGGTATACTGAAATTTGGACACTTTCAGTTACAAATAACCAAATCTGAGGTCAGATGTCCTAAATAACCAAAGAATTTATGGCTCCTATAAATTAAGCCATATAAATTTAATATAAATATTTATTATATATTCTATAAATTTAAGGTCTAGAGAAGATGTGAGATTCCAGTGCCATTTGACAGAGATTTTGGTCAAGCCTCTGACTCCATTTTTCTGTACTTTCTGGCAGGCTATCATGCAAGGGTTCCATTCTCAGGCTGCTTCTGTTTATGGTGGCAAATGACTTCAAAGTTACAGTTTCACCTTATGTCACACTATGCAGAGTTGTTGTTGTTAAGCCGCTAAGTTGTGGTCAATTCTTTGTGACCCGATGGACTGCAACACACCAGGCTCCTCTGTCCTCCACAATCTCCTGGAGTTTGCTCAAATTCATGTCCATTGAGTTGGTGGTGCTATCTAACCACCTCATCCTCTGCCACTCCCTTCTCCTTTTGCTTTCAATCTTTTCCATCATTAGGGTCTTTTCCAATGAGTCAGCTCTTCACATCAGATGGCCAAAATATTGGAGTTTCAGCTTCAACAATGGTCCTTCTAATGAATATTCAGGGTTGATTTCCTTCAGGATTGACTGGTTTGATTTCCATGGACTCAAAGGACTCTCAGTAGTCTCCTAGGAGAAACAATTTTGATCAGGAATCCCCAATCAAGGCCTTGAGGTTCTCACAAATTGGACCACACCTGAGCCTGCACTGATCACTTGTGTTCTGACAGGCCAGGATTCATCCTGATTAGCTTAACCTACTCTTTCCATTAGTCTTTGCTACTATATAACAAAATACTCCAAAATTTAATGTCTCCAAACCACCACAATTTATTAGTTCATGAGCCTGTGGGTCAGGTATTTGGGCAGAACTCAGATGGGATGGCTCACTCTCTTCCATGTGGTATTGGCCAGGCTCACTCACGCATTTAGGGTCATTTGGCAAGTCAGCTCAGGGCCAGACAGTCCTAGAAGGTTTTGGTCCCATATCTGCCAGTTGTCTAGGCCGCCTCAGTTCTCTTCTGTGTGTCCTCTCCACCCAGCCAGCTTGGACGTGTTCTCATGCAAAGAGCACCTCCCGAAGATGTGAACAGAGGCTCAAGGACCCTTGACATCCAAACTTGAGGCCTGTGCAACATAACCTCTGTCACATTATATTGGTCAAAGCAAGTCCCCACCTCTTGATGGGAAAATCTGTAAGAATTTGTGATAATTAAAATCATCACCGCATCCTTACAGTGGGGGAGGGGGAATCATTTTCACCCAAACCACAGAGCTCCTAAACAGAATGGACATTAGGGAGAAAATTGGTCAGAGACTGCAGAAAAGGCTAAAAGGTAGGTTGAAATTAATTGTGAGAGGCTCTGGATGCCTTGCTAAGTGGACTTTCTCTTTTAATTTGTGGTTCTCACTCTGTTTCTGTGACAACATAATTAATGATTCTGATGCATTCTCATTAGGAAACATGACTTAAAAGTGAGTCACCATGGCTGTTTTTCTCAACCTGAAGACTGAGCAGGAAAAATGTTTCCTAGGGGGGGCTGCATGCTCCTTCCTCTTGGGAAGTAGGGCTGCCTTGGTTAATAACTCACAGTTCCAGGCACTGGGGAGCCACTGATGTCTTGTTCCCAAGTGCAAGGGAGACTTCTGCTCTGAAATTCAGTCTTAAGGTGCTCCTGTAACAGCTCTGAATTATACTCACCACATTTTTTCATTTCTCCTTCTCTGTACCTATGCTACTAGTTTGGGGTTTCCCCGCTTTCAACAGTACACAATTCCCAGAAGAAACATTTCTTCCTGTTGGCCAAGTCTTTGGGGCCCACTGTACTTTTTCCCACTTTCTGGCCTTGACTGGGTGAGCCCCACTGAACATAATGTGTTTGGATATCAACCAGAAGAATGGACACCATCCAATTCTCTTTCCTCCCAGAAATCTCCTTCTTGCAAGTGATGTGGTCTTCAGTGACCAAGCAACATGAACCTGAGCACAGTGACAAGGGGATCTTGTCAGTGTGATCTCTGTGGCATCTGAGCTGCACCTCCAGTGAGTGTCCTGCCATGCGCACATATTTACCTCTGCTCTTGGGCTGTAAACAATTTGTAGAAGAAACATGGGATTCACCTTGTTTGTGTTGAAAATAAATATTTATTGAATGAGGAATTATAATGTACAAATAAAAAAGATAATCCTAAGTAGTATCCCTCTTGATGGAAAGATTATGGACATGAAACATGTTTCCTGATCTGTGACTCCTCACAGTCCCGGTTCCTGAGAACGAAGCCGGGCCAGGAGGTATCAGACATCTTAATCTCAGCTGCTCCCACACACTAGTGGAGGACGCCGGAGCCCAGAGCGAGAGTTTGGAACAGAAACTGTCTCTTAAACTGAGGAGGAATAAGGCTCTAAGGAATCTTTTCAGATACTAGGGAAGAGCAAGGGTGAGTGTGCGAAGGAGGAGTGGGAAAAGGGGGAAGAGGAGAAGGATGTATAAAGTGAGCAGGGAGAGGAACGCCCATCACCTCCCCTCGGCCCGTCCTAATAGGAAATGGATGGAGCCTGAAGCCTGGGTTCTGCAGGGCTCTTTGCTGCCGTTCTCACCTGGAGTATCTAGTTAATAAGAAGGACTTGAAGCTTTCAGTGTTTCTCACTCAATACAGCAGCTGCTTTGACACCCACTCCATTTGGACAGCTCATTTCTGGTTCTTTATCCCATTAGAGGCAGCCCTTGCTCATCTCCATTTGGCTAAGGAGCCTGGGCTCTTGCTAAAAAGGGCGGTATTGACAGAAAATCATTCAGTTTTAGAACCAGGAACAAGGGCAGCTTCTGCCATTGTGTGACAGGCTAACCTCAGGACAGCTGAAAATGACTGGGATTGTTTAATCTGCAGGATACATTAAGGCTGTCAAAAAAACATGGACAGTAAATATTGTGGAAAGTAGTTAAGGAGTGTCACCTGACCTTCAGGAGCAGCCCTAGGACAGGGAAGAGGCACTTGAGAATAGGTGATGGAAGATGGGAGTTAGGGGGTAGCTGGCAGAATAAGACAGATTGGGTGTTCTTCCTTCATGCATGTCCCTCATGGACTTCTAATATGTTGATTCTCAACGTTGGGTACTCATTGAATGAATCTCACGGGACTTTTGCAAACTGCTGATATCGAAATTCATTCCTTTTCTCCATATTTTGGTTAAATTGATCTGGTTTGTGTCCTGGGCATCAGGTTTAGGAAGCTCCCCAGGTGAGGAGGCTGTGGAAGGAAATGGAGAGATCGTATCATTTCATCATGGAGAACCCAAAGGACCTCTCCCGAACAAGGTTTTCAGGTGAAGCAGCAGGCCAAGAGGGAAAGGTCACCTACCTGCGTTAGTGACAAAGAAAGGGCTTTTTATCTCTTTTATCTGTTGAATTCCCAGGCCAGTTGATTTTTCCAGTTCCTTTTTATTTTTTTACTTACTTGTCACCTGGTCTTGGTGAAGTACCTGCTTTCTCACCTATCAAATGAGTACTGTCACCTAACCTACTCATTTTCTATTATTGCCATGAATATCAGGGTTCATGAAGATTCTGTGCAAATAGTATAGAGGGGAGAAAAGAAAAAGCAGAGATATTTCTGCACTCCATGGCTTCCCATGCCATCTCATTTGCATTCAAAGGGCAAACTCTACTCAGATCTACAGACTGGATTCCCATCGCAGGACTCTTGCCTACATCTCCGGCTTCAACTCCTGCCATTCCCCACAGTGCTCACCATGCTCTAGAAACAATGGCTTGCTTCTGGGCCAGGACACGCTGCATCCACACTTCCCTGTGCAGTTTCTCTCTCCTCCACCTGATTGCATGAGCCCTACATTTTCCTGTGTAAGCTATCTTTTCTTACGGTTTTGTCACAACTGTTAATGGCCATGGGCAAAGCAGTGACTAGTCATGATGGAATTAGAAACAAGAGGTATTGAGTTGTGAAGAAAAAGGAAGGAGAGTTGTAGAACAGATGATAGGAAAGGAGTGTGGAGTCAAAACTTAATTTTTGTCACGGAGGAGAAACTTGAACACATGTATGTCTCTCAGGAAGGAGACCAAAAAGGGAAATATGTAATGTGGAGGAAAGTGGGATAGCTAAAGCAAATTCCCTAAGCTCCCTTTAAATGTAAAATTCTGAGATAACATATTTCAGTCCTAAGGATTCTGGTTCTCACTTCGTTTCCTTTTTCCATGACCACTTTGTGCATCCTGTAGAGCAGTGCAAATATCTCCTTACCCACCCGAGTGTCAGCTGTGAGCTCACTGGGCAGAGGGGAGCGGTCTTAATTACGATTGTATCCTAATGCTAAATACCAAAAAAAAAAGCCTCCATAATTAATGAATAAATTTATCTGTTGCCTTTTTTTCTAAGTGACATGGGTATCCTGAAACGGCAAGGATCCTTAGTAAATGGGTAAGGAGGAGCTATGAAAAAGAGGTGTCAATGAAGTTAGAGGGATGTATAGATGCTAAAAAGAAATGTTACCAACTTCATTTTTTGAAGAGAAGCAGAAGCAGCAAATGCCATCTGTTTTGTCTCCTCTCTTATGGTCCATGACTATATTCTGGTATATTCTACATAGTTAAAACCAAAGCATCTACATAATTGGGTATTTTATTTTATGAAACAGTGTTTTGAAATACTCCTTGCTGTATCTCACATTCTTCATAATTATTATTGTGAGAGATGCAGAATATTCCAACATTTAATTGTTCTCAATTTCTGCTATTTTAAATGCTGTGATGAACAGCTTCGTACGTAGGAATTTGCCCTTTTTAAAAAAGTTATCTCCTCAGTTTAAATTACAATGAATCAAATTACTGAGTCGAAGAGTGTCAATATTTTTATGACTCTTAATACATACTGCCACATTCCTGCTTTATATCCGCTGTCAAAGATATTCATCAATTTCACTATAAACAATGGTACTAATATTATTACCTCTTCTTTGCCATACTAATTGATACAAAAACATAGTCATTAATTTTAATTTTGTTGAAGCCTGAGCATTTTCCCATTTGCTTACTATCAGTATTTGGTTCTGTTTATGTCATTTGCCATTAACCAGGCATTTGTGACATTTATATACATTAGTGTAAGATTTTTGTTTTATACATAATAATTCATTTCTCTAATATTTTAATTTCTTAATTTCTCTAAGACAAATACTTTCCTGCTGCTTTCATTTTCACCATGATTAGTTGGTTCTTGTACAGAAGTTTTCTATTTATTGATCTTTTCCTTTGGAATTCTTTCAAAGATTCAAAATTTTATCATTTAAATAAACACATGAAACTCTCAATTCTATTTCTGCAATTATTACAATTAAGTTGCTTAATAAACTTGTAATACTTAAATATACATTTTGTATATAACTTGATGTTTTCCTAAACTGGTAATCCAGTGACAGTTATATTCCATACGTGAGGGATTTAGGGAGCAATCCTCTTGAAGCTGCATTTCTATCAGAAGCACAATTTTTTTTTACTAATCCTGCATGTTATTTGGTAGCTTTATCATGGTGGTGGCCTTGATGGAGATTATGAATAGAGAAAGGCTAAAGCTTTCCTAGCCAAGACTACATTGTGCTTTTCATGTACCCCAGGCAGTTTCAATTTGGGGCTCCTTCTTTCTTTTTTTTTTTTTTTATTTTAAATTTTTTTTCTTTTTTTTTTTTTTTATTAGTTGGAGGCTAATTACTTCACAGGGGCTCCTTCTTTCATAAAAAAATTAAAACTTAGAGTTACAACTGCCTCTTATAAAGATAAATATACTCCATACTGAATTCATTATTGTATGTTCATTACTACTTATAACTTATTCTTGTTTAATTTTTTTCCTCATTTTAAAATTAAAATATTTTTGTGGTCCAAAAATTAAAAGACACTTTCTCCTTGGAAGAAACTCTATGACCAACCTAGACAGCACATTAAAAAGCAGAGTTATTACTTTGCCAACAAAGGTCGATCTAGTCAAAGCTATGGTTTTTCCAGTAGTCATGTATGGATGTGAGAGTTGGACCATAAAGAAAGCTGAGTGCCGAAGAATTGATGCTTTTGAACTGTGGTGTTGGAGAAGATTCTTGAGAGTCCCTTGGACTGCAAGAGATCAAACCAGTCAATCCTAAAGGAAATCAGTCCTGAACATTCATTGGAAGGACTGATGCTGAAGCTGAAAGTCCAATATTTTGGCCACCTGATGCAAAGAACTGACTCATTGGAAAAGAGTGCCCAGTCAGATGCTGGGCAAGAATGAAGGCAGGAGGAGAAGGGGACAACAGAGGATGAGATGGTTGGATGGCATCACTGACTCAATGGCTATGAGTTTGAGCAAGCTCTGAGAGTTGGTGATGGACAGGGAAGCCTTGCATGCTGCAGCCCATGGGGTTACAAAGAGTTGGACTGAAGTGACTGACTGAATAGGTGCCTGTTGTGTTGAATGTACAGCAAGCTTGTTCCAAAGCAACCTCTTGGTGCTAATTAACTCTACCTGTCACCTATCTATGTATCTCTCTATATATATATCTATTTTTCTGTCTATCTATCTAAACAATTGTGTCTACTTCTTGCCTTTTCACTCTGTTCTTCATATATACAATTTTATCCATATCATGAGTGCATGCTCAGTCACTTCAGTTGTGTCCGACTCTGCCATCCTGTTGACTATAGCCCACCAAGCTCCTCTGTCCAAGGGATTCTCCAGGCAAGAATACCCACAGTGTTTTAGCAATTGCTGACTTTTAATATGATCAGTTGCTAGAGGTGACCTATATCCTAGAGTTCTTTTCAGTTCTCTACCACTTCTAAGTGAACTTTAGATTCTATGTGTATAATAAAAAAAAATCCTCTTAAAGTTGCACTGTTTTTTAAGTTATCTCAAAGAGACATGACATCTTTGTAAAGATACAACAGTTTGATATCCCATTCTAGCACTGGGATACAATGGCCATGCTGCAGAAAGAGTTCAAGAGGAGTGGAGACAGAAGCAGGAAGTAGGGTACAGAAAGACCTAGTATTCTGCTAGGGTGACCTGGCAGCTAGGGGTATTCAGTAAAGCTAGAATGCAAGCTGCCATGAGTCAACACAGTCCCAGAAGTGGGTCATAATCCAACACTGTAGGATACCTGCTAGTTTATTCTTCACTTTAGGGAAAGGGAATGCCTTGGGAAGAAATTGGAGATCATGTTTTAGCCAAACCTACCTTCTTCTGATGGCTCTGTGGTAAAGAATCCTCCTGCCAATGCAGGAGACACAGGTTTTATCCCTGGATTGGAAAGATCCCCTGGAGAAAGGAATGACAACCCACCCCAGTATTTTTGCCTAGGAAATCCCATGGACAGAGGAGACTGGCAGGCTCCAGTCCATGGGGTCACAAAACAGTCAGACACAACAACTAAACAACAACAACCTTCTTCTAATCTGCTATTCTAAAGTGGCTACAGTTTGGTAGCTCTCAGTATCAGGATTATGAATAAGTTTAAGCAAGAAATTTTCTTTTTTTCCCTCAATTTTTTATTATGACAAAATACATCAATATACAATCTTAACCATTTTTTAAATCTTAACCATTTTGGGTGTACAGTTCAATGGTATTAAATACATCCATATTGTACAGCCATCACTACCTTCCAACTCCAGAACTCTCATCTTGCAAAACTAAGTCTCTGTACCAACTAAATAATGACTCCCCATGACTTCTCCAGCCAGCTCCTGGCACCACCATACCACTTTCTTTGTTTTTTTCTTTTTTGAAAAAAATATTAGCTTTCCCTTCCCCTCATGTCCCATTCTCCCAAAATCATTCTCTCTCTGTTACTACCATTCCATTCCAGCCTTTTTTTTTTTTTAAGATTGCTCATATAGGTGAAATCAGGTAATATTTGTTTTTCTGTCTTGCTTATTTAACTCAGGTCTATAGTGTCCTCAACAAAGGTCCATCTTGTCAAGACTATGGTTTATCCAGTGGTCATGTATGGATGTGAGAGTTGGACTGTAAAGAAAGCTGAGCACTGAAAAATTGATGCTTTTGAACTGTGGTGTTGGAGAAGACTCTTGGGAGTCCCTTGGACTGCAAGAAGATCCAACCAGTCCATCCTAAAGGAGATCAGTCCTGGGTGTTTATTGGAAGAACTGATGCTGAGGCTGAAACTCCAATACTTTGGCCACCTCATGCGAAGAGTTGACTCATTGGAAAAGACCCTGATGCTGGGAGGGATTGGGGGTAGGAGGAGAAGGGGACAACAGAGGGTGAGATGGTTGGATGGCATCACCAACTCAATGGACATGGGTTTGGGTGGACTCCGGGAGTTGGTGATGGACAGGGAGGCCGGGCGTGCTGCGATTCATGGGGTCGCAGAGAGTCGGACACAACTGAGCGACTGAACTGACTGAAAGTGTCCTCAAGATTCACTCATGTTTTGGAAGTGGCAGGATTTCCTTATGTTTTAAGACTAAACAATATTCCATTGTGTAAGTGTGTGTATCCTATTTTCTTTATTCATTCATCCACTTGACAGATGAGATGGCTGAATGGCATCACCGACTCCATGGACATGAGTTTGAGTAAACTCCAGGAGTTGGTGATGGACAGGGAGGCCTGGTGTGCTGCGATTCATGGGATCGCAAAGAGTTGGACACGACTGAGCGACTGAACTAAACTGAACTGAATGATTAGTGACATTAAGTATCTTTTCACGTACCTGTTGGCCATTTGTATATCTTCTTTGGCAAAATGTTTATTCAGGTCCCTCGCTCAAGTTTTTAATTTGGGTTATTTGTTTTTTTGCTATTAAGGTGTAGGTGTCCTGCACATGCTTTAGATATTAATTGCTTATTAGAGGTATGGTTTGCAAACATTTTTTCCCATTCTATAGATAGCAATTTCATTTTGTTAATAGTTCATTTTATTGTGCAAAAACTTTTTAGTTTGATTTCTTGTGAAATTGTTAGTTGCTCAGTCATGTCCAACTCTTTGTGACCCCACGGACTGTAGCCTACCAGGCTCCTTTAGTCCATGGAATTCTCTAGGCAAGAATATTGGAGTAATTTTCCATTCCCTTCTCCAGGGGATCTTCCTGACCCAGGTATCAAACTCAGGTCTCCGTCATTTCCGGCAGATTCTTTACCATCTGTGCCACCAGAGAAGTCTAGTATGATGTAGTTCCACTTGCTTATTTTTGCTCTTGTTGATCATGTTTTTGGTATCTTATTGATGAAATCATTGCCAAGACCAAAGTCAAGGAATTTTCCTCCATATAGTCTTATAGGGGTTTTATGGTTTCAGGTTCTGAGTTTAAGTCTTTATTTTGAGTTGATTTTCATATATTGTGTATGATAAAGGCCCAATTTCATACTTTCACAAGTGTGTATCCAGTTTTTGCACCAGTATTATTGAAGAAACTCTTTTTTCCCCATTGTTTTCTTGGCACTTTTGTCAAAAATTAGTTGATTGTGTGCACATAGGTTTATTTCTGGATTCTCTACTCAGCTCCACTGATTGTATGTCTCTTTTTATACCAGTATCATACTCTTTTGATTACTCCAGCTTTGTAATATAGTTCAAACTCAGGAAGTGTGTTGCCTCCAGCTTTGCATGTCTTGCTAAAGATTGCTTCAGCTATTTGGGGTGTTTTTTGTGTCCATATGTTTTCATGATTGTTTTTCTATTTCTGTGAAAAGTGACATTAGAATTTTGATAGGGATCACATTGAATTGGTAGTTCACTTTGGGTATATGGACATTTTAACAATATTCATTCTTCCAACCCATGAACATAAGGTATTTGTCCACTTATTTTCTTCTTCTTCAATTTCATTTGTCAATGTTTTACAGTTTTGTTGTACATATCTTTCACTGACTTGGCTAAGTTTATTCCTATGTATTTTATTCTGTTTGATGCAATTGTAAATGGGACTGTTTTCTTAACTTTTGGCATAGTCCACTTTTAATATATAGAAACACAACTGATTGGTTTGGGATTTCCTTTTTTAATTTTTTATTTTATATAATTTTTAAAGGTTACTTTCCATTTGCAGTTTTTATTAGAAACACAACTAATATTGATTTTATGTTCTTCAACTTTACTAAATTTGTTGATCAGTTCTGACAGGTTTTTTGGGGTTTTGTTTTGTTTTTTTGTTTTTTGTTTTTTGGTAGAATCTAGGGTTTTCTACATACAAGATTGTGTATTCTACAAACAGAGACAGTTTTACTTCTTCCTTTCTGATTTGTATGCTTTTTATTCTTTTCCTTGAATTGCTCTGGCTAAAACTTCTGGTTCTGTGTTAACTGGAAGTGGCAAGAATGGGCACCCTGCCTTGCTCCTAATCTCAGAGAAACAACTCTCAGCACTTCATCATTGAGTATAATTTTAGTTAGGGGGCTGTCATATAATCTTTATTATATTGAGATCTATTCTTTCTATACCTAATTTGTTGAAAATTTTTATCCTGAAAGGGTGTTGAGTTTTGTCAGATGATTTTTCTGCAGGTTTTGGGATGATCATATGATTTTATCTCTTACTTTGTCAATATGGTGTATCACATTTATTGATTTGTATATGTTGAACTATCCTTACATCCCAGGGATAAATTCCATTTGATTATGATATATGACCTTTTTTATGTGCTATTGAGGTCTTTTTTGCTAAACTTTTATTGTGGATTTTTACAACTATGTTTATCAGTGTTATTGGCCTGTAATTTTCTTTTCTTGTCATATCTTTGTATGCCTCAGTAAGGTAAATCTGGTCTTGTAAAATAAATTTGGAAGTCTTCCCTTCTCTTCAGTTTTTGGAAGAGCTTGTGAAGTATTGGTATTACTATTTCTTGAAATGTTTGGAAGGATGACCATTGAAGCCGTCTACTTCTAGACATTTCTTTAATATGAGATTTGTGATTACTAATTTACTATCTTACTTATCGTTCCCTTCAGATTTCTGTTTCTTTTTGATACAATTTTGGTAGGTTGTATATTTCTAGGAATTTATCCACTTCTCCTAGGTGTTGATAATGTAATCATTGGTGCATAATTCTGCATAGTAGTTTCTTATGATCCTTTGTATTTCTGTGGTATCTGTCATAACGTTCTTCTAGGTCTGATTTTATTTATTTGGATCTCTCTGTTTTTTTCCTTAGTTATTCAAGCTAAAGACTTGTCAATTTTTCTTTTCTTTTCAAGAAACCAACTCTTACTTTCATTGATTTTTTCTACTATCTTTATAGTCTCTGTTCTGTTTATTTCTGCCCTGATCTTTGTTATCACCTTCTTTCCAATAACTGTGAACGTAGTTTGTTCTTCTAACATAATAAACAACCTAACCCAAGAAACTAGGGAAAGACATTTTGTTTCTTATGCAGGTATTCTTGAGACCAGGGAATAGTGGCAAGAATAGTTAAGAGATCAGTGGGTGGAGGCTCACCAGTATGGTACCATGTTGGATCATTACTTATGACCAGCTCACTCTCTTCCTTTTTTTCTTTCAATTGAAACTTTTGGTATATTTTTATAACTTTGTAATTTTCTAATATGTGGGACAGCTTTTCAGCATAGACTTGCTGAATTCAGAGGCCTTCCTCCCTACGTCCAAGTCTTTAATGGTGAAAAATTAGCAAACATTATACTTTAAGCTGAACACACACGAAACACACTTTAAGCTAATGTCTTACAAGTGTTGTCTAAAATGCATAGACACGACTCTAACAGAAGCGCCATTAGAGTAAACTGAATTTAAATATTGGGAGGACTTGGATTTATATTATGTTTTATAAAGCACACACAGAGTTTATACTTGGCAAGCTACTTCCCTTTGTGAATCATGAACAGGGTCAAACTGAGAAAATTTCTCTGCCTCCAAGTAAAAGATGAAAGATGTATGACCTGAAACTTTAAACTTTCAAAATTTCAAGAACAATGTTTTACTTCAATTACAATGTTATAGGGCATTTGGGGCCAGTTAACAGTGTGATAGTTTCAGGTAGACAGCAAAGGGACTCAGCCATACATACACATGTATGTATGTAAACTACACATACACATGTACCCATGTATATGGACACATACATGTATCCATGTATATGTATCCATCAGAGCCCAATCTCCCCTTTCTTTTTTTTTACAAAATTAAAATTTTACGTCACAAAATACACATGAAAGAGGTCATTAAAAATAAAAAGCTGACATGTGAGACCCAGAAATAATGCAGAAACAGAAATTCTGGGTTTCAAAACAACCTTGTCCAATATTTTTCAATAAATAAAAAATGATTTTATAAATTGTATTAGTGAGCTCCAGGGCTACCATACCAGAGTACTACAGAGTGGGTAACCTGAGGAGCAGAAATATATTTTCTTATAGAAACAGATATTTTCTTGGAGGCTGTGAAGTCCAAGATCAAAGTATCAACCAGACTAGTTCCTGATGAGATCTCGGTCTTTGAGCTGCAGATATCCACCTTCTTGCTGAATCTTTACAAGGCCTTTCCTTGGTGCTTGTGCTTATATCGAGAGGTCTCTCTCTTTCCCTTATAATTCCACTAATTCCATCATGAAGCTCTACCCTCATGACCTAATCTAACCCTAATTACCTCCCAAAGGCTCCATCACCAAATATCATGAGATTTGGGGTTAGGGCTTCAGCACGTGAATTTGAGGCAACATGATCATTTGGTCTGTAACACTCTTCCAATGAAAAGACACACAAATGCATAATTAAAACAAGATGTAGTAACTTATCTTACAAGAATTCAAAAAAAATACTTCATCTGGCTATGTATAATCTTTGACAGGTAATATGTCTTTTTCACTTTTATTTTTTAAATTATGAAAGTATGATAGCACATTTACAGGAGACTTGGAAAATACAGAACAAATTTGCATATAGTTCCACTATACATTAGTTATTTTTTAAGTATATTAATATTGTAGTTGGGGTTACAATATCAAACTCTAAAAAATTAAAATGAATATACAGAAAAGTAAAAGGATGCAGTAGACCTGATAAGCACCATGAACCAATTCAACATAATTAAGATTTTATACAATTTTCACAAAACAGTAAGATAAAAATTCTACTCACGTTCCCATAGACTGTAAACTAGAAGACACTGGAACATATCCAGGGATGTAACCCAAGGTGGAAAAATTTCATGGGCTTAAGGTATTGAAATCATACAGAGTCTGTTCTCTTATCAATATGGAATTATGTTAGAAATCAATATCAAAAGATATTTGAAACTAACACATATTTACAAGTGCAATATGATATTTACCAAGAGAGATCTTTCACTTAACCATTGAAAGCCTCAATAAAGTTAGAAGACTAAAAATCACAGAGGATGATTGCAGAGAAGAAAGCATTTAAATGAGAAGTTAATATCCAAATAAATTAATATCAAAGATACTTTTAAAATCCCATGTATTTGGAAATTACAAAAAAAAAAAAGTGGAAATGTCCACTTTTAAATGATGGATATATCTAAGAAGCATAACAAGGAAAATTAGAAAATATTTGTAACAGAATAAAAATGAAAAGAGAATTTACCAGAATTTGTTGTATGCAGCTGAAGCTGCTCAGTGCAACTAAACACAATTTGGAATCTTGAATAGGTATGAAAATGAATAACAGACACTAGCATAAAATTTTGTGAAATTTGAACAAAATCCCCTTAAGTTAATAATACTGTATCACATGTTAATTTCCTGTTGTTTTATTTTACAATATAGTATTACTTCATATTTTCAGAATCAGATTAGAAGTTTCAGGCCTCATTCTTTTTCTTTAATCTCTAATAAGCTTTCTAGGCTTTTAGCAGTAATACATGCCAAAATACATGGAACTATATCAAAGTTTTGAATGTATATAAGTTAGAAATCTAGCATTCTATTCATACTGTCACATAAGTGGAATCAAAATGTCAGATTTTTTGGCTATGCAAAAACTCATAAGTTTTCTAAAGTACGTATTTTATATTATATTATACATACTATTTTTATATATATATATACAAAAGCTTTTCTACTACCCTTGATAAAAGCTAGAGAAAGAACAACAACAAAAAAGAGATGGAGAAATTGGAAAATAGAAACTAAATGAATTGGGAGCACTGAAGATGAAATACAAGAAGTGAAACAAACTAGATAATAGTAAAAGATCATCATATAGTCCAGTTGTTTTTAAACATGGCTGCTCATTAGGAACATATCTGGAGCTTTGGAGAAAAAAAGCAATACCTGGGCATTTGTATTTTTTTTTTTAATTCCAAGGTAATTCTGATATGCATCTGGATTTTAAAAAGTGATTATAAGTTTTTCTATTAAATGGTAGTTTTAGTCATATAGAATACTATTCTTTTCTGTTGACTAATCATGATACCATGCTATTAAGTGAATAATAGTTACATAACCACAATAGTAAAAGATTTTTACAATAGTAAAAATTTATCAGATTTCACAAACAATAATAGCCAGACAAAAAATGAGATAATTATAAATGGAACAACAGACTGATTCCAAATAGGAAAAGGAGTATGTCAAGGCTATATATTGTCACCCTACTTATTTAGCTTATATGCAGAGTACATCACAAGAAACGCTGGGCTGGAGGAAGCACAAGCTGGAATCAAGATTGCTGGGAGAAACATCAATAACCTCAGATATACAGATGACACCACCCTTATGGCAGAAAGTGAAGATGAACTAAAAAGCCTCTTGATGAAAGTGAAAGAGGAGAGTGAAAAAGTTGGCTTAAAGCTCCACATTCAGAAAACTAAGATCATGGCATCTGGTCCCATCACTTTGTGACAAATAGATGGGGAAACAGTGTCAGACTTTATTTTTCTGGGCTCCAAAATCACTGTGGATGGTGACTGCAGCCATGAAATTAAAAGACACTTACTCCTTGGAAGGAAAGTTATGACCAACCTAGACAGTATATTAAAAAGCAGAAACATTACTTTGCCCACAAAGGTCCATCTAGTCAAGGCTATGGTTTTTCCAGTGGTCATGTATGAATGTGAGAGTTGGACTATAAAGAAAGCTGAGCACCGAAGAATTGATGCTTTTGAACTGTGGTGTTGGAGAAGACTCTTGGGAGTCCCTTGGACTGCAAGGAGATCCAACCAGTCCATCCTAAAGGAGATCAGTCCTGGGTATTCATTGGAAAGACTGACGTTGAAGCTGAAACTCCAATACTTTGGCCACCTGATGCGAAAAGCTGACTCATTGGAAAACACCCTGATGCTGGGAAAGATTGAGGGCAGGAGGAGAAGGGGTCGGCAGAGGATGAGATGGTTGGATGGCATCACCAACTCAATGGACATGGGTTTGGGTGGACTCTGGGAGTTGGTGATGGACAGGGAGGCCTGGTGTGCTGCAGTTCATGGGGTCACAAAGAGTCGGACACGACTGAGCGACTGAACTGAACTGAACTGAACTGAATTGCAAGCCATAATGGAAACATGATTGATTTAACAATATAAAATAATTACATACAATTTGGGGGGTTAAGTAGAGTTATGTGGTATGTGGAAGTGCATGCATGCACATATTTTCATCCATTCAGCCAGTCTATATCTTTTGGTTGGTGCATTTAATCCATTTACATTTAAGGTAATTATCAATATCCTTTTTCTTAATTGTTTTGGATTTATTTTGTGTATGTCTTTTCCTTCTCTTGTGTTTCCTACCTAGAGAAATTCCTTTAGCATTTGTTGTAAAGCTGGTTTGGTGGTGCTAAATTCTCTTAACTTCTGTTTGTCTGGAAAGATTTTGATTTCTCCATCAAATCTGAAAGAGAGTCTTGCTGGGTAGAGTATTCTTGGTTGTAAGTTCTTCCCCATCATCACTGTAAATATATCATGCCATTCCCTTCTGGCTTGTAGAGTTTCTGATGAGAAGTCAGCTGATAACCTTATGGGAGTTCCCATGTATGTTATTTGTTGTTTTTCCCTTGCTGCTTTTAATATTTTATCTTTGTCTTTAGTTTTCGTCAGTTTGATTACTATGTGTCTTGGTGTGTCCCTCCTTGGGTTTATCCTGCCTGGGACTCTGTGTGCTTCCTGGCTGACTATTTCCTTTCCCATGTTAGGGAAGTTTTCAGCTATTATCTCCTCAAATATTTTCTCAGGTCCTATCTCTCTCTCTTCTCCTTCTGGGACCCCTATAATGCGAATATTGGTGCATTTAACGTTGTCCCACAGGTCTCTTAAGCTGTCTTCATTCCTTTTCATTCTTTTTTCTATATTCTGTTTTACAGCAGTGATTTCCACCATTCTGTCTTCCAGGTCAATTATCCGTTGTTTTGCCTCAGTTATTCTGCTACTGATTCCTTCAAGTGTATTGTTCATCTCTGTTTGTTTGTACTTTAGTTGTTCTAGGTCTTTGGTAAACATTACTTGCATCTTCTCCATTCTTTTTCCGAGATCCTGGATCATCCTCATGATCATTATTCTGAATTCCTTTTCTGGAAGGTTGCCTATCTCCACTTCATTTAGTTGTTTTTCTGGGGTTTTATCTTCTCCCTTCATCTGGAACATAACCCTTTGCTTTTTCATTCTGATTAACTTTCTGTAATGTAGTTTTTGTTCTAGCTCTTGTGGGATTGTAGTTCTTCTTCCTTCTTCTGTCTGCCCTCTGGTAGATGAGGCTAAGAGGCTTATGTAAGCTTTCTGATGGGAGGGACTGGCTATTGGAAAAATTGGGAACTTTTTCTTGTGAGCAGGTACTCAGTAAAACTTTAATCCAGTTATCTGCTGATGGGTGGGATTGTGCTCCCTTCTCTTAGTTGTTTGGCCTGAGGTGATCCAGTCCTGCCTGAGGTCTACTGGGGCTCTATGGTAGAAATAATGGTGACCTCTGAGAGAGCTTATGCCAAGGGCACCTTATAGGACTTTGCTGCTGCCAGTGCCTCTATCCCTGTGGTGAGCCCCTCCACAGGAGAACCCACACACACACACACACACACACACACTAGCAGATAGATCTAGTTCAATCTCTTATGTGGTCTCTGCTCCTTTCCCCTAGGTGTTAGTGCATGAAAGGTTTTGTTTGTGCCCTCCAAGAATGGGGTCTCTGTTTCCCCCAGTCCTATGAAAGTCTGTAATCAAATCCCACTGGCCTTCAAAGTCAGACTCCCTGGGGATTCCCAGTCCCTTTCCCAGCCTGGAAAGGCTGATGTGGGGCTCAGAACCTTCACAATAGTGGGAGAACTTCTTTGGTATTATTGTTCTCCAATTTTTGGGTTGCCCACCTGTTGGGAATGGGATTTTGATTTTACTGTGACTTCTTTGTCACAAGATGGAGGTATCTTTATCTTTCTTTGGTGGGTTCCAGTAAATGGTTGCTCAACAGCTAGTTACAATTTTGGTGTTTTCAGCAGAGGAGCTGAGTGCACATTCTTCTACTCCATCATCTTGAACCAATCTCCAACAAGTAATATGTCTTATCTGGATTTCCAGTTTTCCAAGAGTTCCAAGGGTGCTCCTCCAGTGCAATGCTGACAAATATTCAACCTTCGGCTCTCTGAAAAATAAATTATGTCTGTAAGTTTAAGTTGTATTAATACAAGGATGTATAGCACAAAACTTACAAATAATAAATATTCTGTAGTCTTTCTCAAATTCCATACCCAATTTATCTTCAAGGATGATTTTATTGATTATTGTCAAACTCTTGTATTGATAGACAAAATCATGCTTTAAACTGATGAAAGGGTATAGCATAATTTTGACATGAATGTGTGGTATTTTTTTATATAATAAGATAAAAGTAAAACAGAAAGACTTATCTTGGAATTCACTCATTTATCAATGACGTGAGCAACTTTTTTGCAGAATTGTATAATAGTGTTAAAATATTAAAAGACTATTACCTCAACTTTTCATGCTATTTACAATGTACCAGCTACCAATCTGACACACTTTTAAGTTTAATCATCATTTTTAACATTTTATCCATTATTTCTTAAGTCTAGATAATCAATAAAATAATAAACAAGGCCCTGACTAGTAATTTATCTGTTAATATCTGTGATGTAAATTCTCTTACCATGGTCAAATTTGTGCTACCATTGTAACATCAATGAGTGAACATTGAGAAAATATGTTAACCACACACTATTACAGAAACAATGGATATAAATAATCTTAAGGCCATAAATAACAGCAATGTGTAGTAAAATACTTAGGAATCAATGAGTTTTGATTATTTATCACCTTTTAAAAAATAACTTAATTTTGAGTTTATATAAATTAATTTTAATATTAGCTCAATGATGTTTAATAAATAGCTCAACATTTCTGGAAAGAACTTTAAATACTCTCAGGAGCCATATGACCCCATTTCAGAACACTACTACCTACTGGTTTAATATAATAGTCTAACAGTCCAAAAATCTCAGAAGCTTCTGGAAGAACATTACATAGCCAGATAATATCACTACCTGCACCCAAATTTTTCTCTTTGTCTATCCTTGCCCTGGGGACAACAATTTATAAATAACAACCTGAAGAACTAGAACTAGGTTTAATTTGTTACTTAACCCTAAATCCCACACACTTGAATCCTGCTATTTTGTTTACCATTTAGCATCACTATAAATTTGTGGAATAAAGCAAAGACTTGAAGGAAAACAAAATTAAAACATCAATTTAGAAAGTGATAGTTCCTCATGATGTTCATGACCTTCTTTTTTTAGACAAGTGAGGCAAGACAGCAAAAAAACATGCAGAGGAAGTCTTCTACTAGACCCATAGCGGTAAATCAAAGACAACTAGAAGACCTCAGATTTTATGTTCCATGGCCTATATTACTTTGCATGCATGCATACACACACACACATGCATAGCCACACACATTTATGTTCAGTCACACATAGTCACAACTAGGCCAAAGGTACATCAACTTGATTACCGTCTGCCTCAGGCTTCCAGAAGCTTCATTTCTCCACCCAGGTTGAGCTGTGGGTCTGACCAAGAGCAATGAGTATGAGGTCTCCTGCAGCTCCAAGTGTGACTCCACCAGTGCCTGCAAGGCTTGTGACTGGGGATCCTGCTTCAGGTTAAACCCTCAGTCATTGAAAAAAAAAAAAAAAATTAAAAATTTTAAAAAAAAAATAAAGACTCAGTCATAAATCTCCCCAATTTGAGGCCCAGATACTTCCATGAATGAGATTCTTGCTCTCCCCTCACTTCCCACTCCACTTTGGGGAGGGTCAAACAGCGCCTAGTGACAGGGAGAAAAGTATGCAGGAAACCTGGGTAGACTTCCACCTTCCCCAGAAAATGAAGGACTCACTCAAGACCAAACCCTGAAAAATCAGATAAAGTCAAAAGTTATTCCCATGTGCAATTAAATTTCCAATATAATTCCAAGTTTCAAATGGCTTTCTCCTGAAAACTCTCTAAGGAAAGAAACTTTGTAATTCCTTTAAGCAGCCTATCTTTTCATTATCTAACCTCAGCCTTTCTAGCTTGTGAGAAAGTTCTGCTGTCTCTTGGAGGGCCTTTTGGAAGGCCCTGTGATGGCCCCTCTGCTTTGGTACATCTCCAAGATTAGGACAGCATCATCTTTTCTGTCAGCACCTATACACAGAAAGTTATGAAGATGAGAGACCAGTGCAAAAAGTACTGATAACCAGGCAGGCTGCATCCTATGATGGAGATAACATATCAGCATGATAGTGACTGATCTGTCCAAAGATATAAGAGATGTAAAAGATCCAAAAACTACCAATTTTATTATTCCATATCCTGTGGCCATCCCCACATAATATAAGCTAGAAGGAATCTAAAAGATCATGTGGTTCCCATTTTTGTATCGAATAGAAGGTAAATCTAAGACAGTGAATAGTGTCTTGGCAAAGACCTCACAGGAGGCCAAAACAGAACTAGAATAAAAGGTCAGGATCCTCGACCTACACCTCCACACCACAGGTCATTTCTCCTCTCCATATATAAAACTGCCATGTATTCTGGTGGTGTCATCTGCTAGAGAATCAATGGCTTCTTGGCTTAGGGACAAAAGGCCATCAGTGCTTAGGCACAAGCTGTGGCTGGTCATGCCTGCAAGTTCAGCCTTCTCAGGTCCACTCTCCTGGGGACTTCAGAAATCTAAGAAAATCTGACTGTGCTGAGCAAAGGTGGAGACCTCAGCAGACACACAAGAATAGACAGTGTGTCTCTGTTCTTCATGCCTTAGAAGTAAGTCACTTAGCAACTAGTGCCAGGCTCTTTGCTTGGCTAGGGACTGGAGACATAGTGATGCTCAAATTCTAGCTAAAGGGATCCTCAGGAGTTTGCTCTGACAGGTAAGACAAGCATCTCCTCAAAGGAATTTTCTCATTTTGGCTCCAAAAGTGACTTAGGGAATTCAGGAACCTCATGTCCCCTCATTTAGTCGTCAAAGATGATTCTTGAATTTATGGCAAAATAAGGAGCACTGGGAATCTGTCTATCTAGCCAAAAACTGTACTGGCGTGGTCTATCTGATGGAACCATTTTGGAACTCTGAAGGCAACCAAAGCCTTGAAAATTCCTGGGGGAACTGTAGATGGTAAATTGTAGTTCAGTTCAGTTCAGTTGCTCAGTCGTGTCCAACTCTTTGCGACCCCAAGAATCACAGTACGCCAGGCCTCCCTGTCCATCACCAACTCCCGGAGTTTACTCAAACTCATGCCCATTGAGTCGGTGATGCAATCCAGCCATCTCATCCTCTGTCATCCCCTTCTCCTCCTGCCCCCAATCCCTCCCAGCATCAGGGTCTTTTCTAATGAGTCAACACTTCACATAAGGTGGCCAAAGTATTGGAGTTTCAGCTTCAGCATCAGTCCTTCCAATGAACACCCAGAACTGATCTCCTCTAGGATGGACTGGTTGGATCTCCTTCCAGTCCAAGGGACTCTCAAGAGTCTTCTCCAACACCACAGTTCAAAAGCATCAATTCTTCAGCGTTCAGCTTTCCTCACAGTCCAACTCTCACATTCATACATGACCACTGGAAAAACCATAGCCTTGACTAGACAGACCTTTGTTGACAAAGTAATGTCTCTGCTTTTTAATATGCTGTTTAGGTTGGTCATAACTTTCCTTCCAAGGAGTAAGCATCTTTTAATGTCATGGCTGCAATCACCATCTGCAGTGATTTTGGAACCCAAAAAAATAAAGTCTGACACTGTTTCCACTGTCTCCCCATCTATTTCCCATGAAGTGATGGGACCAAATGCCATGATCTTAGTTTTCTGAATGTTGAACTTTAAGCCACCTATTTCACTCTCCTCTTTCACTTTTTTTTTTTTTTCCTCTTTCACTTTTATCAAGAGGCTTTTTAGTTCATCTTCACTTTCTGCCATAAGGGTGGTGTCATCTGCATATCTGAGGTTATTGATATTTCTCCCAGCAATCTGATACCAGCTTGTGCTTCTTCCAGCCCAGCATTTCTCCTGATGTACTCTGCTTATAAGTTAAATAAGCAGGGTGACAATATACAGCCTTGATGTACTCCTTTTCCTATTTGGAACCAGTCTGTTGTTCCATGTCCAGTTCTAACTGTTGCTTTCTGACCTGCATACAGGTTTCTCAAGAGGCAGGTCAGGTGGTCTGGTATTCCCATCTCTTTCAGAATTTTCCACAGTTTATTGTTAATTTGGGTCAATTCAGATCTTGGTAGGGGATAGTAGCTACCCATCCTCTATACTCATCCCTATAGCAGACAACTTTACACATGTTCCTAGAGCAGTTTGCACAGGGCTTGTGGATGCCACAGTGGATGCCATCAGCAATCAAATTGCTGCTTCTGACAAGATTACACACTAAGAGGCCAATAGCCATTGTTGTAGCACAGGAGCCTGGTGGGCTGCAGTCCATGGGGTCGCTAGGAGTCAGACACGACTGAGCGACTTCACTTTCACTTCTCACTTTCATGCATTGGAGAAGGAAATGGCAACCCCCTCCAGTGTTCTTGCCTGGAGAATCCCAGGGACGGGGGAGCCTGGTGGGCTGCTGTCTATGGGGTCGCACAGAGTTGGACACGACTGAAGCGACTTAGCAGCAGCAGCAGCAGCACATTGTTGTAAGTTTCTCTCGCTCTGGCAAAATGACTTTCATGGAATTTAAACAACAAGAGCCCTTTTTATCTCTCCCTTTCTTGTGTTTTCCCCCTTTCAGAAGCCAGATATTAAAATCTAGGACATTTAAAAATAGATACATATATGGGAAAAATTAGAAAGCCACTGTGTATGCCCAGAAAAAGACACACAGGTTCATAAAAGACCTGAAAGATGTTAAGTTTACATCTCAGCTGATCTTTGCCACAGAGAAAGCCTACTACACCAAGATAAATAAATAAACAGGAGCAAAAAAAACAAAACATTATTTTTCCTGGAGAAAGGAAAGAATTTTATTTCCAGAATTATCACATTATTATATATCAATATCCAGTGTTCAACAAAGAGTCACATGGCATGCAAAGAGATTGTAAAGATGGCCCATTCAAAGGCAAAAAGTGAATCATCAGAAACTGTCCATGAAAAAGAACTAATGACAGATATACTTGACAGAAGTTTTGAAGCAATCTTAAAGATACTCAAAGAACTTGAAGAAGATGCAGAGAAAGTCAATAAAAGGACATATGAACATAATGGAAATATCAATAAAGAGATAGAAAACCTAAAAAGGAAAGGGAAAAGAAATTCTGGAGTTAAAAGGTAAGATAATTGAAATGAAAAATTCACTAGAGGAATTTAAAAGTAGATTTGAGCAAACAGACAAATCAGTGAGCATACCCACCTAATGACAGATCATCAACAATATTAAGTAAAAACTGACAGAATTAAAGGGAGAAATAGATACTTTTACATTAATTGAATACCATGCTCTCAATGTAGATAGGACAACCAAACAGAAGTTAAATAAGGAAACTGAGGACTTAAATAACACAATAAACCAGCTAGATCTAACAGACAACTACAGAACACTCGACCAAAAAACAATAGCATTTGCATGTGGGATGTTTTTCAGTACAAACTACATGTTAGGCCACCAATTCAATCTCACTAAATTTTAAAAGATAGATATCATACAAAGTATCTCCTCCAATCACAACAAAATCAAGTAAGAAATCAAAATTAAACAACATAATTTTAATCAAGCAACGGGTCAAAATAGAAATCATGAGGGAAATTAAAAGATACTTACAGATAAATGAAAATGAAACACACTAAACCAAAACTTACTGGATACAGTGAAAGCCGTGCTAACAGAGAAATTTACAGCTATAAATGCATACGTTAAAAAACAATAGACTCTACACCAGAAACTAACATGATGTTGTAAATCAACTATACTTCAATTTTAAAAAAAAGAACAGAAAAAATACAGAATGATATTAGCATTATGGCAGCATGAGACATTCCTCTTTTCTCTCCCCATTTTAAAACAACCTATTAGACATCCATCCACAAACGGAAGTGCTTCCACTGGAGGTATGGGACACAACTCCATATGCTAACTTGCCCACGGGTACATTAGAAACCAGGCATTGGATCTCAGAAGGTAAAGCTTTCAAACTCGGTAAAGTCACCCCAGCCCCTCTTGCTGTGGCCCAGATAAAAACCTGGAAAATGCTAACCTGGGCAGATACTCACAACGAAGAAAGAGCCTGTGAAGTTCAGTCTGCCTGCAAGGAAATTCCAAAACACCACTGGAGTGGGAAGGATACCAGTTTGGTTGCATTGGAAAGGGAAAAGCACGCTAGACCCCCACCCCCCCCCCCAACCCAGGGTGACACCTCACAAGGCTATGCCATCCTCAGGCAGCAACCCCCCCGCGGAGGAAGTGGAAGTTGGTATATTCCTGGCTACCTCAGTTGTGCAGGTCACTGATGGAGAAATCCATTTATTTCCAGCTGCATCCAGACTTTTGAGGTGAGACCTCCATGACTGAAGGGAAGGAGGACAAAGATTAAGAAATAGGTAAGAACATCAAAGAGACACAAGTCCTGCTGACTGCTTCGACTCCAGTAGGAAGTGTGCTCACAAGCTTCTGGGAATACTATCACCCAAAGATCTCTCCATTTGCGAAAATCAAGGAAATATATCATCCTTAGAAGATATCAATAATTCCCCAACAACTGAGCTCAAAAGTGTGGAATAGCATGATCTAGCTGATAAGAATTCAAAATAGCTGTTTTGAAGTAATTCAACAAGCTAGAATAAAACTCAGTAAGACAATTCAATGAAATCTTGAAAAAAATATATATATGATCAAGCTGATTTTTTTCAAAGAGATAGAAATACATAAAAAAAAAGAAGCAAATAGAAATTCTGGACCTGAATAATTCAAGAAATGAGATGAAGAATGCAATAGAGAGCATCTGTAGTAAAGTAGAGCAGATGGAAGACAGAAAAATTAGCTTACAGTTTGAAATAACACAGAAAAAAACAAAGATAAAAATAAAGACTACACGATCAATGAGAATCCCTCCAAAGGACAAATATAAAAATAATCAGGGTCCCAGAAGAAAAGAGGGATAAAGGGAAGAAAGTTTATTTAAAGAAGTAATAGCTAAGAAATTCCCAAACCTGGAGAAAGACTTGGATATCCAAGTTCATGAAGCTAATAGACCACCCTATACTGTCAGTGCCAAAAGACTTCTAAGATACACTATAATGAAGCTGAAAAATCAAAGTTAAGAAAGAACCCTAAATGTAGCCAGGGGAAAAAAGAATGTAACTTACAAAGGAACCCTTATTAGGTATCAGCAGATTTCCTGGCAGAAACTCTATAGGCCTAGAGAGAGCGGAATGACATATCCAAAGAACTTAAAGATAAAAATCGTCAACCAGAATACTCTATTCCCAAAGTTATCCTTCAGGTATGAAGACATTCCCAGACAAACAAAAGCTAAGGAAGTTCATCATCACTAGACTCGCCTTGCAAGAAATGCTAAAAGGAGTTCTCAAAGCTGAAATGAAAAGACAAAAATCAGTGACGTGAAAACATGAAAGTATACAGCACATTGGTATAAATGAAAAAAATATGCAGTCAGATTTAGAAAACATGAATTCTGTAACAGGATAGTGTGTTAACCATTTAATATAGCATGAAGGATAAAGATTATTCAAATAACTGTAGCAAAAAATAAATAAAATAAAATAACTGTAGCAACTACAATTTGTTAATGAATGCACAATGTAAAGGTGGTAAATCGTAACATCAAAAATCTAAAAGGGAGAAGTAAAAGGGTAGAGTCTTTGAAGGAAAATGAAGATAAGTTGCTATCAGCATACAATGGACTGTTTTATCTATGAGATGTTTCATGTTAGCCTCATGGTAACAACAAAGCCAAAAACCTAGGGTGGATTCACAAAAGAAAAAAGAGGGGAAACAGAGCACACCAAAATGAGAAGTCACCAATTTACAAAGGCAGGCAGAAACAGAGGGAAAAAAAGAACAGTGCAAATATAAAACAACCAGAAAACAATCAATAAGATGGCATTACTAAGTCCCTTCATAGAAATAATTGCCTAAATATAAAATGACTGAATTCTGCAATCAAAAGATAAAGAGTGGCTAAATGGGTAAAAAAGAATATCCAACAATATGCTGTCTACAAGAGATCACTTAAGCATTAAAGACACACATAGCCTCAATGTAAAGAGATAGAAAAAGATACTCCATGAGAGTGAAAACCAAAAGAAGCAGGCTTATATCAGACAAAACAAAGTAAAAATGCAACAAGAGACAAAGAAGGTCATTATATAACAGTAAAAGGATCAATTCATCAGGAAGATAAAACAACTGTAAATATATACAAACTCAGTATCAGAGCACCTAAAAATATTAAGCAAATACTAACAGATCTGATGTGCTTGACATGATTAGTCGCTCAGTCGTGTTTGACAATTTGCAACCCCGTGGACTGTAGCCCACAAGATTCCTCTGTCCATGAGATTCTACAGGCAAGAATACTGGAGTGGGTAGCCCTTTCCTTCTCTAGGGGACCTTCCCAACCCAGAGATTGAACCCAGGTCTCCTGCATTGCAGGCAGGTCTTTACCATCTGAGCCACCAGGGAAGCTCAACAAATCTGAAGCCAGACATAAACAATACAAAAATAGTAAGGGACTTCAATAGCCCACTTTCAGCAATAGATAGATTATCTAGACAAAATCAGCAAGGTAACTATGGATTTAATCGGAGAATAATTTCTTTATAGCGTTGCCATACATCAATGAGAATGAGTCATATATATATATATATCCCCTCCCTCTTGAGCCCCCCACTTCCCTCCATTCCACCCCTCTAGGTTGTCACAGACTGCCAGGCTGGGCTCCCTGTGTTATTCAGCAGCTTCCTGCAAGTTATCTATCTTACGCGTGATAGTGTATTTATGTCAATGCTACTTCCTCGATTTGTCCTACCCTCTCCTTCCCCTGCTGTGTCCACCAGATCTACATCTCCATTTCTGCTCTGTGAATAGGTTCACTAGTACTATTTTTCTAGATTCCATATATATGCATTAATATAAGGTATTTGTTTTTCTCTTTCTGACTTACTTCACTCATATAACAGGCTCTAGGTTCATCTATCTCACTACCACTGACTCAAATTCATTCAAAGGCTGAGTAACATTTCATTATATATCCATACCACAACTTTTTTATCCATTCATCTGTCGATGGACATCTAGGTTGCTCCCGGTTATTGTAAATAGTCCTGCAGTGAACCCTGGGATTCATGTGTCTTTTTGAATTGTGGTGTTCTCAGGGTATATGCCCAGCAGTGAGATTGATGGGTCATCCATACATTAGACCAAATGTACCTAACATATATCTATAGAACATTCCATCCAACAACAGTAGAATATACATTTTTTTCAAATGCACACAGAACTTTCTCCAGGATACATCATATTATAGGACAGAAAACAAGTCTCAGCAAATTTAAGAACATGACAATCATACTAAGAATCTTTTCTAACCACCATAGTAAAAAACTAGAAATCAACAAGGGGTAGCAGGAAAATTTACAAATGTATAGACACAAAAGAATACTCTCCTGAACAAACAGTGAGTCAAAGAAGACATCAAAAGGGAAATAAAAATTATCTCAAGGGACTTCCCTGGCAGTCCAGTGGTTAAGACTCCACACTCCCACTGCAGGGTTTGACCCCTGGTTCAGGAACTAAGATCCTATATGCCATATGGCACAGCCCAAAAAAATCTTGAAACAAATGAAAATGGAAACACAATATACTAAAACCTATGAGATGCGGTAAAAGAAGTTCTGAAAGGGATGTTTATAACAATAAATACATATATTAAAAAATTAGATCTCTATTAACAACCTAACTTTACATCTCAAGGCACTAGAAAAAGAACATGTCAAGCCCAAAGTTAGAAAAATGAAGAAAATAGCACAGATCAGAGTGGAAATAAATGAAATAAGCACCAAAAAAAAATTTTTATTAAGATGAAAGAAACTAAGAGTTAATTTTTCCAAAAGATAAAACTGACATACTTTTAGTGAGTCAAAGAAAAAAGAAAGAAGACTCAAAATCAGAAATGAAGAGGAGACATTACAACTAATATTACAGAAATATATAGGATCACAGGAGACTGTGACTAATAATTATATACCCCAAAGTTATAGAACCTAGAAGAAATGAATAAATTCCTAGAAACATATGGCCTACCAAGAATTAATCATGAAGAAATAGAAAATTTGAACAAATGAGTTAAGAGATTGAATCAAGCAATCAAAAACCTTCCTAACACAGAAAACACCAGAACTAGATACCAACACTGGCAAATTCTACCAAACATTTGAAGAATTAACACTCGTCCTTTTCAAACCCTTCCAGTAAATTGAAGAGGCAGGAACATTCCCAAAATCATTCTACAAAACCAGCACTATCCTGATATCATAGCCAGATAAGGACACTACAAGAGAAAAAACTATAGATCAATATCCCTGATGAATATAGAGGCAAAAATTTTTAACAAAATATTAGCAACCCAAATTGAAGTACACATTAAAAGGATTACACACCAAGTGGGACTTATCACTGGGCTGCAAGAATGTCTTAACATACACAAATCAATAAATGTGATATAACACAGTAACAGAATAAAAGGTAAAAATTACAAAATTATCTCAAAAGATACAGAAAAAGCATTTAACAAAATACAGCACACTTTCATGATAAAAATTTACAACAGTTGGGCATAGTAGGAAAAAGCCTCAACAAAATAAAGGCCATATATGACAAACCCAGTTAATATTATACTCAATGGTAAAAAACTATCAAGTTTTCCTCTAAGTCAAGAATAAGACAAGGGTGCCTACTCTTATCATTCAAATTCAATGTAGTACTGGAATTCCTAGCCAGTGCAACTAGACAACACAAAGAAATACAAAGAAAAAAAATTAGACAATACAAAGAAATAAAATATAAAAATGCTTTTTATTTTCCATTCAGAAAAAAGAATTATCTTATCCACAAACGATATGAGCGCATAAGTAGAAAATCCCAAAGACTCAACCAATAAACATTTGTCACTAATCAATGAATTCAGTAAAGTTGCAGGATATAAAAAAATCAACATACAGAAATCAGTTGCAATGAAACATCTGAAATTTTACAAAACGTGTTCCATTCATAGGGATTCCCTGGTGGCTCAGATAGTAAACAGTCTGCCTGCAATGTGGGAGACCCAAGTTCGATCCCTAGGTCAGGAAGATCCCCTGGAGAAGGAAATACAATGCACTCCAGTATTCTTGCCTGGACAATCCCATGGATGGAGGAGCCTGGGGGACTACAGTCCATGGGGTCACAAAGAGCAGGACACAACTGAGCAACTTCACTTTTCACTTTTTTCATCGCATTCATAATAGCATCAAAACAACAAAATACCTAGGAATAAACTTAACCAAGGAGGGGAAAGATCTATATAACAAAAACTACAAGACTGTTGAATTAAATCAAAGGCAACACAATAGAAAGACATCCTGTGCTCATGGATCAGAAGAATTAATATTATTTAAATGTCCATACTACCCAAAACCACCTACAGATTCAATGCAATCCTTGTTAAAGTTCCAATGGCATTTTTCACAGAAATTTTTTTTAAAACTTAAAATTTTTATGGCATCACAAAAGACTCTTAATAGCCAAAGCAGTCATGAGAAAGAACAAAGCCAGAGACATCACACTTCCCGATATCAAACAACATTACAAAGCTCTAGTAATACTGGCACTAAAAATAGACACATACATGAGAGGAACGGAATAGAAACCAGAATGCAACCCTCACATAAACAGAGAACCAATATTTGACAAGAGTGTCAAGGACATTCAATGAGAAAATTCTCTTTAACAAATGGTGTTGGGAAAACTGAGTAACCACAGGCAGAAAAATGAAACTGGACCCCTATCTTACACCAATCACAAAAATTAACTTGAAAAGACTTAGGCGGGGCCTTAAGGACAAGGGCATTATGCTAAGTGAGATGTCATTAAAAGAAACACAAATACTATGGATATCACTTATGTGCAGAAATCTGAAAAAGCCATACCCCTAAAAACAGAGTAAGATGGTGACTACCAGGGGCTGGATTAGGGAGGAATAGAAGATGTTTAAGTGTACAAATTTGCAGCTAGGAGATAAAATGCTCGAGAGCTAATGTACAGTGTAGTGATTATACACAACAATACTGTATTATAGACATCAACCTAGCTTAAAAAAGAAATGACGATTATGTGGTAGAGGTGTTAGCTAACACTACAATGACAGTCATATTGCAGTATATAAATGTATCAAATCAACATGTTGTATGCCTCAAACATACACAGTGGTGCGTGTCAGGTAAATCTAAATTTTAAAAAGAGAAATTTCTCAAATCAATTAACTAATT